>NC_091287.1:83178316-83500459 GCF_032444005.1 Ranitomeya imitator
TTGATTCCTTCTTCCCATGTGTATAACCTTACATTTATCATTGTTAAACCTCATCTGCCACCTTTCAGCCCAAGTTTCCAACTTATCCAGATCCATCTGTAGCAGAATACTATCTTCTCTTGTATTAACTGCTTTACATAGTTTTGTATCATCTGCAAATATCGATATTTTACTGTGTAAACCTTCTACCAGATCATTAATGAATATGTTGAAGAGAACAGGTCCCAATACTGACCCCTGCGGTACCCCACTGGTCACAGCGACCCAGTTAGAGACTATACCATTTATAACCACCCTCTGCTTTCTATCACTAAGCCAGTTACTAACCCATTTACACACATTTTCCCCCAGACCAAGCATTCTCATTTTGTGTACCAACCTCTTGTGCGGCACGGTATCAAACGCTTTGGAAAAATCGAGATATACCACGTCCAATGACTCACCGTGGTCCAGTCTATAGCTTACCTCTTCATAAAAACTGATTAGATTGGTTTGACAGGAGCGATTTCTCATAAACCCATGCTGATATGGAGTTAAACAGTTATTCTCATTGAGATAATCCAGAATAACATCCCTCAGAAACCCTTCAAATATTTTACCAACAATAGAGGTTAGACTTACTGGCCTATAATTTCCAGGTTCACTTTTAGAGCCCTTTTTGAATATTGGCACCACATTTGCTATGCGCCAGTCCTGCGGAACAGACCCTGTCGCTATAGAGTCACTAAAAATAAGAAATAATGGTTTATCTATTACATTACTTAGTTCTCTTAGTACTCGTGGGTGTATGCCATCCGGACCCGGAGATTTATCTATTTTAATCTTATTTAGCCGGTTTCGCACCTCTTCTTGGGTTAGATTGGTGATAGGATGTGATAGGATTTTGACTAGAATAGAACGGCAGGAATTCAGACATCAGAATAGGCTGTGTTTTTACTGTGGTGATTCGGCTCATGTTATCTCTGATTGCCCTAAGCGTACTAAGAGAGTCGCTAGGTCTGTTACCATTAGTACTATACAGCCTAAATTTCTCTCATCTGTGACCCTGATTTGCTCATTGTCATCCTTTTCTGTCATGGCATTTGTGGATTCAGGTGCTGCCCTGAACTTAATGGACTTAGAATACGCCAGGCGCTGTGGTTTTTCCTTGCAGCCTTTGCAGAGCCCTATTCCTTTGAGGGGTATTGATGCTACACCCTTGGCCAAGGATAAACCTCAGTACTGGATACAGATGACTATGTACATGGCTCCTGCACATCAGGAAGATTGCCGTTTTCTGGTGTTGCATAACCTGCATGATGTTGTTGTACTGGGATTTCCATGGTTACAGGAACATAATCCGGTGCTGGATTGGAAAACTATGTCAGTGACTAGTTGGGGTTTGTCGAGGAGTACATAGTGACGTTCCTTTGATGTCAATTTCCTCTTCCCCCTCATCTGAGGTCCCTGAGTTTTTGTCGGATTTCCAGGATGTATTTGATGAGCCCAAGTCCAGTTCCCTTCCTCCGCACAGGGACTGTGATTGTGCTATTAACTTGATTCCTGGTTGCAAGTTCCCTAAGGGCCGACTTTTCAATCTGTCTGTGCCAGAGCATGCCGCCATGCGGAGTTATGTTAAGGAGTCTTTGGAGAAGGGGCATATTCGGCCCTCTTCGTCACCATTGGGAGCGGGTTTCTTTTTTGTTGCTAAGAAGGATGGCTCCTTGAGACCCTGTATTGATTATCGTCTTCTTAATAAGATCACGGTCAAATTCCAATACCCCTTACCTTTGCTTACTGATTTGTTTGCTCAGATTAAGGGGGCTAGTTGGTTTACTAAGATTGACCTCCGAGGGGCATATAATCTTGTTCGTATTAAACAGGGTGACGAATGGAAAACTGCATTTAATATGCCCGAAGGCCATTTTGAGTACCTTGTGATGCCATTCGGACTCTCTAATGCTCCATCTGTGTTCCAGTCTTTCATGCATCATATTTTCCGCAATTATCTTGATAAATTCATCGTCGTATATTTGGATGATATTTTGATTTTTTCCGCTGATTGGGAGTCTCATGTGAAGCAGGTCAGGATGGTGTTCCAGATCCTTCGTGATAATGCTTTATTTGTGAAGGGGTCTAAGTGCCTATTCGGAGTTCAGAAGGTCTCTTTTTTGGGTTTTATTTTTTCTCCCTCGTCTATAGAAATGGATCCTGTTAAGGTCCAAGCTATTCATGACTGGATCCAACCCACATCTGTGAAGGGTCTTCAAAAATTTTTGGGCTTTGCTAATTTCTATCGCCGTTTCATTGCCAACTTTTCCAGTGTGGTTAAGCCCCTTACTGATTTGACGAAGAAAGGCGCTGATGTGACGAATTGGTCCTCTGAGGCTGTTGAGGCCTTTCAGGAGCTTAAATGCCGATTTACTTCTGCTCCTGTGTTGCGTCAGCCGGATGTTTCTCTTCCTTTTCAGGTTGAGGTCGACGCTTCTGAGATTGGGGCAGGTGCCATTTTGTCTCAGAGGGAGTCTGATGGCTCTTTGATGAAACCGTGTGCTTTTTTTTCCAGAAAGTTTTCGCCTGCGGAACGCAATTATGATGTCGGCAATTGGGAGATGTTGGCTATGAAGTGGGCGTTTGAGGAGTGGCGACATTGGCTTGAGGGAGATAAACACCGTGTTGTGGTCCTGATCGATCATAAGAATCTGATTTACCTCTAGTCGGCCAAGCGGCTGAATCCTAGAAAGGCTCGATGGTCCCTGTTTTTCTCCCATTTTGATTTTGTGGTCTCGTATCTTCCGGGATCTAAGAATGTTAAGGCTGATGCCCTCTCTAGGAGTTTTTCGCCTGATTCTCCAAGAGTCCTTGAGCCGGTTGGCATTCTTAAGGAGGGGGTGATTCTTTCTGCTATCTCCCCTGATTTGCGGCGGGTGCTTCAGGAATTTCAGGCTGATAGGCCTGACCGCTGTCCAGTGGGGAAGCTGTTTGTTCCTGATAGATGGACAAGTAAGGTAATTTCTGAGGTTCATTTTTCAGTGTTGGCTGGTCATCCTGGGATTTTTGGTACCAGAGATTTGGTTGCTAGGTCCTTTTGGTGGCCTTCCTTGTCGCGCGATGTGCGTGCTTTTGTGCAGTCCTGTGGGACTTGCGCCCGGGCCAAGCCTTGCTGTTCCCGCTCTAGTGGGTTGCTTTTGCCTTTGCCGGTCCCTGAGAGGCCCTGGACGCATATTTCCATGGATTTTATTTCGGATCTTCCTGTTTCCCAGAAGATGTCTGTTATCTGGGTTGTTTGTGACCGGTTCTCTAAAATGGTCCATCTGGTACCTTTGCCTAAGTTGCCTTCCTCCTCACATCTGGTTCCATTATTTTTTCAGCATGTGGTTCGTTTGCATGGCATTCCGGAGAATATTGTGTCTGACAGAGGTTCTCAGTTTGTCTCTAGATTTTGGCGGGCCTTTTGTGCTAGGATGGGCATTGATTTGTCTTTTTCTTTGGCGTTTCATCCTCAGACTAATGGCCAAACTGAACGAACTAATCAGACCTTGGAGACCTATTTGAGATGCTTTGTGTCTGCTGATCAGGATGATTGGGTGTCTTTCTTGCCGTTGGCCGAGTTTGCCCTTAATAATCGGGCTAGTTCGGCTACTTTGGTTTCACCCTTCTTTTGTAATTTTGGTTTTGATCCTCGTTTTTCTTCTGGGCAGGTTGAGCCTTCTGATTGTCCTGGTGTTGATTCTGTGGTGGACAGGCTGCAGCAGATTTGGACAATTGGTGGACAATTTGACGTTGTCTCAGGAAAGGGCTCAACGTTTTGCTAAACGCCGTCGGTGTGTTGGTCCCCAGCTTCGTGTGGGGGATTTGGTTTGGTTGTCTTCTCGTCATGTTCCTATGAAGGTTTATTCTCCTAAGTTTAAGCCTCGGTTTATTGGTCCTTATAAAATTTCTGAAATTATTAATCCGGTGTCTTTTCGCTTGGCTCTTCCAGCCTCTTTTGCCATTCATAATGTTTTCCATAGATCTTTGTTGCAGAGATATGTGGTGCCCGTTGTTCCCTCGGTTGACCCTCCTGCCCCGGTGTTGGTTGAGGGAGAGTTGGAATATGAGGTTGAGAAGATTTTGGATTCTCGTTTTTTGAGGCGGAGGGTTCAGTATCTTGTCAAGTGGAAGGGTTATGGCCAGGAGGATAATTCTTGGGTTGTTGCCTCCGATGTCCATGCCACCGATTTGGTTCGTGCTTTTCACTTGGCTCGTCCTGATCGGCCTGGGGGCTCTGGTGAGGGTTTGGTGACCCCTCCTCAAGGGGGGGTACTGTTTTGAATTCCGCTCTTGGGCTCCCTCCGGTGGTTGTAAGTGGCACTTTTGTGAGTTCTGCTCTTGGGCTCCCTCTTGTGGTTTCTAGTGGTATGGCTGCTCCTTGGAGTTAGCTGTCATCAGCTGCCTTCACTTATCGTCTCTTCTGCTTGGCTATTTAGGCCTAGCTCTTTCTTCAGCCAGTGCCACTTGTAAATGGTTCCTGGTTGGATTCACATCTCTTTGGAGTTCCCTGTTATCCTGACCAGTTCAGCTAAGCTAGGTTTTTGCTTGCTCTTTTCTGTCCATAGATTGTGGACTTATCCATTCTGTGCTTTCTATGTTTGTCCAGCTTATCAGTGTGAATTTATTCTGTCTTGCTGGAAGCTCTGGGAGGCAGATTTGCCCTCCACACCTTTAGTCAGGTGTGGAGATTTTTTGTATACTCTGCGTGGATTTTTGTAGTGTTTTATACTGACCGCACAGTATTCCATCTTGTCCTACCTATTTAGCTAGACTGGCCTCCTGTGCTCATCCTGGTTTCATTCTGTGTATGTCTTTTCCCTCTCCACTCACAGTTATTATTTGTGGGGGGCTAATCTATCCTTTGGGGATTTTCTCTGAGGCAAGATAGCTTTCCTGCTTCTTTCTTTAGGGGTAGTTAGCTATTAGGCTGTGACGAGATGCCTAGGGAGAGTTAGGAGCATTCCATGGCTACTTCTAGTGTTGTGTTGAGCTTAGGGACTGCGGTCAGTACAGTTACCACTTCCTTCAGAGCTCGTTCCATGTTGCTCCTAGACCACCGTATCATAACAATTCTTATATCCATTTCAAAAGTGCTCTGCAATTGACATTTAATGGAGGGAAGCTATCCCTTAAATAACATGTCTATCCTAATCTTGCTCAGACATCAACAAGCTTAACTCATAGCTAACTGTGCTTTGCAGTGTCAGCTTCACTCAGCACTTTCCACACTTTCCACAGTCAAACCTCATACACAACATTCATTAATGAATATGTACAGACAGAAAAACATAAACCAGTGCACTAAACATAAGTCAATGTGAGGAGGGGAATGCACACAGAATAAAAACCCATTCTGTTTTATAATAAGGTATGCAGAATAGTACTGTTCAACCCTCTTACAAACACATGACAGATACTAATTTTTTTTACCTTTCCTTTTTTTTCTTTAAGGTGGTCATGCACACTGGAGACAGAGACCACTGAACTCAGCAGTATTGGCAGTAATGGTAAACTATGAACTATGTATAAGGACTTCTGGACAAATTTCCAAGAGAAACAAGGGTTGGGCATAGTAGTGTAGCTACTGGGAGGCAGAGGGTGCGGTCATCCCAGGCCCTACACTTAGAGGGGCCTACCTGGACCTACTTCCACTGTTAACTATATCTTCATGTGCAGCACGGTTTTCCTGCATTACTGCTCTCTGTTGTGTTGATTTTAGTCTTTGGTCTGCAAAACAGAAGGTAATGCACCAGTGTAAGTACACAGAACTTCATAGAACTCTGATGTCCTGTGTGTGCGATGACAGTGCGTTGGTCTGCCCAACCTTTGTGTGGCTGACTTGTCAGGATCCTGGATTAGGTGATAATAGGATGTTTTTATTTTATTTAAAATGTGTGGTGGGACTGTGGGGACATCATAAAGTATGGGGGACCCTCATGCAATTGCAATGTGGGGACTACTGTTGGGGGCTACTTACACAATGTGTGGGCTATGGTGGGGGTCCCCTCATACATTGTATGGACTATTGTGGGGGCCCATACACAGCATGGAAGCTAATGCGGGGGCCATTAAACAGCATGTGAGCAAATATGGGGGCCATTATACAGGGTGAAAACTAATGTGGGACCATAATACTACCTAGGAGCTAATATGGGGCCTATATAGATAGTGGGAGCTAATCTAGGGCACTTTACAGCATGGGAGCTGTTGCCTGGGCCAATAAACAGTGTGAGAGCTAATGTAGGCTATTATACAGTGTGGAGATAATGGGGCCAAAATACAGCATGGAAGCAAAAGCGGGGGGCCATTATACTTTGTGGGAGCTAATGCAGGGGTAAGTATATAGCATAGGAGCTATTGTGGGAGCCATTATACAGCATTGGAGCTAATGCGGGTGAAATTACAGGGGTAAGAGCTAATGAGGGAGCCATTATATAGCATGGAAGCAAATGCAGGGGCCATTATACAGCATTGGAGTTAAAGCGGGGGCCATTATACAACAAAGTATCTAATGTGGAGGCCATTATACGGAGTGGAAGATAATGTGTGGGCCATTATACAGCAGGGAAGCAAAAGCAGGAACTATTATACAGCATGGTGGGAGATATGGGGACCATCATACAGTGTGGAAGCTAATGCGAAGGCAAATAGACAGCATGGGAGCTAATACGGGGGCCATAATACAACATTAAAGCAATTACGGTGGTCGCTGTTCAGCATAGGATCTATTTGAGGGGTAATAATACAATGTGGGATCTAATGCGAAGGCTATTATACAGCTTGGGAGCTAATACGGGGGTCATTATACAGTGTGGAAACTAATGCTTGGGCCATCATACAGTGTAGGAGCTAATGTGATGGCCATTGTAAAGTTTGGGGGCTACTGGGGGGACCCTCAAAGTGTTTGGGGCCTTATACAGTGTGACGGTTACTGTGCGGACCATTAAAGAGAGTGGAGGCTACTGTGAGGGCACAAAAGAGACATTTTACTATGTAAAAGGGCTCAGTGGTGGCATTACTATGTGGGGCAGGAAGAGGAGAATTGTTTTTGTACTGCTCAGCAAGTGCATTAATAGAGACACACATGGAGACAGTGGCTCGGTATTGGTGTAACAGAAAAATGGGTTTTGCCCAGACTAAGGATAAATGTCCCAAAAGCACTTAATCAAATACAAATCCAAAAAAGAAAATGTGCAAGGACTTGCATATTTTCTCTTTTTGGTTCAGTATTAGTAGGATGAGGAGTTTGTGCAGGTTGGGAATAGATGTGGACGCTGCAGGAAATGTGAGAAGTCTTCTTTGGCTACTTTCACACTAGCGTCGGAATCTCCCCATCGCAATGCGTCGGGCAGAGATTCCGATGCTAGCGTTTGACGCACTGCACAACGGGTGCAGCGGATGCATTTCTCAAACGCATCCGTTGCCCCATTGTGAGGTGCAGGGAGGTGGGGGTGGAGTCTGGTACATTTAACATTTTTTGCTCCCGGCGGTCCGCCACAACACGGCGCAACCGTCGCACGATGGTTGCGACGTGTGGCAAAGCGTCACAATGCATCGCCAATGTTCATCTATGGGGCAAAAACGCATCCTGCAAACAACTTTGCAGGATGCGTTTTTTGCCATAAATGACGCATTGCGACGTCTGGCAAAAAACGCCAGTGTGAAAGTAGCCTTAGTTGTAATCTCTGAAGACGAGTCATGGCTAGAGAAGACATCTCAGACAAATGGAAAAAATAGGAAAAGTGAACAACTCCATCAGAAAAAAACTTCATCTGTAAGGGTACCGTCACACTATACGATTTACCTACGATCACGACCAGCGATATGACCTGGCCGTGATCGTAGGTAAATCGTAGTGTGGTCGCTGGGGAGCTGTCACACAGACCGCTCTCCAGCGACCAACGATGCCGAGGTCCCTGGGTAACCAGGGTAAACATCGGGTAACTAAGCGCAGGACCGCGCTTAGTTACCCGATGTTTACCCTGGTTACAAGCGTTAAACTAAAAAAAACAAACAGCACATACTTACATTCTGGTGTCCGTCAGGTCCCTTGCAGTCTGCTTCCCGCACTCAGTGACTGCCGGCCGTAAAGTGAAAGTGAAAGCACAGCCGCTGTGCTCTGCTTTCACTTTACGGCCGGCAGTCACAGTGCGGGAAGCAGAGACGGCAAGGGACCTGACGGACACCAGAATGTAAGTATGTGCTGTTTGTTTTTTTTTAGTTCAACGCTTGTAACCAGGGTAAACATCGGGTAACTAAGCGCGGTCCTGCGCTTAGTTACCCGATGTTTACCCTGGTTACAAGCGAACGCATCGCTGGATCGCATCGCTAGATCGGTGTCACACACACCGATCTAGCGATGACAGCGGGAGATCCAGCGATGAAAGAAAGTTCCATACGATCTGCTACGACGTACGATTCTCAGCAGGATCCCTGATCGCTGCTGCGTGCAAGACACAGCGATATCGTAACGATATCGCTGGAACGTCACGAATCGTACCGTCGTAGCGATCGAAATGTTATAGTGTGACGGTACCCTAAGTCACTGTCTATAATCTCTTACATGTTGTGCAGGACTGTTATCTACCACTATATGATAACAACATGGCAGTAATATCAATCTTTGTCTTTGTATAGAGATTTACTTTCAGTAAAACCATGATCATCTGCTGACCCATGGTGTGCCACCATAGTTGTATTCTGGGTTACCTGGTTAAAGGCCCATTCAGATGTTTCGCCACTTTCTGAGCTGAACCCCTGGCTTCGCCTCAGGTTGGGGAGTTTAAATTAAAGCACTCAGTGCTTTTGTTTTCACTGAAGATAAGCATCTGAGACTTGTCTGGCAGCAGCTTTCTCCTCTGTCCTGACAACAATTAGTTTAGTTGCCTGATGACAACATATCATTATTTGACCAGAAGTTAGCAGAGTTTAACATTTTGTCACCTGTCAATAAACATCTACAGATATACATAGTTAGTAAGGCCGAAAAAAGACATTTGTCCATCCAGTTCAGCCTATATTCCATCATAATAAATACCCAGATCTACGTCCTTCTACAGAACCTAATAATTGTATGATACAATATTGTTCTGCTCCAGGAAGACATCCAGGCCTCTCTTGAACCCCTCGACTGAGTTCGCCATCACCACCTCCTCTGGCAAGCAATTCCAGATTCTCACTGCCCTAACAGTAAAGAATCCTCTTCTATGTTGGTGGAAAAACCTTCTCTCCTCCAGACGCAAAGAATGCCCCCTTGTGCCCGTCACCTTCCTTGGTATAAACAGATCCTCAGCGAGATATTTGTATTGTCCCCTTATATACTTATACATGGTTATTAGATCGCCCCTCAGTCGTCTTTTTTCTAGACTAAATAATCCTAATTTCGCTAATCTATCTGGGTATTGTAGTTCTCCCATCCCCTTTATTAATTTTGTTGCCCTCCTTTGTACTCTCTCTAGTTCCATTATATCCTTCCTGAGCACCGGTGCCCAAAACTGGACACAGTACTCCATGTGCGGTCTAACTAGGGATTTGTACAGAGGCAGTATAATGCTCTCATCATGTGTATCCAGACCTCTTTTAATGCACCCCATGATCCTGTTTGCCTTGGCAGCTGCTGCCTGGCACTGGCTGCTCCAGGTAAGTTTATCATTAACTAGGATCCCCAAGTCCTTCTCCCTGTCAGATTTACCCAGTGGTTTCCCGTTCAGTGTGTAATGGTGATATTGATTCCCTCTTCCCATGTGTATAACCTTACATTTATCATTGTTAAACCTCATCTGCCACCTTTCAGCCCAAGTTTCCAACTTATCCAGATCCATCTGTAGCAGAATACTATCTTCTCTTGTATTAACTGCTTTACATAGTTTTGTATCATCTGCAAATATCGATATTTTACTGTGTAAACCTTTTACCAGATCATTAATGAATATGTTGAAGAGAACAGGTCCCAATACTGACCCCTGCGGTACCCCACTGGTCACAGCGACCCAGTTAGAGACTATACCATTTATAACCACCCTCTGCTTTCTATCACTAAGCCAGTTACTAACCCATTTACACACATGTTCCCCCAGACCAAGCATTCTCATTTTGTGTACCAACCTCTTGTGCGGCACGGTATCAAACGCTTTGGAAAAATCGAGATATACCACGTCCAATGACTCACCGTGGTCCAGCCTATAGCTTACCTCTTCATAAAAACTGATTAGATTGGTTTGACAGGAGCGATTTCTCATAAACCCATGCTGATATGGAGTTAAACAGTTATTCTCATTGAGATAATCCAGAATAACATCCCTCAGAAACCCTTCAAATATTTTACCAACAATAGAGGTTAGACTTACTGGCCTATAATTTCCAGGTTCACTTTTAGAGCCCTTTTTGAATATTGGCACCACATTTGCTATGCGCCAGTCCTGCGGAACAGACCCTGTCGCTATAGAGTCACTAAAAATAAGAAATAATGGTTTATCTATTACATTACTTAGTTCTCTTAGTACTCGTGGGTGTATGCCATCCGGACCCGGAGATTTATCTATTTTAATCTTATTTAGCCGGTTTCGCACCTCTTCTTGGGTTAGATTGGTGACCCTTAATATAGGGTTTTCATTGTTTCTTGGGATTTCACCTAGCATTTCATTTTCCACCGTGAATACCGTGGAGAAGAAGGTGTTTAATATG
The DNA here is from genome assembly GCF_032444005.1 of Ranitomeya imitator. Taxonomy (NCBI): domain Eukaryota; kingdom Metazoa; phylum Chordata; class Amphibia; order Anura; family Dendrobatidae; genus Ranitomeya; species Ranitomeya imitator. The sequence goes on from NC_091287.1 coordinate 83,189,012, forward strand.
TTAGCTTTTTCCTCGTCATCTACAACCATTCTTTCCTCACTATTTTTTAAGGGGCCTACATTTTCAGTTTTTATTCTTTTACTATTGATATAGTTGAAGAACAGTTTGGGATTAGTTTTACTCTCCTTAGCAATGTGCTTCTCTGTTTCCTTTTTGGCAGCTTTAATTAGTTTTTTAGATAAAGTATTTTTCTCCCTATAGTTTTTTAGAGCTTCAATGGTGCCATCCTGCTTTAGTAGTGCAAATGCTTTCTTTTTACTGTTAATTGCCTGTCTTACTTCTTTGTTTAGCCACATTGGGTTTTTCCTATTTCTAGTCCTTTTATTCCCACAAGGTATAAACTGCTTACACTGCCTATTTAGGATGTTCTTAAACATTTCCCATTTATTATCTGTATTCTTATTTCTGAGGATATTGTCCCAGTCTACCAGATTAAGGGCATCTCTAAGCTGTTCAAACTTTGCCTTCCTAAAGTTCAATGTTTTTGTGACTCCCTGACAAGTCCCCCTAGTGAAAGACAGGTGAAACTGCACAATATTGTGGTCGCTATTTCCTAAATGCCCGACCACCTGCAGATTTGTTATTCTGTCAGGTCTATTAGATAGTATTAGGTCTAAAAGTGCTGCTCCTCTGGTTGGATTCTGCACCAATTGTGAAAGATAATTTTTCTTGGTTATTAGCAGAAACCTGTTGCCTTTATGGGTTTCACAGGTTTCTGTTTCCCAGTTAATATCCGGGTAGTTAAAGTCCCCCATAACCAGGACCTCATTATGGGTTGCAGCTTCATCTATCTGCTTTAGAAGTAGACTTTCCATGCTTTCTGTTATATTTGGGGGTTTGTAACAGACCCCAATGAGAATTTTGTTACCATTTTTCCCTCCATGAATTTCAACCCATATGGACTCGACATCCTCATTCCCTTCGCTAATATCCTCCCTTAAAGTGGACTTTAGACAAGACTTTACATAGAGACAAACCCCTCCTCCTCTCCGATTTTTACGATCCTTTCTAAACAGACTGTAACCCTGTAAGTTGACTGCCCAGTCATAGCTTTCATCTAACCATGTCTCAATAATGTTGGTGCTTGCTGTATTTGTATGGCCAGCTTTTGTGTATGACTGCATCATTGTATAGGTCGTAAACCAAACATATGATTGATTCTAATATTTCAGTTATCAATTGACTTCTTTTCTTGCCGTTCACCAAAGCATGACATATATAATTCATGTTTTTAAATCACTGATTTTGCGTGTTTTGGAATTTACACATTTTTGCAAATGTACGTTGAGTCAGCATTAGTCATTAGGAAACTTGGTGAAGATCATTATTTTTGGATGACCATTAAAGCAAATCAGCACTAAAATGAATCTATCGAAACAACCAGAAGCTTAATGAAACCATTTTCCCTACTTAAATTATAAGGTGTATCATAATATAGCATGTCAAAAATTGCCTGTGCGATACAGTGTAAACATTCTAGCTTTGAAATCTTTGACACATTTTCTTGCAGACGATGAAATAGTTTTGGTAAACCGCTGTGGCTAAAGAGTGAAGGCATGACATTACAACGAACTGGCAAACAAACCTAATTTTCCAGATTTTTTTCTAAATGCAGCTCAATGTATTCTAATATTTTAGAGTCTACGAAGGTAGAAATGTGTGACTTTGAGAGCCAAGTAAAACATCAAGGTATATTAAATATTGCACTTGCCCCATATGAGACAATAACAAAGTTCATCCAAGATGCTGTCATGGTATGTATGAGCGTGAATGTGTATAGTAATAATGAGTAGGAATAGTCAGTGATATCTAATCTTCTACATATTTTGTTGTTAAATTAACACAATGCAGAACCATCTATTATTCTGTTCTTTATGTGGATGTGGAAAATAGCCAGGATATTGTTTCATAAGAGGTAAACCTAGGACAAAAACATTTTTTGTTCTTTAGTTGAACAATAGTAGATTAGTTTTGTACCACACTTCTACATTTTTAATTTTTTTTTTATTTTTTTTTTTACTATGGGATACTGATATTTTTACAGATTCAGCACGGCACACAAAGGCACAATATCATGACAGATTGAGCACCTAAGGGCCAAAAGAGTCAATAATATATGTCTCTAACTGACTACAGTGGCATATAAAGGTTTGGGCACCCCTGGTCAAAATTACTGCTATTGTGAACAGTTAATCCATTTGAAGATGAAATGATCTCTAAAAGTTAAAGGTGACACATTTCCCTTGCATCATAGGCAAAAAATATATATGTTTTCATCTTTTATATTTTAAAAATTCCAAAAAGGAAAATGGGTTGATGCCAGATTCTGGGCACCCCTTATGCAAGTATCACAGCATGTAAACTTTTTTTGTAGCAAGCCAAGAGTCTTTCCAATTCTTGTTTGAGTGATTTTCATTAATTCTTCCTTAAAAAAATAGCTCCAGTTCTGTAAGATTCCTGGGTCGTCTTGCATACACTGCTATTTTGAGGTCTAGATTTTCAATGATGTTTAGATCAGGTGACTGTGAGGGCCATTGTAAAACCTTCAGCTTGGGCCTCTTGAGGTAGTCTATTGTGGATTTTGATGTGTGTTTAGGATCACTGTGCATTTGTAGAAGCCATCCTCTTTTCAACTTCAACTTTTTTTACAGATGGTATTATGCTTTCATCAAGAGTTTGTTGAAATTTCATTGAATCCATTCTTTTCTCTACCCAATCCCTGTACCATCGGCTGCAACACAACCCCAAAGCATGATTGATCCATCCCCATGCTTAATGGTTGGTGAGGTGTTATTTCCCTTAAATTCTGGGCCCTTTTTTCTCCACATATACCATTTGATCACTGTGGCCACAGAGTTATATTTTTATCCTCATTGGTCCACAGGACTTCTTTCCACAATGCATCAGGCTTCTTTAGATATTCTTTTGCATACTTCTGATGTTGAATTTTATGATGAGGATACACGATAGATTTTCTTTTGACGACTTTTCCATGAAGGCCATGTTTATGCAGATGTCTCTGAACATGTAAACACACAAGAAAATATCCCAGAAAATATATAGGACAAAAAACTCAGAACCTATTATTCACAACAACAAAAGAAATGGTATATTAAGACAACAGATCGAGTATAGTCCCAAATTGAATCTTTATTACTGAAGTTTAAAATTTAACAAAGTAAAAACATGAACTACTGGACACTATAACATAGGGGATAGAATGTAACCAACACATCTTAAAGCCATTCATATGTCCTATTGCAAAGTATTCTCCAACATCATTGAAAGCTGAAATCTATAATAGCTTAGTGCAAAGTACAATGCATGGACAATTCAGAGTCTGACAATAAAGACTCAGTCTAGCAGCAGTCTGTAAACAAAATATAAAGTGCAAAGAGCATGCTACATGTACCAGAATATACCGCTACCATCTAAATATTATAATCCAAACGCTGAAGGAAAATGCTGCATACCCTACCAATATGAACAGGCAATGTGTAGGTGGCAAACCATCCCCGCCGCCCCAATGCACGTTTCGGGTACTCAAACCTTTGCTTCAGCCCATTTTCCTTTTCCAATTTTTAAAATGTGAAAAATGACAAATGCAAAGGGGCTCCCAAACTTTTACATGCCATTGTATATGTAAAAGTAGATGCAACTGAGTTTAGGCACTGCTATGTGCCTCAAAACACAGCTTAATGAAATGACACAATTTAGAGGCCTCTACCATTCTTTAACCTTTCATGTAGTGTACTTTTAATTGTTGCAGTCCCTTTACATATGACACTACTAAAACCACAGTTCATGTAACTGAACCAAAGAGCATAAATATTTACTCCACCAATAGAAAAAAAGCTGCAAGCCAAGTAGAAAATATATATAACTTTATTGATACAAATAGTATTAAAAAAAAAAAATGGGGCAACATACAGTGAGGGGGACACATGGGTAAACATATACAGTGGATAAAATAAATATTGAACACGTCACCAATTAAACACGTCACCAAGTAAATATATTTTTAAAGATACTATTAACATGAAATTCTCATCCAATGTGGGTAACAACCCATCCAATCCACACAGGCAAAGAAATCAAACCATACAGCTCTGGAAAAACTTAAGAGACCACCACATCAAAACCCTGTCATGGGCAGCCCAATCTCCAGACCTGAACCCCATTGAAAACCTCTGGAATGTAATCAAGAGGATGATGGATAGTCACAAGCCATCAAACAAAGAACTGCTTACATTTTTGCGCCAGAAGTAGTGTGAATGACTGGTGGAAAGCATGCCAAGACGCATGAAAGCTGTGATTAAAAATCATGGTTATTCCACAAAATATTGATTTCTGAACTCTTCCTGAGTTAAAACATTAGTATTGTTGTTTCTAAATGATTATTGTCACGCTGCTGCTATGCTGGAAGATGCAGCTCCACTAGAAGGCAATAGAGTGGAGGGAGGACTGCACACAGCAGGAGCAGACCTGCAGCGCAGCAGCGAGGCCACCACCAGGTGGCAGCAGAATAGTAAAACAAGCTGGATCGATATTAGTCTGTAGTGCAGTACCAAAGGAATAACCAAGCAGAAACAAGCCAAATGGGTCCATACTGGTCGGGAGCAGATATGCCAAAGACAAGAAGCAAAACAGCAGGTCAGAGTCCAAGCCAGGTCAGGTACCAGTGAATGCAAACACAAACAGGAAACACAGAGTCAGGATGGGAAGAGAAAAATAAACAGACATGGGTACAATCAGCAAAGCAGCAGGACAAATCAGGGTACGCAGAGTTAGCTACACACGTCATAGGCAGAAACTATAACTGATACCACCTGCAGGATGCAGCAGAGCTAAATAGCAAACCTGAACCCAGAATGAGGAAGAGCAAAGTTAACCCTTGACATGATCAGCCCGGGAAAAGGGCAGACAAGACTCAAAACCCGGACTGGATCATGACAATTATGAACTTGTTTTCTTTGCATTATTTGAGGTCTGAAAGCACTAGTTATTTTATGTAATTTTGATCATTTCTCCTTTTCGGAAAAAAAATACAAAATGTATTGCTTGGAAATTCGGAGACATGTTGTTAGGACTGGCGGAACGCACCAAGAAAGGTGATATAGATGCGTTCGCAGTCCGGGGTCCACCGTGCAGGTGAAAACCTGCTGCTAGTAAATACAGACTATATGGCGGTACACTAAAGTATATACATGTGGGTTCAACCTCACCCAGCGTGAAGGGAGCAATCCTGCTGCATCACAGGATCGCGGCACCGCACCTAAAGCGCGAGCGAGTAGTCAGCGTACTTAACCCCAACTGGGATTGAAGTCCGATTAGACCCTCGCTGGCACTACACCACAACTGGGTGTGTAAGGAAACTAAGAATAAATATATAAATGCACAGGAGTGCGAGCAATGCCGCACTGACGGACGCCACCAACCACACTGGCTTGGGTATGGAAAGCGCAAGGCAAGCGCACGGCGCCGTACAGGCGGACACAGCAAGAGGACGCTGCAATGTGTGTTTCGTGCTGTTGGATAAGTCGGGCGCTAGATTAGCAAACATACACCTTCCGCGAACAGACATTCAATAGGGAGGGTTATTTAAAGAGCGACTTTCACTCACAACACACACACATATTTACAAGACAATACTAGCGCATGGCCGTGCGGTCATGCGCAGTTTATATAGTTGCAGCACAGGAAGTGGCTACAGCACTTTTGCCCTTCCAAGACCTGCCAAGAGGACCAATGGAATGTGCTGCAGAGCCTGAGCACATGACCCTCGATCTCCAACGGGAGATCTTACCCTGGGCATGCTCAGTACGTGCAGACAAGGACTTAGTCCCAGAGAAGTCCGCTCGCTGCTGACCAGCACTGACTTCAATGGCAGAAGCAGAAAAAGCAGCAGTAACTCTTCGCACAGAGTCAGACTGAGCGCAGACGCTGGGATCGACGTCCCTGCTGAGCAGACTCCACTGCGGCTGGAGGAGAATGGGAGACCGCAGTGAAGACGGATCGAGATTCCCCCTGTGCAGCAGAGGAAACTCGACTCCTAACACATGTTGTCAGAAGTTTATAGAATAAAAGAACAATTTACATTTTACTCAAAAATATACCTATAAAGAGAAAAATCAGACAAACTGAACATTTTACAGTGGTCTCTTAATTTTTGACAGAGCTGTATATGTCCACAAATTATGTTATGTGCAGTAATGAGAAATTAAACTTTGAAAAAGTATTGAATACATTTACTGAAATTTATTTAAGACTAAGAAGTCAAGAGACTAGTCTCAATGCATTGTTCAGGTGTTATTTTGGCCCATTCTACAAACACTCCTCAAATGCTGAAAGCTGGATTCAGGTCAGGTGATTGGCTGTGCCATTCTAATAGCCTTCTTTTTTTCTCTGAATTCAATTGAGAGCTTCCTTGGCTGTGCAGTTGGGATCATTGTCTTGCTTCATTGTACACCATAATTTCATCTTCTTCATCCTGTTAGGTAGCAGCAGATTTTTATCAAGAATGTCTCGGTACATTTGTCCATTCATCCTTCCTTCAATTATATGAAGTTTTCCAGTGCCATATGTTAAAAAATGGCTCTAGATGTTTCTGTAGCTCCCCACAGGTCATCATCATTGTCTCTTGGACAACTCTTCTGATCTTCTGATTATTCTGAAATTGTAATGGGTATAGTGGTGGAATCACAGTGCTGTGGACTAAGGACTGGAGAGCCTGGAGGTGCATGACTAGGCAAACAACTGACTATTTGCTAGAGCCCCAGATGGTGGCGTTATTTTTAGCTCCAGATAGATGCCAGGTGCTACTCCAGGACAGACTTTGGACACACTGCAGCTGACCCCTCAAGGGGTAGGTAGTTGGAGTGGCCAGAGATGAGTAGACTTTGTCAAGTTCAGGCAGGCATGGCAGGAATACTGGATGACAAGACAGGTGGAGACTAGGGTTGAGCGAAACGGGTCGTTCATTTTCAAAAGTCGCCGACTTTTGGCAAAGTCGGGTTTCATGAAACCCGATCCGACCCCTGTGCGGGGTCGGCCATGCGGTACGCGACTTTCGCGCCAAAGTCGCGTTTCAATGACGCGAAAAGCGCCATTTCTCAGCCAATGAAGGTAAACGCAGAGTGTGGGCAGCGTGATGACATAGGTCCTGGTCCCCACCATCTTAGAGAAGGGCATTGCAGTGATTGGCTTGCTGTCTGCGGCGTCACAGGGGCTATAAAGGGGCGTTCCCGCCGACCGCCATGTTACTGCTGCTGATCTGAGCTTAGGGAGAGGTTGCTGCTGCTTCGTCAGAAGCAGGGATAGCGTTAGGCAGGGTCCATTAACCACCAAACCGCTTGTGCTGTAGCGATTTCCACTGCCCAACACCACCTTCGGTGTGCAGGGACAGTGGAAGCTACATTTTTTTTTTTTTCCCTCAGCGCTGTAGCTCATTGGGCTGCCCTAGAAGGCTCCCTGATAGCTGCATTGCTGTGTGTACGCCGCTGTGCAAACCAACTGCTTTTTTCAAAGCACAAATCCTCTTGTTCCTTCCTTTCTGCACAGCTATCTTTTTGGTTTGCACACACTTTTTATTTAATTTGTGCATCAGTCCACTCCTTATTGCTGCCTGCCATACCTGGCTGAGATTACTGCAGGGAGATAGTAATTGAAGGACACTCCCTGTTTTTTTTTTTTTTTTTTGTGGGAGATTAAGATTGACATTTCTGCTAGAGTGCCATCCCTGTCTGTGTCATCTCTCACTCAGTGGGCCATAGAAAGCCTATTTATTTTTTTGCTTGATTTGGGTTCTAAAATCTACCTGAAAAAATCACTACATCAATCAGTGGGAGAAAAATATTGGCCTCAGGGCTTGTGTGCCACTCCTGACTCCTGTGTGCATCATCACTCACTCAGTGGGCCATAGAAAGCCCATTTTTTTTTTTTTTTTTGCTTTATTTGGGTTCTAAATTCTACCTGAAAAAATCAATAAATCAATCAGTGGGAGATTAATATTGGCCTTTGGGCTTGTGTGCCAGTCCTAAGCGTGCCATCTCTCTCTCTCAGATAGTGGGCCATAGAAAGCCTATTTATTTTATTTTTTTTTTAATGGGTTTATAAATTTTCCCTGGAAAAAAAAAAAAAAAGTGGGAGATTAATATTGGCCTCTGGGCTTGTGTGCCAGTCCTGAGCGTGCCAACTCTCTCACAAATAGTGGGCCATAGAAAGCCTATTTATTTATTTTTTTTTGGTTTTATAAATTCTCCCTTAAAAAAAAAGGGAGATTAATATTGGCCTTTGGGCTTGTGTGCCAGCCCTAAGCGTGCCATCTCTTTCTCTCAGATAGTGGGCCATAGAAAGCCTATTTATTTATTTTTTTTTTGAATGGGTTTATAAATTTTCCCTGGAAAAAAAAAAAAAAGTGGGAGATTAATATTGGCCTCTGGGCTTGTGTGCCAGTCCTGAGCGTGCCATCTCTCTCACAAATAGTGGGCCATAGAAAGCCTATTTATTTATTTTTTTTTGGTTTTATAAATACTCCCTTAAAAAAAAAGGGAGATTAATATTGGCCTTTGGGCTTGTGTGCCAGTCCTAAGCGTGCCATCTCTCTCTGTCTCTCAGATAGTGGGCCATAGAAAGCCTATTTATTATTTTTTTTATTGGGTTTATAAATTTTCCCTGGAACAAAAAAAAAAAAGTGGGAGATAAATATTGGCCTCTGGGCTTGTGTGCCACTCCTGACTCCTGTGTGCGTCATCTCTCACTCAGTGGGCCATAGAAAGCCTTTTTTTGTTTTATTTGTTTTCTAAATTCTCCCTGAAAAAATCATTTTATTTTCTTTGGTTTCTAAATTCTTCCTGAAAAAATCATTTTATTCTATTTTTTTTTTCCTAAAGTCTCCCTGAAAAAAAACAAAAAACAAATCAGTGGGAGATTAATATTGCCCTTTCTGCTTGTGTGCCAGTCTTGACTCCTGGGTGTGCCATCTTTCTCTCTCTCTCTCCAATTGTGGGCCATAGAAAGCCTATTATTTTTTTAGCTTGATTTGGGTTCCAAAATCTACCTGAAAAAATCACTACATCAATCAGTGGGAGATAAATATTGGCCTCTGGGCTTGTGTGCCACTCCTGACTCCTGTGTGCGTCATCTCTCACTCAGTGGGCCATAGAAAGCCTTTTTTTGTTTTATTTCTTTTCTAAATTCTCCCTGAAAAAATCATTTTATTTTCTTTGGTTTCTAAATTCTTCCTGAAAAAATCATTTTATTCTATTTTTTTTTTCCTAAAGTCTCCCTGAAAAAAAAAAAAATAAAAAACAAATCAGTGGGAGATTAATATTGCCCTTTCTGCTTATGTGCCAGTCTTGACTCCTGGGTGTGCCATCTCTCTCTCTCTCTCCAATTGTGGGCCATAGAAAGCCTATTATTTTTTTAGCTTGATTTGGATTCCAAAATCTACCTGAAAAAATCACTACATCAATCAGTGGGAGATAAATATTGGCCTCTGGGCTTGTGTGCCACTCCTGACTCCTGTGTGCGTCATCTCTCACTCAGTGGGCCATAGAAAGCCTTTTTTTGTTTTATTTGTTTTCTAAATTCTCCCTGAAAAAATCATTTTATTTTATTTGGTTTCTAAATTCTTCCTCAAAAAATCATTTTATTCTATTTTTTTTTCCTAAAGTCTCCCTGAAAAAAACAAAAAAAAAAAACAAATCAGTGGGAGATTAATATTGCCCTTTCTGCTTGTGTGCCAGTCTTGACTCCTGGGTGTGCCATCTCTCTCTCTCTCCAATTGTGGGCCATAGAAAGCCTATTATTTTTTTTAGCTTGATTTGGGTTCCAAAATCTACCTGAAAAAATCACTACATCAATCAGTGGGAGATAAATATTGGCCTCTGGGCTTGTGTGCCACTCCTGACTCCTGTGTGCGTCATCTCTCACTCAGTGGGCCATAGAAAGCCTTTTTTTGTTTTATTTGTTTTCTAAATTCTCCCTGAAAAAATCATTTTATTTTATTTGGTTTCTAAATTCTTCCTGAAAAAATCATTTTATTCTATTATTTTTTTTTTCCTAAAGTCTCCCTTAAAAAAAAAAAAAAATCAAATCAGTGGGAGATTAATATTTACATTTGTGCTTCAGTGACAGTCCTGCGTGTGTGGCATCTCTCTCATTTGTTGCCACCAACAACAGAGTGTGTAACATTGTGCCTGATTTTCGTTGTGGTCTCACTCACCTGTAAAGGGGTAGCTAAATCATACTGAAGTTATAGCTCACCGTGTAATTTGTGTGACAGCAACAAATACCGTTAGTTTGTTTACGTTTTTAAAACAATGAGGAAGTATGGTGGAAGAGGTCGTGGCCGGGGGCGTTCATTGTCAGCTGGTAATGAGGGTAGTGGTAGTGGTGGAGCATCAGCTGGTCGTGGGAAAAAAAATATTGCACCTAAGTCTGGAGCTGTGGAGCCAGGTTCGTCGTCTGGCTACACAAGGCCTCGAACGCTCCCTTTTCTGGGAGTAGGAAAACCGCTTTTAAAGCCGGAGCAGCAAGAGCAAGTTTTGGCTTATCTTGCTGACTCAGCCTCTAGCTCTTTTGCCTCCTCTCGTGAAACTGGTAAATGTCAAAGCAGCGCGTCGTTAGTGGATGTTCACGGTCAGGGACAAGTCGCTTCCTTGTCCTCTTCAGCAAAAACAACAACAGAGAAGAATGCAGCAGGCGACACAACGGGTTACTCCATGGAGCTCTTTACACATACCGTCCCTGGCTTAGAAAGTGAAGCAGTTAACAGTCCATGCCCATTACAAGTTGAATCTGACATGGAGTGCACTGATGCACAGCCACAGCCAGACTACTATGCTGGTCCTTTGACTCAGACCACAACATTGCCCTCGCAGGGTGCTGATCAAGAATCAGACCCTGATGAGACTATGTTGCCCCATCACGAACGCTATACCACCGACCGACACGGTGACACAGACGAAGTTGCACACGAGCTACAAGAAGAGGTAATAGATGACCCAGTTCTTGACCCCGATTGGCAGCCATTGGGGGAACAGGGTGCAGGCGGCAGCAGTTCTGAAGCGGAGGAGGAGGGGCCGCAGCAGGCATCAACATCGCAACAGGTTCCATCTGCCGGGCCCGTATCTTGCCCAAAACGCGTGGCAAAGCCAAAACCTGTTGGAGGACAGCGTGGCCATCCGGTTAAAGCTCAGTCTGCAATGCCTGAAAAGGTATCCGATGCTAGAAAGAGTGCAGTCTGGCATTTTTTTAAACAACATCCAATTGATCAGCGCAAAGTCATCTGTCAAAAATGTTCAACTACCTTAAGCAGAGGACAGAATCTGAAAAGTCTCAATACAAGTTGCATGCATAGACATTTAACCACCATGCATTTGCAAGCCTGGACTAACTACCAAACGTCCCTTAAGGTTGTAGCACCCTCGGCCAATGAAGCTAGTCAGCAACGCAACATCCCTTCCGGCAGTGTAGGGCCACCATTTTCCGCACCACCTGCAGTATCTGTGCAGGTTTCTTTGCCAGGCCAAAGCAGTCAGGGTCAGGGAATCACCAGTTTCGTAGTAGGAAACACTGCATCTAGGGCACCGGTGGCAACAATACCATCTCCCACCGTCTCTCAGTCTGCCATGTCCACTGCACCCCCGCTAGTTCCACGATCTCCAGCTCTCCAGTCCAGCTCACCCTACATGAGACTATGGTTAGAAAAAGGAAGTACTTAGCCTCGCATCCGCGTACACAGGGTTTGAACGCACACATAGCTAGACTAATCTCGTTAGAGATGATGCCCTACCGGTTAGTTGAAAGCGAAGCTTTCAAAGCCCTGATGGACTACGCTGTACCACGCTACGAGCTACCCAGTCGACACTTTTTTTCCAGAAAAGCCATCCCGGCCCTCCACCAGCATGTTAAAGAGCGCATCGTCCATGCACTCAGGCAATCTGTGAGCACAAAGGTGCACCTGACAACAGATGCATGGACCAGTAGGCATGGCCAGGGACGTTATGTGTCCATCACGGCACACTGGGTAAATGTGGTGGATGCAGGGTCCACAGGGGACAGCAAGTTTGGGACAGTTCTGCCTAGCCCACGGTCTAGGAAACAATTGGCTGTAGCCGTTCGCACCCCCTCCTCCTCCTCTTCGTCCTCCTGCAGAAGCGAGAGCTCGTCCACAGACCGCAGTCGCACAACCACTCCATCCGCAGCTGCCACTGTTGCACACCAGGTCTCCCATTATGGGGCAGCTACTGGCAAACGTCAGCAGGCTGTATTGGCTATGAAGTGTTTGGGCGACAACAGACACACCGCGGAAGTTCTGTCCGAGTTCTTGCAGAAAGAAACGCAGTCGTGGCTGGGCACTGTAGATCTTGAGGCAGGCAAGGTAGTGAGTGATAACGGAAGGAATTTCATGGCTGCCATCTCCCTTTCCCAACTGAAACACATTCCTTGCCTGGCTCACACCTTAAACCTGGTGGTGCAGTGCTTCCTGAAAAGTTATCCGGGGTTATCCGACCTGCTCCTCAAAGTGCGTGGACTTTGCTCACATATCCGCCGTTCGCCCGTACACTCCAGCCGTATGCAGACCTATCAGCGTTCTTTGAACCTTCCCCAGCATCGCCTAATCATAGACGTTGCAACAAGGTGGAACTCAGCACTGCACATGCTTCAGAGACTGTGTGAACAGAGGCGGGCTGTTATGTTTTTGTGGGAGGATACACATACACGGGCAGGCAGTAGGATGGCAGACATGGAGTTGTCAGGTGTGCAGTGGTCGAAGATTCAAGACATGTGCCAAGTCCTTCAGTGTTTTGAGGAATGCACACGGCTGGTTAGTGCAGACAACGCCATAATAAGCATGAGCATCCCCCTAATGCGTCTGCTGATGCAAAGTTTGACGCACATAAAGGATCAGGCGTCTGCAGCTGAGGAAGAGGAAAGCCTTGATGACAGTCAGCCATTGTCTGGCCAGGGCAGTGTACAGGACGAGGTAGCGGGCGAAGAGGAGGAGGAGGACGAGGAGGATGATGGGGATGATTATATTTTTAATGAGGAAGCTTTTCCGGGGCCACTGGAAATTGGTGGCGCGGCAAGGCCGGGTTCTGGTTTTTTGAGGGACACAAGTGACGTGGATTTGCCTGAAACTGCCCCTCAACCAAGCACAACCGCAGATTTGAGAACTGGAACTTTGGCCCACATGGCGGATTATGCCTTACGTATCCTCAAAAGGGACACACGCATAACTAAAATGATGAATGATGACGATTACTGGTTGGCCTGCCTCCTTGATCCTCGCTATAAAGGCAAATTGCAAAATATAATGCCACATGAGAACTTGGAACTAATATTAGCAACCAAACAATCAACTCTTGTTGACCGTTTGCTTCTGGCATTCCCTGTACACAGCGCCCGTGATCGTTCTCACACGAGCTGCAGGGGCCAGCAGACCAGAGGAGTTAGAGGGGCAGAAATCAGAAGTGGCGTTGGCCAGAGGGGTTTTCTGACCAGGTTGTGGAGTGATTTTGCTATGACCGCAGACAGGACAGGTACTGCAGCATCAATTCAAAGTGACAGGAGACAACATTTGTCCAGTATGGTTACAAACTATTTTTCATCCCTTATCGATGTTCTCCCTCAACCGTCATTCCCATTTGATTACTGGGCATCAAAATTAGACACCTGGCCAGAATTGGCAGAATATGCATTGCAGGAGCTTGCTTGCCCGGCAGCTAGTGTCCTATCAGAAAGAGTATTCAGTGCTGCAGGTTCAATACTAACAGAAAAAAGGACTCGTCTGGCTACCCAAAATGTAGATGATCTAACCTTCATTAAAATGAACCACAACTGGATTTCGAAATCTTTTGCCCCACCTTGCCCGGCTGACACCTAGCTTTCCTATGAAAAGGTCTTGCCTGTGGACTATTCTGAATGCCTTTTCCAATCTCGTAATTTTCTGCACCTGATTGTCCAGCATACGACATGTTTACACCTCACTAAATGGCCAAACTCCCCACACGGGGCTGTGGTATCGACACTTGGCGACAGCACCCGTGAGAGTGCAGTTTGTCTGAAGAGGTGGGTGAGCCCGCTTTTGGTCGACGGCACTGCCACTGGGTCCCTCCTAGTACAATAAAGTGTCTCTGGCGGTGGTGGTGCACACCCAACGTCAGACACACCGTTGTAATATGAGGGGCCCTGGGCCTGTACCGCCGGCCACAAGACAGTTTCCCCCCACCCCAGCTCAAACAGTGCTCTACCACTTGCAAAATTATCTCACAGCTCCACCAATGTTTAGTCTATGCGCTGACATCCTTCAATGCCTGCCACTGACAATACCATTGTATTGACATTTTTGTTATGTTAGGCCTTCGATGCCTGTCTGTGGTCACTCCTTCCACTAGGCCTCCACTGACCACACCACTGCTGCCCGTGTACCCCTGTAACCAATTTAAAATTGCCTACAGCCATGTGTTATTATTTTAGGCCTTCGATGCCTGTCTGCGGTCACTCCTTCCACTAGGCCTCCACTGACCACACCACTGCTGCCCGTGTACCCCTGGAACCAATTTAAAATTGCCTACAGCCATGTGTTATTATTTTAGGCCTTCGATGCCTGTCTGCGGTCACTCCTTCCACTAGGCCTCCACTGACCACACCACTGCTGCCCGTGTACCCCTGTAACCAATTTAAAATTGCCTACAGCCATGTGTTATTATTTTAGGCCTTCGATGCCTGTCTGCGGTCACTCCTTCCACTAGGCCTCCACTGACCACACCACTGCTGCCCGTGTACCCCTGGAACCAATTTAAAATTGCCTACAGCCATGTGTTATTATTTTAGGCCTTCGATGCCTGTCTGCGGTCACTCCTTCCACTAGGCCTCCACTGACCACACCACTGCTGCCCGTGTACCCCTGGAACCAATTTAAAATTGCCTACAGCCATGTGTTATTATTTTAGGCCTTCGATGCCTGTCTGCGGTCACTCCTTCCACTAGGCCTCCACTGACCACACCACTGCTGCCCGTGTACCCCTGGAACCAATTTAAAATTGCCTACAGCCATGTGTTATTATTTTAGGCCTTCGATGCCTGTCTGCGGTCACTCCTTCCACTAGGCCTCCACTGACCACACCACTGCTGCCCGTGTACCCCTGGAACCAATTTAAAATTGCCTACAGCCATGTGTTATTATTTTAGGCCTTCGATGCCTGTCTGCGGTCACTCCTTCCACTAGGCCTCCACTGACCACACCACTGCTGCCCGTGTACCCCTGTAACCAATTTAAAATTGCCTACAGCCATGTGTTATTATTTTAGGCCTTCGATGCCTGTCTGCGGTGACTCCTTCCACTAGGCCTCCACTGACCACACCACTGCTGCCCGTGTACCCCTGGAACCAATTTAAAATAGCCTACAGCCATGTGTTATTATTTTAGGCCTTCGATGCCTGTCTGCGGTGACTCCTTCCACTAGGCCTCCACTGACCACACCACTGCTGCCCGTGTACCCCTGGAACCAATTTAAAATTGCCTACAGCCATGTGTTATTATTTTAGGCCTTCGATGCCTGTCTGCGGTCACTCCTTCCACTAGGCCTCCACTGACCACACGACTGCTGCCCGTGTACCCCTGGAACCAACATCAGAAAATATAAAAATAAGTATTTTGCTTATAAAAAAGAAAATACTGGAGAGATATCAAATGCAGACATTTTAACATTAAAAACAAACACATACAACAAAAATCTGGTACAGTAACATAGTAACATAGTAACATAGTTAGTAAGGCCGAAAAAAGACATTTGTCCATCCAGTTCAGCCTATATTCCATCATAATAAATACCCAGATCTACGTCCTTCTACAGAACCTAATAATTGTATGATACAATATTGTTCTGCTCCAGGAAGACATCCAGGCCTCTCTTGAACCCCTCGACTGAGTTCGCCATCACCACCTCCTCAGGCAAGCAATTCCAGATTCTCACTGCCCTAACAGTAAAGAATCCTCTTCTATGTTGGTGGAAAAACCTTCTCTCCTCCAGACGCAAAGAATGCCCCCTTGTGCCCGTCACCTTCCTTGGTATAAACAGATCCTCAGCGAGATATTTGTATTGTCCCCTTATATACTTATACATGGTTATTAGATCGCCCCTCAGTCGTCTTTTTTCTAGACTAAATAATCCTAATTTCGCTAATCTATCTGGGTATTGTAGTTCTCCCATCCCCTTTATTAATTTTGTTGCCCTCCTTTGTACTCTCTCTAGTTCCATTATATCCTTCCTGAGCACCGGTGCCCAAAACTGGACACAGTACTCCATGTGCGGTCTAACTAGGGATTTGTACAGAGGCAGTATAATGCTCTCATCATGTGTATCCAGACCTCTTTTAATGCACCCCATGATCCTGTTTGCCTTGGCAGCTGCTGCCTGGCACTGGCTGCTCCAGGTAAGTTTATCATTAACTAGGATCCCCAAGTCCTTCTCCCTGTCAGATTTACCCAGTGGTTTCCCGTTCAGTGTGTAATGGTGATATTGATTCCCTCTTCCCATGTGTATAACCTTACATTTATCATTGTTAAACCTCATCTGCCACCTTTCAGCCCAAGTTTCCAACTTATCCAGATCCATCTGTAGCAGAATACTATCTTCTCTTGTATTAACTGCTTTACATAGTTTTGTATCATCTGCAAATATCGATATTTTACTGTGTAAACCTTCTACCAGATCATTAATGAATATGTTGAAGAGAACAGGTCCCAATACTGACCCCTGCGGTACCCCACTGGTCACAGCGACCCAGTTAGAGACTATACCATTTATAACCACCCTCTGCTTTCTATCACTAAGCCAGTTACTAACCCATTTACACACATTTTCCCCCAGACCAAGCATTCTCATTTTGTGTACCAACCTCTTGTGCGGCACGGTATCAAACGCTTTGGAAAAATCGAGATATACCACGTCCAATGACTCACCGTGGTCCAGTCTATAGCTTACCTCTTCATAAAAACTGATTAGATTGGTTTGACAGGAGCGATTTCTCATAAACCCATGCTGATATGGAGTTAAACAGTTATTCTCATTGAGATAATCCAGAATAACATCCCTCAGAAACCCTTCAAATATTTTACCAACAATAGAGGTTAGACTTACTGGCCTATAATTTCCAGGTTCACTTTTAGAGCCCTTTTTGAATATTGGCACCACATTTGCTATGCGCCAGTCCTGCGGAACAGACCCTGTCGCTATAGAGTCACTAAAAATAAGAAATAATGGTTTATCTATTACATTACTTAGTTCTCTTAGTACTCGTGGGTGTATGCCATCCGGACCCGGAGATTTATCTATTTTAATCTTATTTAGCCGGTTTCGCACCTCTTCTTGGGTTAGATTGGTGACCCTTAATATAGGGTTTTCATTGTTTCTTGGGATTTCACCTAGCATTTCATTTTCCACCGTGAATACCGTGGAGAAGAAGGTGTTTAATATGTTAGCTTTTTCCTCGTCATCTACAACCATTCTTTCCTCACTATTTTTTAAGGGGCCTACATTTTCAGTTTTTATTCTTTTACTATTGATATAGTTGAAGAACAGTTTGGGATTAGTTTTACTCTCCTTAGCAATGTGCTTCTCTGTTTCCTTTTTGGCAGCTTTAATTAGTTTTTTAGATAAAGTATTTTTCTCCCTATAGTTTTTTAGAGCTTCAATGGTGCCATCCTGCTTTAGTAGTGCAAATGCTTTCTTTTTACTGTTAATTGCCTGTCTTACTTCTTTGTTTAGCCACATTGGGTTTTTCCTATTTCTAGTCCTTTTATTCCCACAAGGTATAAACCGCTTACACTGCCTATTTAGGATGTTCTTAAACATTTCCCATTTATTATCTGTATTCTCATTTCTGAGGATATTGTCCCAGTCTACCAGATTAAGGGCATCTCTAAGCTGTTCAAACTTTGCCTTCCTAAAGTTCAATGTTTTTGTGACTCCCTGACAAGTCCCCCTAGTGAAAGACAGGTGAAACTGCACAATATTGTGGTCGCTATTTCCTAAATGCCCAACCACCTGCAGATTTGTTATTCTGTCAGGTCTATTAGATAGTATTAGGTCTAAAAGTGCTGCTCCTCTGGTTGGATTCTGCACCAATTGTGAAAGATAATTTTTCTTGGTTATTAGCAGAAACCTGTTGCCTTTATGGGTTTCACAGGTTTCTGTTTCCCAGTTAATATCCGGGTAGTTAAAGTCCCCCATAACCAGGACCTCATTATGGGTTGCAGCTTCATCTATCTGCTTTAGAAGTAGACTTTCCATGCTTTCTGTTATATTTGGGGGTTTGTAACAGACCCCAATGAGAATTTTGTTACCATTTTTCCCTCCATGAATTTCAACCCATATGGACTCGACATCCTCATTCCCTTCGCTAATATCCTCCCTTAAAGTGGGAGGTACTAAATATGGCCACCAGCTACAATAACTTTCTCCTGAAAGTAGTTAACTGAAAGGTTTTTTCAATTTTAAACACAGATATGGCATCCACCGAGTGTTGTCCTGTCGCGTCTTCTTTATATTATTGCCAAGAAGATGCAAAACAATGAAAATAATAAAATCATTATTTACCAAAAAAATAGAGTAAGTCAAAACCACATTGCAAATAAACATTCATTACAAATAAAGAAGCAGGGCGCGTCCGAGGGTGAGTATATACCTAATAAGAATATAATCACCCTCGGACGCGCCCTGCTTCTTTCCGACAGCCTTCCTTCCTAAGAATCAGCCCTTCCGTGGTGTAGAGAGAGGGTTTGTTACACTCCAAGGTGTTCCCCAGGTTGCCTTTCCTGAGCTTCGATCTTCCGGCTCTCGTCTAGTAGTTGTTGGAAACTACGCTGCATTAGGCCTACAAATTGGGTATGGGGTGTAGAGATATGGTGTGTTACACTCCAAGGTGTTCCCCAGGTTTCCTCTCCATTGCTTCGATCTTCCGGCTCTCGTTTAGTAGTTGTTGGAAACTACGCTGCATTGGGCCTACAAATTGGGTATGGGGTGTAGAGAGATGGTGTGTTCCACTCCAAGGTGTTCTCCAGGTTGCCTTTCCTGAGCTTCGATCTTCCGGCTCTCGTTTAGTAGTTGTTGGAAACTACGCTGCATTAGGCCTACAAATTGGGTATGGGGTGTAGAGAGATGGTGTGTTCCACTGTAGAGAGATGGTGTGTTCCACTCCAAGGTGTTCCCCAGGTTTCCTCGCCAATGCTTCGATCATCATGCTCTCGTTTAGTAGTTGTTGGAAACTACGCTGCATTAGGCCTACAAATTGGGTATGGGGTGTAGAGAGATGGTGTGTTACACTCCAAGGTGTTCCCCAGGTTTCCTCTCCATTGCTTCGATCTTCCGGCTCTCGTTTAGTAGTTGTTGGAAACTACGCTGCATTGGGCCTACAAATTGGGTATGGGGTGTAGAGAGATGGTGTGTTCCACTCCAAGGTGTTCTCCAGGTTGCCTTTCCTGAGCTTCGATCTTCCGGCTCTCGTTTAGTAGTTGTTGGAAACTACGCTGCATTAGGCCTACAAATTGGGTATGGGGTGTAGAGAGATGGTGTGTTCCACTGTAGAGAGATGGTGTGTTCCACTCCAAGGTGTTCCCCAGGTTTCCTCGCCAATGCTTCGATCATCATGCTCTCGTTTAGTAGTTGTTGGAAACTACGCTGCATTAGGCCTACAAATTGGGTATGGGGTGTAGAGAGATGGTGTGTTACACTCCAAGGTGTTCCCCAGGTTTCCTCTCCATTGCTTCGATCTTCCGGCTCTCGTTTAGTAGTTGTTGGAAACTATGCTGCATTAGGCCTACAAATTGGGTATGGGGTGTAGAGAGATGGTGTGTTACACTCCAAGGTGTTCCCCAGGTTTCCTCTCCATTGCTTCGATCTTCCGGCTCTCGTTTAGTAGTTGTTGGAAACTACGCTGCATTAGGCCTACAAATTGGGTATGGGGTGTAGAGAGATGGTGTGTTACACTCCAAGGTGTTCCCCAGGTTTCCTCTCCATTGCTTCGATCTTCCGGCTCTCGTTTAGTAGTTGTTGGAAACTACGCTGCAATAGGCCTACAAATTGGGTATGGGGTGTAGAGAGATGGTGTGTTACACTCCAAGGTGTTCCCCAGGTTTCCTCTCCATTGCTTCGATCTTCCGGCTCTCGTTTAGTAGTTGTTGGAAACTACGCTGCATTAGGCCTACAAATTGGGTATGGGGTGTAGAGAGATGGTGTGTTCCACTGTAGAGAGATGGTGTGTTCCACTCCAAGGTGTTCCCCAGGTTTCCTCGCCAATGCTTCGATCATCATGCTCTCGTTTAGTAGTTGTTGGAAACTACGCTGCATTAGACCTACAAATTGGGTATGGGGTGTAGAGAGATGGTGTGTTCCACTCCAAGGTGTTCTCCAGGTTGCCTTTCCTGAACTTCTATCTTCAGGCTCTCATTAAATTGTGGTTAAACGGAACAACTGCATTTGGTGTACTAGTTGGTTTGGGGCCTACTATCGGTGTCTGCCGCTCCTTGCTGTTTTCCTGGTTTCCTGTCCTGAAATTCCGTTTTCAGGCGCTCGTTAAGTAGTTGTTAATGTTAGACTGCATTTGGCCTACTAGTTGGGTTGGGGCCTACTATCGGTGTCTGCCACTCCTTGCTGTTCTCCTCCACTGAACAAAGCTGTGCCGCCTGTTTACTACTGTTGCCAATTTTGAACTGCATTTCGACTACTTACTGATTTGGGCCTACTCTCTGTGTCAGCCTCTCATTCCAGTTGTCCTCCACTGCAATGCCCCCTGATTAGTCCTGTGTTACCAATTTTGAACTGCATTTAGCCCACTTTATTCTTTGGGCCTATATCTGTGTTTCCTCCTCATCCTGCCCATTGCCCAGCCAGTGATAGATGAGTCTGCTGGTACATTGACCCATAACGCAACATTTCCCGTGCACGCTACACTGCAAGATTGTGACCCTGCTGAAAGTCAGGTCCCCCTTCCCGCATACCATACCACCTTACACGGGGACAAACAGGAAGGTGCAGATGAAAGTGCAGGTTCCTTCATCAGGTGGGGGGAGGAATACTAGTTGGCGACGTCACTGGCACAGGGCCTCTCATGGTACGCAAAAGTGTTGCTGCTGGTGGGAGGCGCCCCCGCCGTGCAAACACACCGCTGTACTTTGAGGGGCCCTGTGCCAGTGCCAATGCCAACGAGTGGGCCCCCCCTGCTTGCTCAGGTTCACAGCACTTGCAAAGTTGAAATACTTACCTCTCCCTGCTCCACTGCCGTGACGTGGTCCAGATTTCCTGGGCCCACTAATTACTTGAACCAGCCCTACCCACCACAACTTTAGCCAAATGACCCCCAATTTCAAATGCCTTCCAATTATTATAAGGTAAATTACGCTTGACAAGCTTCATTAAGAAGAATGGATGGTTTTGACATTAAAATGGGCACTCTAGGTGTTTTCCTGGCCCCCACTCACTGCCGACTATGCTGCCCCATTGACTTGCATTGGGTTTCGTGTTTCGGTCGATCCCGACTTTACGTCATAATCGGCCGATTTCACTCGACCCGACTTTTGAGATAGTCGGGTTTCGCGAAACCCGGCTCGACTCTAAAAAGGTCAAGGTCGCTCAACTCTAGTGGAGACAGGTATGGCTGGTATGCAGACTGGCACAACAGCTGCTGATAGGTACAGCTGGTATACAGATTGGCAAGGTAGATGCAGACATGTATAGCTGGTATACAGAGTTGCATGGCAGGTGCAAGCAGTTACTGCTGTTATACAGTCTGACATGGCAGGTGCCGATAGCTGCAGCTGATATACTGATGGGCACAGCAAGTGCAGGCCAGTAAGGGCTGATATACATGCAGGCAGATGCTAAAAGTCACAAGCAAGGACAAACAATAATAAGCAAGAATAAGCAGGTACTGGAAGGTACTGCCAGGTACTAGCAGGAACTAGCAGGTATTTGCAGATACTAACAGACAGGGGACCTGAGAACTAGCATGCATGCAGACTGACTGACTAAACATGTTGCTCAGGCACCTCCCAAAAGGTGAAGGTGCCTTAAATAATAAGTATCTCCCAGCCATTGACTGGGGACACTTTAGGACAGCATGCATTGTCTCTTTAAGAGACTGGAGGTGAGCGCATATGTGCCATAAGCGCAGAGCCCTGGGATCTGCCAAGCATGCGCAGACCCCAGGAAGTATCAGGAAGAGAAGAATGTGCAGGACGAGGGCCTGGATGGTGAGTGAGTCGGCATCCCTGCTGAGGAAGGAGAAGATGGGAAGTGTGCGGGAACGTTGATGTTGCAGAAATCTTGTGGAAAATACCTGATCATGGCTGGTTTATGTTGAAATGATGTTCTTTCCACTTCTGGATTATGGCCCAAGTTGTACTAACTGGAACATTCAGCAGTTTAGAAATTTTTCTGTAACCAATGCCATAAATATTTTTTGCAAGAATAAGTTTGCCGTGGTGTTGCAACAGCTCGCTGGTTTTACCTATCATGGCATGTTTCATGTGTTGCACCTTGGTATTGAGACACCATTTTATAGGACATCAGTTGAAGCAGCTGATATTAGATTTCACTGAGTGGCAGGATTGCTTTCGAATTACTGATAAATTTCAGCTAGTGTCATGGCTTTCCATGGGTTCTTACACTCTCTTCATGTGTTCAATGCTTTTTCCCTTTGTCATTCCGTCTGGGCATTTATGGCTTAATTGTTTCACCTGGGGCAGTATTATGGCTTAGTGGTTAGCACTGCATACTTGCAGCGCTGGAGTCCTGGGTTCAATTTCCACCAAGGACAACATCTGCAAAGAGTTTGTATGTTCTCTCAGTGTTTGCGCGGGTTTCCTCCTGGCACTCTGGTTTCCACCCACATTCCAAAGACATATTGATAGGGAATTTAAATTGTGAGCCCCAATGGGGACAGCGATGATAATGTCTGTAAAACGCTGAAGAATATGTTTGCTCAATATAAAAATAAAGATTATTATATTATATTATCACATGTGTGGGTTGGATTGGCTGTTTGTGATATCTGGTGAGAATTTCATATCAATAGCACCTTCCTCTGTATGGAAGGGAATAAGGCATACTTCCCAGTGCCTAGTTGGAGCTGTAGGCTCAAATGTGGCAGGAATTGCAGGCAAAAAAATTAGTACAACCCCATGTTTTCAGAATGCTATGTGATCCACGTGCCTCCAGTCCTCTGCCACCTGATCTCGAACTTGACATGAATCTCGCAAACTAACTCAGACTGAATAAACCAGGAAATGCTTCCTCTTTTGCTTGACCTAACACTCTCATGCTGGGCTGTCCCAAACATTTATCTGTATCCTATCCTGTCCCTGTACTGTATGCTATATCTTATACACTAATAGGCCCACCACTGCCTATTTTCCCTAATCTTCCTATCTATCACTAACTGTGCCCTATACTATGTTCTAAACTGTCCCTACCCCTGAGCTGAGTATACCAGGTTACCTTGGGCATTACTAATACAGTTCCCACACAGAAGCATCAGTGCATATAACACTCAGTGCAGTCTACATTTCACATTATATCATAAAAACACAATACAACTGCATATTTGAAGCACATTACAATTGTTGTCTTCAGAGGAAGTTATATGACAGTCCCTGTTACACCCTTGCTTATATACAAAAGCCACATTAGATGTACATTAAGCAGCAAGAAAGGGGTTAATAAAAGAGGGTTACAATCGATATTAGTTACCATCTTTAGGCTGAAAGAGATGTCTCCATTGCAGAATGTGATGATAAAAATAACAGATAAATAAATGATGTATCTTGGAATTCATTGCCCTAAAAATAATACTAGCACATATTGTGGGTGTCCAGGTGCCCTGGCACTAGTTGAAAGGCTGACTCATTGTTGGTGTTGGCTATCCATTTTTCTCCTTTTGCCTTTCAAGCGAACCACATCGCCTGATTCAGTAATGCGCAGTTAAGAAATAAACACATGCTTGATGATATTATCATTCAGAGCTAGGAGATTAATGGCTTCATGAGCTCTTTCTTTCGGACCACACCTATGGTTGTCCAAAGTTCTGTCATTACAGTTGACATTTTAAAATATACTGTATATGCCAGCAAGGAAATGTAATTATATTGTTCATAAATATTTGCTAGAGGTGAAACAACCCTTGAGCACATTAGATTCCCTAGAATTCCACAATACTCTTGCTAATTCATTACGTCCATTCGTTTCATCCTAATTGCAGGAGAACATGTACAGTAATATCTGGTATATGCTCTTGCCATCAATAATGCACTTAATTACTCTTCATTAATGCATTGCTACTGGTGTAATTCATATATTCATAAATTAAAACATCTTATACTGAAGACAATAAGTGATGTCATCATTATGACCACAAAACAAAAATCGACTTGAAGATTTAGATATTTTGAGAATTCTGGAGTTTAAAATAGAAGTTTTACATTTAAAAATTATTTTAATTATTATTATGAATTTTTTGTTGCTACTTAACCATCATTTGA
Organism: Ranitomeya imitator; assembly: GCF_032444005.1. Classification (NCBI taxonomy): domain Eukaryota; kingdom Metazoa; phylum Chordata; class Amphibia; order Anura; family Dendrobatidae; genus Ranitomeya; species Ranitomeya imitator. The sequence goes on from NC_091287.1 coordinate 83,213,556, forward strand.
CATATTTTTTTCAAAGTCTGTATGAGATCATGCTTGTGATGTTTCAAGGGTGTTCTTCTTTCTCAAGCACCCTTACGTGACAAATGGGAAATTCACCCAAAACATTGCAAGCATGCACCGAAATGTGTACATTTCAAGCGACCAAGATTTATTCAACAATTTTAATTTAAGTTTTGGCAACTGTCTACAAGAGACCACCATTCTTAGTAAAATTTGGAAATGTTAGTGTCTGGTTCTTGTGGTATCTTTTTTATGATAGTAGTGTCAAGCAAGATTACTGTCCTCAGCTTCATGTGTACAATGCTCCAAATGAGCAAAATCATAGACTCGTTTAGGGTTAGCTTAATGCCCCCTGATGCCAAAACAAATGGTTTGGACTAGAGATAGGCAAACGTATTATTTATTTGACAAAAATCCACATTTTGAAGAATACAGATTTTTTTTAATCTGCTCTGCATGGATTCAGCGGCAGCCACCATTCATCACATCACATCTTTGGTCTGATGTTGACTATAGGCTGAGGCTTCTGGGTTCGAGCTGTCCCTACAGATCGCTGCATATGCTACTGGGCCTCTTCACAGCAGGAAGCCCCTAACTAGAGATGAGCAAACTTGTTCAAAAAAGGTTCGCTTCACCAATCTCAAAGTCGGCACAAATCTTGCACATTCAGATTCCCAACGATTTGGATCACTTGTAGAGCAGTCACATCAGCTGATGTGACTGCTCTACCTAGAAGCTGGCTACACAATGACAGGAGTGTGTAATTGCTCCAGCAGTATGTAGCACTGAGCTGCAGTGAGAAAGTTCACTGGAGTTCATCAGCTGATGAGCCCTGGCGATCTCACTTACGGCACCACCACTGATTGAGAAAGTTCTCACGCAGCAGTGGTGCCATCAGTGAGTTCATAAGGGTTCATCAGCGTTCATCATCCGGTGAACTTGCTTACCGCAGCTCAGCACTACACACTGCAGTAGCAGTTAGTCATTGGTATAGTCATGGAACATTATGGATTATCTCTTAACTTCGGACAGATGAGGAACATTGTTGTTTATTATGTTAATTCATTTACATGGGACATTGGCTTCAGTGGACTGAGCGATGATATGAGTATGGTTTAATTTAGAGTCAATAAAGGAGTCTGTGTCATTTTTTCAAATAAAGGACTTTTATCTTGGTGTGTTTTTTTATACAATATCACTCTTGGGTTAGTAATGGGGTCTTCTTATAGACGCCTCTCCATTGCTAACCTCTGGCCTTGATGTCACCTGATAATACAAAGGTGACATCAACTCCACCAACTATCACACCACTTGCCACTGCACCAGGGCAAGTGGGAAGAGCGAGGCTAAGTGCCAGATTTCTGTGGTGGCTGAGAGCTGATGTTCTTAGTCTGATAGGGGGGCAATATCCATGGCTACTTCCCAGGCTATTAATATCAGCCTGCAGCTCAGCTGTCTGCCTAGCCTTTGATGGTTATTAAATATAGGGGGCCCCTAAGTCTTTTTTTGTGGGGGTCCCCATTTTAATAACTAAGAAAGGCTAAGTATACAGCTGTGAGTGGATATTAATAGCCTGGAAAGCTCCATGGGTATTACCCCTTCCAAGGCTATAAACATCTGCCCCCAGCTTTCTGCTTTCCCTCTGCTGGTTAATAACATTTTGGGGGATCCGACTACATTTTTTCAGAAAATAATTTATTTAGTAATAAAAATACATGTGCAGTAAAGTACACTGTACAAATTATATATGTGATTTACATCTTTATATCTAACTATTCTATGTGTATATATCTATTCTATCCTATTATGTTAGGTCATGCTGTGGTTTTACTGTACGCAGCAGAAAATGTCTGATTTTTAAGGACATGGGTGTGTAAGAATCGGATGGCACGCGCATGGTCCCCACTTTTCTTGATGTTTGCCCCTAATTTAAGCTATTGGGCTCCCCTGAAAGTGTTTTCTAACATCGGGAAGTTCTTAGCTCCCAGCCGAACTGAACCATAAAAGGTTCCCTCATCTCTACCCCTAATACCAGGCCGGAGGTCTGACATGACAGAGGATCATACAGCGAACAAGGAGAAGTGCGAGTGGCTGGAGAGGTGAGCAGTAAGATGAGTATAAGTATTTTTTTATTTTAATTTTACATATTATGGTTATTATGTTCTTGAATCTTCAGAGAATCCAGAACATAACAAGGGATAGTCAATAACTTCTCTGCTAATGGAATTTTCTTGGAAAATCTGCACGTACAAGTAAATAAAAATTTTGAATGATCTGCTCATCTCTATTTTTGACATAAGCATGTTTTGAACATTAATCCCCAGCAACATAACAACATGCTGGGAGTTTAGTGGCCTCAAAGCTTGTGACAGGTTCCATTTAACTGTGTTTATGTCTAGCAACAACTGTGGCACTCAGAATAAATCACCAGGGTTAATGATGCATATTGATGTGTATCATTAATTCTTCTACCAGAGCATTTCAGATTTAAGGTGTCTTTGATACCCAGGGCAAAAGTGTGGGTTCTAGGTATAGTTCTATATATAGTATTTTTAAAACTTATATTGAACCTGTCAGTTCCTTTTTCAGCTTGGATTGACATCCCATCCATCATGTAAAGCTGTGTCAAACAGAATGTCCAATAAATACTGAATGTGCTTATTGTCAGCAATGTGACTAGTTCCTATTTCAGTGTGCTTTTGTCAAAGGTGTTTTTGCAAACAAATTGAATGCTTATAATTTAATTAGCTTGTGGAATCTCAACACAATTAGAGTAGCTTATTAGGATGTAATTTTTTGTAAAGTAATACTAACAGTAACTTCATAAATGAACAAGTTCATACACGGCGAGGGTCAATTTGACAGTCCACTAAGGCCTCGTGCCTCATACACTCTGCAATACTGTGTTCACGAAGCCTGCATGGATCCAGAGATTAGATTAAGGCTATGTGCACACGTTGTGGATTGTATGCATTTTTGCCTCATTTTTCACAGCGAAAACGCTGCGAAAACGCATACACAAGACAACCCATTGAATTCAATGGGATCCCGTAATGCTGTGCTAATGCTGCGTATTTTTCCGCAATGGAATTGCATCGTGGAAAAATACGCAGCATGCTCATTCTTTGTGCGGAATCGCGGTGATTCCGCACACATAGGAATGCATTGATCCGCTTAATTCCCGCATGGGGCTATGCCCACCATGCGCAAAGTAAGCGGATCATCTGCGGATGGTACAAGGGTGTGGAGGAGAGGAGACTCTCCTCCAGGCCTTAAAAAAAGATTTACAATAAAAAAATAGTTACTGTATATACTCACCTTCTGGCGGCCCCCGGATCCAGCCCAGGCCTTAGCGATGCTCCCAGCAGGTCCCGTTTCCAGTGATGCCTTGCGACAATGACCTGTAATTATGTAGTGGTCTAACATGATGCTAGGTCATCTGATGTCATTGTCACGAGGCATCGCTGGGAACAGGGGTTGCCGGGAGCATTGCGAAGATCGGGTAGGCTGCGGGGGCCGCTGGAAAGGGAGAATATCATGATTTTTTTATTATTATTATTTTTAACACTATATCTTTTTACTATTGATGCTGCATAGGCAGCATAAATAGTAAAAAGTTGGTCACACTTGTCAAACACTAAGTTTGACAAGTGTGACCAACCTGTCAATCAGTTTTCCAAGCGATGCTACAGATCGCTTGGAAAACACTAGCATTCTGCAAGCTAATTATGCTTGCAAAACACTATTGTTTAGCAGGAATATGCATGCCAATTCTGCATGCGTATTTCCCGCTGCAGGGAGTTGCGGAATTGCAGTGGAAATTTCGCAACGTGTGCACATAGCTTAAGGAACGCACCCATGTGTTGTTGTTCAGGCTCAGTCATGTGAAGTATGTAAAAAGCTATTACAAGAAGTAATGCACATGGATTCTGATGAAGCTTTTCACAATTTTTTTAAATGTTGTAATGAATTAAAAGAAAACAGAAGCCTCATTCACTAGCATAGGAGTCGTTTTATGGCTCCATACAAATCAGAACCAAAACATGGCCGGTACATGGGCCTTAAACAGATTCTGTTACCCAATTGTCACACGTAATGAAATTACAATTTGAGATCCCATTTAACCGATCTCCCTAAATACCAAAGCGTAATTCTGCTAAATCGACATTTAAGTATTAAATTAGTCACATATTCAACTTTTAGTGCTGGAGAAGCTAGATAATATCCATTAACCAGAAATATTTTCCTCTTGTTTTTCATATTAAGGAACAAAAACCCCAATGGACATATTTGGCTGTAGTGATCTTTTGGCAAATCCTGTGTCTGCTTAATTTGTTCTGTTGATGGGATTCCGTATCTGATCACAGTGAAAATGTAAAAAGTCTGTATATTAATGAGCCATTTTGTATTTTGGCAATACTTAAGTAGATCTTTATGTGTGGAAAGGATGGATTTAAATGTTTAACTATGTTTAGACTGTACTGAGTAAAAAATATATCAAAATTGCAACTATATGCCAGAATAAACTTTGGTAACTATCAATAAATCATAAACTTATGTGTGGGAATTGAAGGAAGCAAATTTTTTATTGGGCACTGGTGCTTTGCTTGCTGGCACACAAGAGAGATAGGTTTTAAGATTATTCTTATCTTCACGAATAGAGGTGTGCAGATCAGTCAAAATTTGAACTCGCCTGTTTGCGTGGATTTTTTCCGGGAATGTTAATTTCCAGAGACTCTATTCTCTGCAAATTAAATAGCCCTTATTATGGTCTGGGGTTTCTGCAGACCATAGAACAAAATAAATGTAAGATATAAAAAGTTGCTCCCGCTGCTCCCTGACCGCTGTCTGATCCACAGTGCCTCCATCACACTGCATCTCATGGCCCGGTGTTCACTTTGGGCTAAGGCCTTTGGTCATAAGTAGGCCCCTGAGATTATTGTGCATGAGAAATGATTTCCAAGGCCTGCAGATGGAATTTGCGAACCTGTGTCACTCTAGGCCGAGACTTCCAGATGCTAATTGTAATCTCTGGCCTAGAGTAAACCCCTACATGCAACAGTGGAGGGGAGGAGCAGACAATGAGCAGGGAGCAGATAGCGGGCAGCCAGGGAAATGAGCATTGAGGAATGTTTATGTTTTTTAGAAAACCTTTTGCTGGCTCCCTAACATTCAGCAAATTAGCTGCCAGCTGGCCACAATTTTGGTTAATTTGTGTAGAGTGAATTACCAAAAAATCCGTATTCTCCAGAATGCTGGTATTTGCAAAATTTGACTAAAATTAAATTCCACTTGAATAAATTCACCCATCTCTATTCAAGAATAAACAAATCTACAAAACATCTTAAAGAGAACCTGATAGTGGAATCCTGCTGCCTGAACCATGGGCAGCGTGCACCAGGCACTGGCTGTATTATTTAATTTCCCCTTGAGTGAAAGGTCTCTCCCTGTGTGAGTGTAAAGGGAGAGAGCTTTCAGTCATTTGCAGCCGGTGAGGAGAAGCTGCTGGGGACCGGCCTTTCTGACTAGTCTCCCATGCAGCTTAAACCCTGATGGCTTTTAAAGTATTTTTTCTTGGAAATTCTGCAGCATTTCAGAGTCAAACATACCTGGCTGAAATCATACAGCCAGGGCTTGATACATGCTGTCCATGATTCAGCCAGCATGTATTTACTTTCAGGCTTCCTTTAAAAGTGTTCTATAGTTTTGCAGCTTATAGCTCCCTGGAAGAACCACATGTCTTCATAATGACAGATTATAAAAGCCACATATATACCATATATACTCGTGTATAGGTCAAGTTTTTCAGCAAATTTTTTTGTGCTCAAAACTCCCCCTTGGCTTATACACGAGTCACAGTACAGAAAGCTGGCGGTGGAGCAGCGGGTGCCAGGAGCCGGCGCACACATCATACTCACCTACCTGTGCACGCTCAGTGCTGGCACTGCATCTCTCTCCAGCCGCTGGCACCTGCCTTCATCTCTTCGTGTGCTCAGCGGTCACGTGGTACCACTCATTAAGATGATGAATATGGACGCGTATCCACTCCCATAGGTGTGGAGCCCATATTTATCACCTTATTGAGCGGTACCACGTGACCGCTGAACACAGGAAGAGCTGCAGGCAGTTGCCGGCGGCCGGAACAAGATGCAGTGCCAGCACCCATGACGCACAAGTAGGTGAGTATGATGTTTTGTTTTTGTTTTTCAATATGAATCATGCACACAGGTATAGGGGATAAGGAGCCATGCATACAGGGATGGAACAGGGGAGACATTCATACCAGGATAGGGAAGGGAGAGGCATGCATACAGGGACAGAACGGGGAGGCATTCATACCAGGACAGGGAAGGATGAGGCATGCATACAATGACAGAGACAGGGGAGGCATGCAGACAGGGACAGGGATGGGGAGGAATTCAGGCAAGGACAGCGATGGGGGGAGCCACACACAGCAGGACAGGGATGACGGGAAAATGCATACCCAGCTTATACTTGAGTCAATAAGCTTACCCAGTTTTCCGTGGCAAAAAGTAGGTGCCTCGGCCTATACTCGGGTCAGCTTATACTCGAGTATATATGGTACCTGGCTATTACCAAGAGTTAGGGGGACAGAAAAAATGAGGTCTAACTGCAAGATTCTACTTTGTTTTCTAATTACCCACAGTGTAAGCTGGCCCAAGAGCTATAGACGCAAATTTATAGGGAATTCTGAAGACTATTTACAGAATCATTTCAGTAATTTTAAAATAGTCAAATAATTTTTGGTAAATTAAAAACTTTTTTTAGCACTGGAGTTATTAAACTGGATGTAGGGAGAAGTATAAACTTCATTATAAAAGATGACTACTGTTACAGGAAGAAAAGCAGAAGCCACATAATAAAAATTATTCCCATTTTCATTTTGATGCATGCTGTGCACGTTGTAACCAAGATTTCCTTAGCACAAATAGCACAGCACTGGGATATCACTGCAGAAAATAAGTGTAATCTGACATCTTACTCAACGTCATTCAATGGGTTGTGTAATCTTAAGTTACAGTGGCTTTGCAAAAGTATTCACCCCACTTGGCATTTTACGTGTTTTGCAACCTCACAACCTGAAATTTCACTGTTTTTGTTTTTTTTTTAGGGTTTGCATCCATTCAGGTAAAGATTAAAGAACCTACCTACAACTGCGAACATATGGTTTTCTTTTTACTGTGAAGTAAACAACAAATAGGACAAAAAGAATGAAAACTGCAGTGTGCATAACTATTTACCTCCCTAAAGTTAGTACTTAGTAGAGCCTCCTTTCGCTGCAGTTCAGCTGCAAGTCACTTTGGATAAGTCTCTATGAGCTTTCCACATCCTGCCACTGGGATTTTTGCCCATTCCTCAAGACAAAACTGCTTCAGCTCCTACAAGTTAGATGGTTCCCTCTGGTGAACAGCAATCTTCAAGTCAGACCACAGATTGGATGAAGGTCTGGGCTTTGACTAAGCCACTCCAAAACATTTACACGTTTCCCCTTAAACCATTCACGTGTTGTTTAAGCACTGTTCTTTGGGTCATTGTCTTTTTGGAAGGTGAACTTCCGTCCCAGTCTCAAATCACTGATAGACTGGAACTTGTTTTGCTCAAGAATATCCCTGTATTTTACACCATCTATCTTTCCCTTGACTAAGACCATTTTCCTGTCAGTGCTGACAAAAAAATCCCCACAGCATGATCACTGTGGGGATGGTGTTCTTGGGGTGATGAGCTATATTATTTTGGTGCCAGATATAGCATTTACCTTGGTTGCCAAAAAGTTCAATTTTGGTCTCATCTGACCACAGCACCTTCCTCCGTACTTTTAGGGAGTGTCCCACATGTCTTTTGGCAAACTCAAAATAAGCCTTACAATTTTTCTGTGCAATTAAAAACTTTTTTCTGCCCATTCTTTCTTAAAGCCACTTCTATGGCGTGAATGACTTATTGCGGTTAAGTGCTGTTTCTCTGATTAATGCCATCATTTTCTGGGCTGAGAGTTTTGGTTGGTGGCCCTGTTTTGGAAGGTTTATTATGCTACCATGTTCTTTCTATTTGATGATAATGGATTTGATGGTGCTCTGGAGGATCCTCAGAGATTGAGATATTTTTTAATAACCCAACCCTAACTTGTACTTCTCCACAATTTTGTTCCTGACTAATTTGGAGATCTCCTTGGTATTCATGGTGTTGTTTGGTTAGTGAGACCTCTTGCTTAATGGTGTTGCTGCCTCTGTGGCCTTTGAGAAAAGGTGTGTATATTCTGACAGACCATGTGACGCTGTATGTTCTGACAGACCATGTGACACTTAGATTGCACACAGGTGGACTTCCTTTCACTAAGCATGTGGCTTATGAAGGTAATTGCTTTCACCAGAAATTTTGAGAGGCTTCATAAAAAAAGGGGTAAATACATATGCACATACCATTTTTGAATTATTTGATCCCATAAATGTAATTTATGCTTACATTTTTTTCACTTCACTTTACACAGACCAACAGACGGCACTAAACATTTTCCGGTAGGTAAACCTTTACTGATCGGCGGTTATTTCATAGTCTGCCTATGCAGACACACACCAAATTAAATAATGTGCATTGTGAATCTATAATGCTCAGTGCGCATAGGCTGCCATGGGTCTTAGCAGTGTAAGTCCAATTCACACAAGATGGTGCACCGCTAAGAATGATGATCTTTTGCACTGCTTAAAAGATCATTTCATTCTATGAATGAGTATTTTCCTCATTCGTATGCAGCCTGTTTATACTGAAATATTACTGTAAAATGAGCACTCTTAAGGATACTCATTCAATTATCTTTCAGTTTAAATGCAGGCTTTGTTCTCTTAAATGGGTTGTCTATCTTTGAAGACTTTTTTATTTAGTTACTTTTACCTAAATGCCATATATTTGTGACTGAAAATCATTTTTTAAAATGGGTTTCATTAAAACCCTAGCTTTTAGCTCTAACAGGCTCTTTGTTTCCTTGCAAACTTAACTATTATGTGGTCTGCAATCATAAATAGAGATGAGCGAACCGGAACAGTAAAGTTAGGAGTCCATACTGTTCGGGCATGGACACCAAACATGGACTTTACCAGGAAGTCCATAATACTGTTCGGGTTCAGCCCCCCGAATATCGGGTGTTTGTCGAACTGTCAAGTGCACACCCCCTCATCCTAGCCTGCGGCTTGCAGCATCACCTCACTCCTGCCTCCTCCAGCAACGACCCTGGGACCACGCTTCACTGCAGCCACCAGCCCCCAGTAAGTAATAAGATGCATGGATTATAAGAAGCACCACCATTTTATTTAAAAAAAACCTTTTCCATACGGGATCATCAGGAGGTGTTCCCGTACACGACAAGCTACTATCTTCCATATATCAAGTGTAGAGTTCATGACGGGCATTCATATTCATCTACTACTACTTACTGGTTTCTAATTGTTTACTTAGTGAATCTACACAAAGCACTATATATGTCATTTTTATAGCCTACCTATAAACGTTTAGTTTAGTTAGCGAATCTGTACATAGCATTACTCATATCTAGTGTTGAGCATTCCGATACTGCAAGTATCAGGTATCGGCCGATATTTGCTGTATCGGAATTCCGATACCGAGATCCGATATTTTTGTGATATCGGAAATCGGTATCGGAGTGTGCGGTGCGTATGGTTACAAGGGTCTGAAGGAGAGGAAACTCTACTTCAGGCCCTGGGATCCATATTAATATAAAAAATAAAGAATAAAAATAAAAAATATGGCTATACTCACCCCTCCAAAGAATCCTGGCTGTCACCGCTGCAAGCGTCCGCCTCCATCCTTAAGAATGCTGTGAGTGAAGGACCTTCGATGACGTCATGGTCAGGTGAGCGGTCACGTGAGTGGTCAGGTGTGACTGCGACGTCATCGAAGGTCCTTCACTCACAGCATTCTTAAGGACAGAGGCGGACGCTTGCAGCGGTGACAGCCAGGGTCCATCGGAGGGGTGAGTATAGCCATATTTTTTATTTTTATTCTTTATTTTTTACATTAATATGGATCCCAGGGCCTGAAGGAGAGTTTCCTCTCCTTCAGACCCTGGGAACCATGCAGGATACATTCCGATATTTGTGTCCCATTGACTTGTATTGGTATCGGAACTCGGTATCGGCGAGATCCGATATTTTGCCAATATCGGCCGATATCGGCCGATACCATCCGATACCGATACTTGCAAATATCGGAAGGTATCGCTCAACACTACTCATGTCAGTTTTAGGGTTTACTGCATGCTATTTTCATAGATCACTATGTTATGTTAGTTCATCTTGAGATATTATGTTACACTAATCGACTACTTGATTGCCTGTCTCCCCTATTGCTATAGGGGTTTATTTTTCCCTACCTCCATATCCCACCCTTCCTTTCCATCCCTTCCTAACTTATCCTTCCCTGTTAAAATTTAAAATTCCCAATAAAAATTATTTGAAAAAAAAAAAAAAACCTTTTCCTATTTTTCTCCTCAAAATTTGGGGTGCGTCTTGTTATGCGTAAAATACAGTACCCTATGTTATTTACATGTGCTATTACTATTTATTTACTTATATATAATAACAGATACAAAATAAAATGTTAAGCTGATAGCTAGGATATTGAACGTGGGAAGTCAAAGCTGTCACAAGTAGAACAAAAACTATAAATACCCACATGTGCACCTGTTGATATTTTGGCACAGTCCTTCAATGATAGCAATGATTTACAAGTGTGTGAATACACTATATTTGATTTATCGCTACAGCGGCTGTCACAATGCCAACGTATCCTCAAGTCATCCAGTAAAAAGAGAGCGGAGAATGCATGTTCAGCTACTGGTGGTATTCTAGGCATTTAAATCAGTTGATCCTACAAGAACAGTGAATTTATCCTGCCTATTAAAAATGGTCTTTAGGGAGTCTCTTAGACATGCTTGATGGTCTGGTCTGTGGCTGACTGAGCCAACATTGAAGCAGCAGGGGAAGATTGTGCTCTGGAAACAAACTGGTGTTTTTCTAATCCCGCCATGCCAACTGTATTCATCTGAGCTTGGTAGATTTAAAACTGGTGGATATGCTGATGGTCAGGGACTGCGGTTGCCAAGAATACAGCACAGTAGAATGTAACATGAGAGGGGATCAAGTAAGACACAGGGAGAAACATGTCAACAAATTAAGTTCATTAGGTCAGGTCTGTTATAAATGGCGTAAAAAAAAGGAAAGTCAGAGACTCGGTCAATAAATTAATTCAACAGATGTTTTTACACTGACACTTGAGAGTCATCAGGCCTCCCGAATACTAGATCATGGCAGGAACGCTGTCAGTTCTCACAGTCTGAGAGGAACATTTATTTTACCTAAATTTCGAAAACTTCTGAAAGAAATTACCTTATTGAAAGCATTGAGGGGAAAAGGGGAGATGATTATGAATCCCTGTTATTCCGTAAAACCATTTATGTATCATATTTATTAGAATTAGAATTTTTTTTCTGCGTGTGAACTGTAAAGTTGACGATTAATCAGTAATGTTCATCTATGATTTCTTAGAAATATAGCTGATGTCTGTTCTGCTAATGGACGGATAAGCAGTATTATTTTGTGATGTCCATATTGTGACTATGTTAAAATTATTCGGTCATGTAAAATAACGCTATTAACCAGCAGATATGGGGTTAATCTGAAGGTTAATAGTGTTCTGACACTGTATGGTGCCTGTTAAGAGAGCCCCGCTGTGGTGGCTGTAACGGAGCCCCCATCACTGACTGACAGCCAGCCTTAATGATGAACCTGCTGTCAGTCAGTGCCAGGGCACGATTACAGCCATCGTTCTATATGCACAGAGAGGTGACTGAAACAGTACTGGTGACAATTAGGGAGACTAAAGTTCATTTCATCTCTGTCGTTGGGCTCTCTCCATTGCCTCAGTCTCAGAACGCTATTAACCTGCACATTCACCCCTTATCTGCAGGTTAATAGTATTATTTTGCATGACAGCTTCACTTTAAACTTGACTACAATAATTATTGCTTCTGCAGAGACCATAAAAAGTTGAAAAATTCAGAATTTGTGTAAAATAATGGCAAGGTTAACCCCTTTACTCTCAAGCCTGTTTGCCCCTTCATGACCAGGCCAAATTTTATAATTCTAACCAGTGTCACTTTATGAAATAATAACTCTGGAACGCTTGTATGAATTTCACTGATTCTGATTTTTTTTTTGTGTGACATATTGTACTTCATGATAGTAATAACATTTATTCGATATGACTTGTGTTTATTTGTGAAAAAAATGGAAGTTTGGAAAAAATGTAGCAGTTTTCAAACTTTTAATTTTTATGCCCTTAAAAGAGGCATAGATATATCCATAGATATATAATAGAAAGGCCCATGTTTCTAAGGCTACTTTCACACTTGCGTTTTTAGCAATCTGTCGCAATCCGTAGTTTTGGGAAAAAACGGATCCTGCAAATGTGCTCGCAGGATGAGTTTTTTACCCATAGACTTGTATTAGCGACGGGTCACAACGGATGGCCACACGTCGCGTCTGTCGTGCAATGGATTTTGACGGACTGTTGGCACGAAAAAAAACATTCAAGTGAACTTTTTTTGTCCGTCACGTCGGCCATTTTCTACCATGCATGCGCGGCCGAAACGCCGCCCCCTCCTCTTCGGACTTCAGAATGGGCTGTGGATGCGTTGAAAAGCTGCATCCGCTGCCCACGTCATGCACAAATTTCACAACATGCGTCGGTACATTGGCCCGATGCATAGCGACGGACCCGTAACAACGCAATTGTGAAAGAGGCCTTAATGAGTGTTGAATTAAAAAAAAACGGAAAAAAAAAGTTTTCTGCACCAGAGGGGGAAAGCCGACAGCCGGGGGCCAATATTTGTAGCCTGCTATGAATATCAGCCTGCAGCTGTCTGTGTAGCCTTTACTGGCTATTAAAATAGGGGGACCCCCAAAAAAATGACGTGGGGTCCCCCTATATTTTATAGCCAGAAAGGCTACGCAGACAGCTGCGGACTGATATTCATAGCCTAGAGAGGGGCCATGTATATTGCCCCCCGGCTACAAATACCAGTACGCAGCTGCCCCAGAAATGGCGCATCTGTAAAATGTGCCAATTCCAGCACTTAGCCCCTCTCTTCCCACTCCCGTGTAGCGGTGGAATATGGGGTAATAAGGTTTGTATTGTAAGGTGACATTAAGCCGGGTTAATAATGGAGAGGCGTCAATAAGACGCCTATCCATTATTAATCCAATAGTAATAAAGGGTTAATAAAACACACACATGAGGAAAAAAGTATTTTAATATTCTTCATTTAACCATACTTACCATACTTCAGTGCCTGCAAAAAACGTAAAATAATAAACCGCATACTGCCTGTCCGCTGTAGTCCAATAAATAACGAGTGTCCCACGACGATCTCCCCTATAGAACAGTGACATCGGGTGATGTCAATGCTCTATAGGACCCTCAGTGACACACTGACAGGAGACAATGGCCCCTGCAGTGCATCTCTCAGGTTACTATAGTTCAAAGTCTCACTTTATGGCAATTTCTGCGTGGGAAAATTTCTCACACAGCAATGCCAAAAGTGAGACTAGGGAAAAAATTTTTGCAGCGGCGGAGGAATACAGTGCGGAAGGATACCTTCCTCCCATCATTGGATTCCTGGAGCCCCTGGAGAGCGGTCGCATCAGCTAATGCTGCTGTTCTCCACAGGAGATTGTCATGGGACACTCGTGGATTTCTGCAGATTTCAGGGAGTATGTTGGTTGTTTGTTATTTTAATATCCCCTGGCTTTGGGGATCAAAATGACAAGCAATGGTGAGTATGTAATCTATGTTTAATGTACTGTATGTCTATATGTATGTATTGTATGTAATGTATGAATGTATTGTATGTAGTATGTATGTAGTATGTATGTAGTATGTATGTAGTATGCATGTATGTAGTATGTATGTAGTATGTATGTAATATGTATGTATGTATGTAGTATGTATGTAGTATGTATGTATGTAGTATGTATGTATGTATGTAGTATGTATGTAGTATGTATGTAGTATGTATGTATGTATGTTGTATGTAGTATGTATGTATGTAGCATGTATGTAGTATGTAGTGCATATGTAGTATGTTTGTAGTATGTATCTATGTAGTATGTATGTAGTAGTATGCATGTAGTATGCAGTATGTATGTAGTATGTATGTATGTATGTATGTATGTAGTATGTATGCATGTAGTATGTATGCAGTATGTGTGTAGTATGTATGTAGTATGTATGTATGTATGTAGTATGTGTGTATGTAGTATGTATGTACTGTATGTATGTAGTATGTATGTACTGTATGTATGTAGTATGTGTGTATGTATGTATGCTGTCACACTACCAGGTAATCTTTGTGAGTACATGAGGCCATGTCCTGTTTGTGGATGGATATTTGTATGGGGACAACTGTGGACATATGGGGCGTTTGTGCCAATCTGCACTAGCAATTTATTTCCATATATGGGGCGTTTGTGCCCATCTGCATTGGCAATTGATTTCTATATGTGTCCATTGTTGTTCCCTATTATTGTCCATTATAGGATATTCACACTTGGCCCATGTTCCCGTTTATATCCGGTATTATTTAACTTTTTGATTATTAGTAATACCCTGGGTGTGTCTTTGTCTATGGGGGGCACCATGTAGCCCTTTTCTGTGTATTGTGGTGCTACATTTGGTTGGTTTTGACTAGCCCCATCTGTATTGTATGTATTTGTTCCGGTTTAGTTTTCTATGTATAGATATTCAATAAAGATTTATATTTTATACTTTATGGGACATATTGACTGTGTTCTTTCTGTGGTTGTGTAGGATTCCTGTTATACAGTTGTCCCTGCTAAATTAGTCCTTATATACACACATAGCACATCACATTTTGCTGTTATTATTAGTTATTGGTATTTACTTTTGTATGTGACCTATGTGTGTAATATGTGTACTACAATTCCTTTACCGTGTATGTAGTATGTAGTATGTGTGTATGTAGTATGTATATAGTATGTATATAGTATGTATGTATGTAGTATGTATGTAGTATGTATGTAGTATTTTTTTTTTACATTCAACACATTAGCCAGATGATGGGACTACTACTGTCCCATCATTGGATAATATGCCAATCACTGTCACTGTAGCAGGCATCGTCCGATGGGACTTATAGTCCCATCGGACGATGCCTGCAAACACGCACAGACCCCCGGCAGCCTGCACAGACCCCCGCAGCCCGCACAGACACCCAGCAGCCTGCACAGAGCCCCAGCAGGCCGCACAGACCCCCGGCAGCCCGCACAGAGCCCCGGCAGGCCTGCACAGACGCCCAGCAGCCTGCACAGAGCCCCAGCAGGTAACACAGTCCCCCGGCAGCCCGCACAGAGCCCTGGCAGCCTGCACAGAGCCCCAGCAGGCCCACACAGACCCCCTGGCAGGCACGCACAGACCCCCGGCAGGCCCGCACAGACCCCCGGCAGGCCTGCATAGACCCCCGGCAGGCCCACACAGACCCACGGCAGCCCGCACAGACCCCCAGCAGCCCGCACAGACCCCTGGCAGTCACGCACAGATCCCGAGAGGCCCGTACAGACCCCCAGCAGGTCCGCACAGACACCCCACAATCACGCACAGACCCCGCCTGCACACACACACACGCAGTCTCCGCCCACCCACCACCCACACTCCATTATAGTGCATCATTGCACTATGGGAACTTCAGATTCCGGTATCCGATATCGCAAAAGTATCGGAACTCGGTATCGGAATTCCGATACAGTGAATATCGGCCGATACCCGATATCTGCAGTATCAGAATGCTCAACACTACTCGTTAACTATTTCGATTCTGCTTAACTGTTTACTGTTTGCTTTTTCTCTATTAACTCCCTGTTTACTCCCTGCGAGGAGAATCTTACTCCTGTTAATAAATTCCCCTAAACAGTTGGTCTGTCTGTTCCGTGGTGTCATACCCTACCCTGCACTCTATTACACTACTATTGGGCTGGAGAGAAAAAAAATTACATTTTTACCACAAAAAAAGTTGTTTTAGCACTTTTCCAGAGCATTTGTGCTACCAGTAACCTGTAAGCCCCTACATTTTCATTCACAGGTGAGGGACCTCAGTGGGGACTTGCTATTTTTTTTGATTGAGCTGAAGGTTATATTGGGAACATTTTACATAACATTTGGGATTACATTTATCATGCACTCTATGCTGAGCACTTACTTTTGGGGTTTCCATCTAAATCTTCAAGTGACATGATTCAGATGAAACCCCCGAGGGCTCCACTCACTTTAATGAGGCAGCAGAGTTACTCTGGACTCCGTCTGGCCTTTGCTCAGTGGTTTCTTTATTTTCTGAAGTGCACAAAACTGTGGCAGACCGCTCTTATATCCACTCCTAAAAAGATGGACACCACCGGATCACAGGCCAGTCAGTGTCCACAGTGCCTCCATCTGCCTCATTATAGGGAATCTTTCATTGATCTCTGCATATTTCAGAGATTTACACAGAATCCCCGATGTAAGAGCTCGGCGTAGAGTGTAGGATAAATGTGAGCTGAACCTAACTGCGATCTTTGGGAAGCAGAATGAAAAAATCAACTGCAGGTGACAAATTGGTTTTATTTATTTTTTATGCCATTCCTCGTGCAGTATAAGTAATTAAGCGACTTTCTTCTTTAGTTCGGTGAGATTACAGAGACACCAGATTTATATCATTTTTTATGCTTGGCTGGTGTCACACACTAAAATACTCTTTTTATTGAGTCAAGTGAGGGATTTTTTTCTGCGGGACAAGTTGATGTTTTTATTGGTACCATTTTCGATCACATAATGTTTTTTGCTCACGCTCTATTCTAATTTTTGGGAGGCAGAATGAACAAAAACCAGAAATTCAGAATTTTTTTTCTTTTATGATGTATGTGGTAAAATGAATGAGGCAGCTTTATTCTATGGGTCAGTATGAGTACAGCGATACCACATTTATATTTTTTTTATGTTTTGGCGCTTTTACACAGTAAAAACTATTTTATAGAAAGAATAATAAGTTTTTGCATTGCTCTATAATGAGATCTGTAACTTTTTAATTTTTCCATTGATGCAGCTGTATGGTAGCTTGTCTTTTGCAGGACAAGATAACATTTTCAGCAATACCATTTTTATTTACATTTATCCTTTTGATTGCGTTTTATTTAAATTTTTGTTTTGTGATCTGATGAAAAAGCATGACTTTTCTCCTGTTTTTTATTAATTTTTTTACCGGCGTTCACTCAAGGTGTTAACTAGTGAGACAGTTTTATGGGGCAGGCCATCAAAGATACAGTGATATCAAACATGTATCCTTTTTTGTTTATTTTAATTTCTTTTACACAAAAGCAGGAATTTATGAGTACAATATACTTTTAATTTACTTATAATTATTTTCTGATATTTTTTATATTTTTAATTTTTTTTTCTCAGTCCCATGATTGGACTTTCACTTTCAGCAGCCTGATCGCAGTTATAATCCATTGCAATGCATGAGCATGAGCATTGAGACTATGCAGCGTGCATACTCTGAGGGACTTGCAGCAGCCTGGTGATTCAGATGTCACCATGATGACATTGGGTCACCATGGCAATGGTTCGGACCCTGCAATAACGCCACAGGGGCACCAATCGTAGGGCAGAGGGAGCTCCCTCCCTCCCTCTGCCTACTGGAAGCAGTGCCGGAGGCAATGCGGTCACCACTCCTGCACTGAGTACCAGATGTCAACTGTCAGAATCAGGTAACACCCAGTGGCGATTGCGGGCGCAGAGCCTCTGTGCGCGCAAAATCGCCTGGACGCACTCAGTATGTCTAAGGTTGGTAAGTACCAGATGACCAAGACGTACTGAGCACGTTCAAGGTCGTGAAGAGGTTAAAGAGAACCTGTCAGCATGATTTAGCAATCTATAATTAAGGCATGGACATGAAGGTGCTATTGTGCACAGTAAATTGATAACTGTAGTGAAAAATTCTGCTTTGTGTTTGTTCTTTAATCCGCATTTGAAGTTTTCTGGTAATTAGCTTCAGGTGCATAGGGGTTGGACTGTAGGTATGGTGTTCGGCTCTTACCCCAGACACGTCCGCCTGCCTCTGATGTCCATATGACAGGTCACTGTTTTGTGAGTGACATTACTCTTGTTCCCGGTTGAAACGTTGGACCATATCTGTTTTAACTTCTTGCCTGATCAAGATAAATAACACTGCCTCAAAGCATACAGTCCTATTTTCTTTTTTTGTGGTGTTGAGTTTTCTACTTCGATTAGTGTGGACCTTCCTCGAGCACACGACAGCGCTCCTGTCTGTCTCCTTCATACATACAGGTCTCCAGTCTGTTATGTACATTAGGTGGGGGATGGGTATGCATTAAGTTCATCTAAAGGCAAGAGGAGCAGGCTCCTGGGACACAAAGGGTGTTTAAATTGGCAAGGTACAAGGCAGATGGCCATCATAACTAAAATCAGAATGAATTAGAAGTGGTGAGAAGAGTTATTAATACTGCTGCTCAGAGGTTGCACTGCTTCATACAGCTAGCAGAGTTATTTGAGCCTTCCTACAAGCTAACTGGGAGTGCTGATTGGAAGAAAGCCTGCAGTACTTTTTACTGGCATGTTCTCTTCCAGTAAGAATTTCTAGCAACACAAGAGAGTGGGAGAAATCTATTTTAATAGTAAGTCCCTAGACTTAGAAAAATCCGATGCATCAGCCAAAAGTACCATGGAATGTGGATATAAGTAGATATATGTATTTATTTGAGTCTGTGTGTGTATATGTACAACATGTCTCTAAGAATGTGTATATATATATATATATATATATATATATGCACGTTAAAAGCATATCTCAAAACATGTATGTGTACATATGTGTAAAGCATGTTGTTAAACATGTGTATGTACGTGTAAAATATGTCCGTATGTGAGTTTGCATAAAGCATATGGAGCGGCCGCTAGGACCCTGGGGTACTGGGGCCGGGTCCGGTGGTTATTAAAGGGGTGGTCACAGTGGCAGTGACCCGGTCCATGGCCCTGGGCGTCCAAGTAAAAGGGAAGGTCTTTAAAGGGATTATTTGGAATAAAGAGTGTTGGTGACGCCACCTGTGGTATTCGGTCAGGGATGACCGACGCTGCTTAAAGGGGTCCACTGGGAATGATGGTACTGCAGCAGGGAGGGTATGGCTTCCCACAGCTGAAGCTGGATCCCCAGGGTTCCCGATGTAATAGGCAAAGATGGTGTGGTGCCAAAAAGAGGACACAAGGTTGCAGTCTCTTTACCTTTTACTGGTGGTGGAAAGCCACAGTACAGGGTGCTGGGTACAGGTGATGGTTTCCTGGCAGCCTGGAAACGATTAGAGATCCCCTTAGCCAGGTGGGATTAGGAACCTTCCTTGCTGCGCTGTAAGGTGCATCCCTTGCTGCTTATAGCTTCTCACTAGGTCCTCTCTCTTTCTCTCTCTGTGTCCTAGGACAGTACCCGCATGGCAGGAAGCGCAAGCCTTTTTACAGGTGTCTGTATTTACTGTGACTCCGGGCTCTGTATGCTGCTGAGCCTTCGGGTGTAGATGTGGACAAGTAACTTTCAACCTCCTGCCCTCTGGATTTTGCTGTGGGGCATACAGTCCCACACACCCTTGGACTCCCGGTGTCCGGTTTCTGTGCTTCAGCATGGAGGGAGCCCAGTCGCAGCTCCACTCCAGCTCCTCACTTCTCCTGTGCTCCTTCCTCCTTCACACTCTCTACAGACTAATCTCACTCCTCCTCCAAGCCAGCACATATATAGGGAAGTTCCCCTGAAACCGGGTCTAAAGCTCCCCCTTCTGGCCCGGTGTCAGAATGTGTTGCATGTACAGGTTACCTGTTAACGGGATCCTCCTCGTTTCCTGGCGTAGCATCACCCTCCCCGAGAGGAAGGCAATACCACTGTGGTACCTAAACTCCTGGGGTGCCACACATGTTTCTATGCATGTGTGTATGTATGTATAAAAAATGTCTCTAAGAATGTATGTTTATGTTTAAAGTGCTCTTTACGAATTTCCAAAGGCAAATAGACTCTAACTAAAGATTCTATAAAACTAAAATATAACTTTTATTTCCATCTACTTATTAAAGAGCGCTCATTTTGAATCACAATGTCTGTGTGGTCATTGAATAAACAATTGTCCTAAACTGTAAATAGATTTCCGTTTTTGTGGTCCCTTTGTGTAGCCGTTAGGGAAACCTTACTCATTTAGGAACGATTCCCTGAAGAAGCCAGAAATGGTGAAACATGTCAGAGAGGCAGCTGGTCAAATATTTTAACAAGCTAAGTAGTCTTTAATGGCAAACTACAAATATTAATAGTGGTCTGCAGCCACATTATGAAAAATGATATATGAATGAATAATAAGCAATAAGTCCTGAGGCCTTTAACCCCTTAACCCCGGAGCTTTTTTTTCAGATTTGCGTTTTCAGTTTTCACTCCCAGAGCTATAACTTTTTATTTTTCTGTCAATATGGCCATGTGAGGGCTTATTTTTTGTGGGACAAGTTGTAATTTTGAACGACACCATTGGTTTTACCATGTCATGTACTAGAAAATGGGAAAAAAATCCCAAGTGCGGTGAAATAGCAAAAAAAGTGCAATACCAAACTTGTTTTTTGTTTGGCTTTTTTGCTAGGTTCACTAAATGTTAAAACTGGCCTGCCATTATGATTCTCCAGGTCATTATGAGTTTATAAGCACCAAACATGTCTGGGTTCTTTTTTTATCTAAGTGTTGAAAAAAAATTCGAAAGTTTGCTAAAAACAAAAAAAAATTGTGCAATTTTCCATTACCTGTAGTGTCTCCATTTTTTGTGATCTGGGTTTGGGTGAGGGCTTATTTTTTGCGAGCTGTGCTTTTTAATGATACCATTTTGGTGCAGATACGTTCTTTTGATCGCTCGTTATTGCATTTTAATGCAATGTCGTGGAGACCAAGAAAACGTAATTCTGGCATTTTGACTTTTTTTTGCTGCGCCATTTAGTGATCAGGTTAATCTTTTTTTATTGATAGATCGGGCGATTCTGAACGCGGTGATACCAAATATGTGTAGGTTTGATTTTTTTTTATTGTTTTATTTTGAATGGGGCGAAAGGGGGTGATTTAAATTTTTATATTTTTTCATTTTTTTCATATTTTTAAAAACTTTTTTAACTTTTGGGATGCTTCAATAGCCTCCATGGGAGGCTAGAAGCTGCCATAACTCGATTGTCTCTGCTACATAGAGGCGATGCTCAGAACGCCTCTATGTAGTAGAATTACTGCATTGCTATGAGCGCTGACCACAGGGTGGCGCTCATAGCAATCTGTCATCAACAACCATAGAGGTCTGCAGGAGGCCTCTGGTTGTTATGCCGATGCACCAATGACCCCCGATCATGTGACAGGGGGTCATCGATGTGTGCCTTTCTGACCGGATGGCCGGAAGCGCTTGCTAAATGCCGCTGTCAGAGTTTGACAGAGGCATTTAACTAGTTAATAGGCACGGGTGGATTGTGATTCCGCCCATGCCTATTGCGGGCACATGTCAGCTGTTCAAAACAGCTGACATATCCTGGGTATTATTCCATCCGATGGCAGAAAGGGGTTAAATCTGACTTTATGTCCGAGAACTGTTGCTGCACAGGTGCGGGCAGCGCTATCTTGGTGGAGGACATTTTTTTTCTCCAGAATGATGGCGCCACTGGTGCCTGTGCATCAGCTATCGGATCTCTCTACAAACTGATAAATGCTACTGCTCAGGCATGGCGGGTGCCATTTTCAAAATGGCCTTTTTTTCCTTGATCAAGTAAATCTGCAAAAGGGGTAAATGTGCACATTAACCATTCAATTATGCTGCAGCTTACTTATTATGTGATGGTATTCATTATGCAACTACAGGGCAGGTCAGTGAGGAATCAGTGACTTGTCAGAGGTCTGCATTATGAATATCTAATCAGTGCACCACATACATGGACCTCGCCTTAGCATATCATCTCCCCAGTGCTATCACCACTTACTTTACAGCAGCATTAAGGGTTTGTGCACACGTCAGGATTTTCTAACAGAAATTTCCTGACAAAAACCGGACATTTCTGCCAGAAATTCGCATGCAGTTTTTTCATTTTTTTTTTTTTTGCGTTTTTGACACGTTTTTTGCATGTTTTTTGTGCGTTTTTTCCCAATGCATAGAATAGCGAGAAAAACGTGAAAAATCCGCAAAATTAATGAACATGCTGTTTTTTTACCGCAATGCTTTTTTTTTGCGGAAAAAAGCGCATCATGTGCACAAAAATTGCAGAATGCATTCTAAATGATAGGATGCATATGTCTGCAGTTTGTAATGCATTTTTATCGCGAAAAAACACGAAAAAACCTGAACGTGTGCACATACCCTAAGACTTTTCATTACAATCTGCAACCTTTTTGTCTTTGGACTCTTCCACTATGAGCTTTGGGTGCATTTTTGACGCTGAGTATTTTCTCTGTGTCATAAATGCAGTAAATATTACAATTCCCGCAAAGAGGATGGGATTTACGGAAATATCCTGCCCACTGTGCTTTTTTTAACCCATAGATTTGTATTAGATGCAAAAAATCTGCAGGCAAAGAAAACACAATGAAATTTGGTCAAAGCCATATACCAGGAATTATCAAAAACAAAGCAGCTTTATTTAATGCATGACATATTACAAAGAGGCAAAAAACACACAGTCAAAAACGCGATAAGAATCATGTAAAAAAAAAAAACTACACAAAAATGTAATGAAAAAAATCAAGTAACCCAATATAAATAATGGGTGCAATTCTGCAACATCAAAAACTCACAAAAAGCTTATTGTGGGAATGTAGCCTTATATATTTCAGGCAAATCTGGTCCTGCCTTTTTTTTTGGGATGAGGTGTTTGGCATATTCTGTAGCAAGCTGTGATAATATTTATTCCATGATCTCTCATTCCCTATAGGATTTTATGTCCCATCATGGTATAAATACATATTGTCTCTATTGAATAGTCCACTGAGTTGTATCGCAGGGGTGTCAAACTGCATTCCTCGAGGGCCTCAGACCATGCGTGTTTTCAAGATTTCCTTAGCATTGCACAAGGTGCTGGAATCATTCTCTGCAGGTGATTAAATTATCACCTGTGCAATACAAGGAAATCCTGAAAACATGACCTGTTTGCAGCCCTCGAGGAATGCAGTTTGACACCCCTGTTACCGTGTAGTTTCATTTACAAATATTGTACTTTGTTCTAGAATTGTATTACATCTGAAAGTTAATTGGACAGTTGATCCCTATATATTTTTGTATTTTGTACTTACCCTGTACAAACCTTTGTTTTCAAAAATTTTATGTTCAGCTTTTTTGCATTTCATTTTGTATGTTACTATCTGATGAAGGTCCGATTTCAGGCTGGAATGTTATCAATTAATAGAATTGACACACAGATGGCAACGTGATTGGAATGCCCTACCACAAGAGGTAGAAATGGCAGACGCTATAACAGTTTTTTAAAAAGGGATGGATGATTTCCTCATTACATATAATTTAATTATGTGACAAAATGCATATTTAGTGGGGAAAGACCATCAAGTTTAACCTATTTTCAACCTATGTAAATATGTAACTATGAGAATTGTCCAAGTTTTGTTTGCTGAAATGCCGATGATTTTTAATATGCTCGTCTGATCTAGCACCTTTTCGATTTAGATTGAGTGTTCAAGTCCCTTTGTGAAACCAATAAATAATGTTAAAAAATATATACTTGTAAGTGTTTAAAAATTGTAAAATAAATACATAATACTAGCTTTCACAATAAAAAATTGTTTCATCTACTAAAAAACAAACGTCCTCTAAGTACGCTACTGCAACCCCCAACCTACTGTCTCCTTCTCCATAATCCTGTAGAATGTAAGCCCGCAAGGGCAGGGTTCTCGCCCCTCTGTATCAGTCTGTGATTGTTAGTTTGTTTATTGTAAGTTATATCTGTAATTTGTATGTAATGCCTTCTCATATACAGCACCATCTAATCAATGGTGCTATATAAATAAATAATAATACGAGGGGCGATCCAAAAGTAATGATAATCAATACTAAACACAATGAATATAGTCAAAAAATAAATTTATTTTTCTACATAGTCTCCTAACAAGTCTATACATTTAGTCCATCTCTTTTCTAAACTTAGAATTCCCTTCGAAAAAAAATTCTTGATCTTGACCCTCAAAAAAATCCCCAACAGCGGTTATCACGTCGCTATTGTCATCAGATTTCTTGCCCCGGAGGTGTTCCTTGAGCCGAGGAAAGAGAAAGAAGTCACTGGGGGCTAGATCTGGCCAATAGGGCGGGTGTTCCACCAGTTCAAAGCCCGCTTCTTGAATGGTAGCCATGGCAACAGCAGCTTTGTGAGCCGGCGCGTTATCTTGGTGAAACAACACTCCAGCCCGCAGTTTGCCGTGCCTTTTCTCCTTGATAGCCTCCCGCAATCTTCTTATTTGTTCTGCGTAGTAGGAGCCCGTAATAGTGGCTCCCTTCTCCAAATAGTCCACCATAATAATTCCTTCAGCGTCCCAAAAAACGGACGCCATAACCTTCCCTGCTGAGCTTGACACTTTGAATTTCTTCGGCATTGGTTCGTCGGCTCGTTTCCACGTCATCGATTGTTGTTTAGTTTCGGGATCAAAGTGGTGGATCCAGGTCTCGTCCATGGTCAAAAAACGTGACAAAAAATTTTCCTTGTCTGCTTGGAACTTTTCAAGATTTGCTATTGAAATGTCAACTCGTTTCTTCTTTTGTTCGTCGGTTAACATTTTTGGCACCCAACGCGCGGAGACCTTTCTCATATGCAATTCTTTTGCAAGGATTCTTTGAATACTGCCATATGAGATCCCTGTGACCTCAGCTACATGCCTGATAGTCACTCTTCGATCTGCCAATACAACTTCTTCAACTTTTTTCACGTTTTCTTCATTGAGGGACGTGGATGGGCGTCCTTCACGATGGTTATTTTCCGTCGATGTTCTTCCCAGCTTAAATTCCTTGGCCCAGCGTGCAACTGTGGAATATGGAGGAGAAGAGTCCCCCAATGTTTCCACCAAGTCGCTGTGTATGTCTTTGGTAGTAATTTTTTTCAAGCAGAGGTATTTGATGACAGCTCTGAGCTCGTTTTTTTCCATTTTGATGTTCACTCCTCGGCAGTTCATATTCAAATGAATGTAGCTCCCGGGAATCGTGGTCTATTTAAGTAATTTTTTTTTCCTGGACTAGTGGGTACCTAAGAGAGAAGAAAACATTTTATTTTAATTTCTGTGTGCAATAGAAATAACCGATTATCATTACTTTTGGATCGCCCCTCGTAAGTACGGTAAACCATATTTAATATTACCATTGTCCATAACATCCCCTTGTTTAAAGTTATCATTATTTATCCCACATAATAAATGCCACAAAAAACAAAAATAATTGTTTTTCTTCCTTCTGCCTCACAGAAATATGAAAGACTTTTATAAAAATTGCTAAAATCCAAACTTTTACTCCAATAGAGGAATGATGAATGGAGACCAACGTGTTTTCTCCAGAGCACTCCATTTAGTATAAATGAACATGATTACTATGCACTGTGTGGGAAAAATGCATTCATCCTAACAAGGCATGCACCCAAGCATGACATAGATTATTAACCAGAAGTTACCCCCAAGACAATGAACTAAACAGAAAGAAAACAGCAAACAATGACAATTTAGTATAATTTTCTTGATGTCCTTGATGCAGACAGCTGTGGTAAGATGCAGATTTCCTGCCTGCCACCTCCGATGTAAGTCCTTTACTGCTTGAAGCTACACAGATGAAGTTCCCATCCATTCCTTTATTCATATTTTCCCATCCGTCTATTCTTCCTGGTGAATATTAAATTTTTGGGACAACTTTGCTTGTCAGGTCGGTATATGGGATAAATAACACAAATATGAATAATGGGGTTGCAGAATGCAGGTCACTGTGTAAGCACGTATACTAGAGGACATACATATAATAACATAAGGTCTTGCTTAGCCTCCTTCCCATATCTTGACTTTATTTATTTATTGTCACTTTTTTTAAGCTGTTCTGAACATCTGATGAAGCTGTCCTGCAACATTTCATCTATGGCCTGTGTGACTTTCAAAGACTATTGTGAAGGTCGAATTGTCCCCGATATAATACAGGCCCAGACATTTCATGGAATATGTGCCATTTGAAGTGAGTATATTGCATAAGTTTATGGACAACTAGAATGAATTAAAATTAATTTATTATAGTTTAATGCTATACAGAAACATTGACGTGTTATTAACTAATTATGCTTATTGCTTTCTATTCCTACTAATTGTATGCAAATATGCATAATCATAGTTTAATAAATTATTTGTAAACTTTAAAATATACACTTGTATGCATTTCTAATTTTTTTTTTTTTTAAACTAGGTGTTTTGTGGTTTAGGAAAAATACCCATGAGGAAAAAATGGTTTTAACCCCTTTACAACTCGTGACAGAAATAACATGTCATGAGCCGGTGTCAGTTCCCGCATCATGACGAGCTATGCACGTGATGGATTAAAACTGTCCCTGCATTTAAACACATAGTGATAGGTCTGTGCCGACAGCTGTCACTGACTGCTGAGTGGCATAGGCAGGAACCCATGTTAGAGGTCCACGCACTCAGATTGGTCAGTCAATCTGAAGTATCAGCACCTCCTGCTCGATCACCGCAGGAGCTCTGCATAGCTAACAGCCGAGCACCTGTAGTAACAGCAAGGGATGATGCCAGCACTCCCCCGCTGTTTAACCCTCCCTTCAGATCGCCACCCACGCAACCTCATTGTGAAGGCCCGATCATTGCCATGGTAAACTGGGGCTCTCATGATGACCCCCAGGTCACAAAACTATGTAAAGCATCTTAGACCATGCTCAGAGCATGGTGTAAAAAAGCTTCTGTCAATGCAGCACTGACAGGTATAAAGCATTGCAATATACCAGCGTTAAGAGCCATGAAAGGTAAAGTCCCATAGGGAGACTAAGTAAAAAGTAAAAAAAACCTAAAAAATATTTTTTTAAAAATTCACAAAATAAGAAAGAAAATACACCCATAAAAACATATTTTTGTGCAAAAAGTACACATATTTGGTATCACTGCATGCGCAATGAGCCGATTTATAAACCTGTCACACTAGTTAACCCCTTCAGTAAACACTGTAAAAAAAAAATCATGTCAAACTATGGTTTTTCATCACACCACTGGAAAAAAGTAGGATAATACATAATCAGAAAGACAAATGTAAATAAAAAAAGTCAACTCCTAAGAAAATCAATTTGTTTCTACCACAAAGATGTGTCTAATAAATAGATTGACCCCTGGAATAAGCTTTCATTAGCGAAACGTGCATTGGGCGTGGTGGGTCCATGGCTCCCTGCACTGCTGGAAACTTTACTTTTAGGTCCTCTATGTCTATGTTCGTTATTGTATTGATGCTGTTCCTTTGAGTTTGTTATGTGGATGCAATATTCTTATCGGTACTGCTGTCCTGACACCAAAGGGTCTCTGCCAAAGTGACATGGCACTTGCAAATCATATGGAGCAATGTCATACTCATACAGACATTGTGTAACAAATTTATGCTCCATTTTCTCCTATTAGCCCTTTTGAAAATTAAAAAGCTTGGAGCTAGAACAACATTTAGTGCGAAAAAATGCAACTCTTCATTTTCACAGCCCAATCTTATACAATTCTGTGAAATAGAGGTGGGTTTAAAATACTCACTACAACCCTATTGGAATTCTTTAAGAGGTGTAGTTATCAAAACTGGGGTCACTTGTGGGGGTTTCCACTGTTGAGGCACATCAGGGGCTCTACAAATGTAACATGGTGTCCACAATCTATTCCAGACAATTATGCACTCCAAAATTCAAATTGTGCTTCTTCCCTTCCGAGTGCCCATACAGTAGTTATCTGCCACATATGTGGTATCGGTGTACTCAGGAGAAATTGCACACGTTGTATGGTCCATTTTATCCTGTTTCCCTTGTGAAAATGAAAAATTTGCGGCTAAAACAATATTTTTGGGGAAAAAATTGTCATTTTTAATCTTCACAATCAAATGGAGTCACTTGTGAGGGGTTTCCACTGTTTAGGCACATGAGGACCTTTGTAAACACGTCATGAAGTTTGCTATCTATTCCAGACAATTTTACACTCCAAAAGTCAAATGGTGCTCCTTCCCTTCCGAGCACTGCAGTGCACCCAAACAGTAGTTTTCCATCACATATAGGGTGATGTAATCAGTGTACTCAAATTGCACAATACATTTTGGGGTTCATTTTTTTCCTGTTACTATTGTCAAAATAAAAAATTTGGGGCTAAAACAACATTTCTGTGGGGAAAATGTGATTTTTTTATTTTCACACCTTAACTTTTTGCAAAGCATCTAGGAGTTCAAGTAGCTCACCACATATCTAAATAAGTTCTTTGAGGGGTCTTGATTCCAAAATGGGGTCACTTGAGAGGGGTGGGTTCCATTGTTTTTTCACATCATGGGCTCTCCAAATGAGACATAGCGTCCTCTACCAATTCCAGACAATTTTGCATTCCAAAAGGCAAATATTGCTCCTTCCTTTTTGAGCCCTAACAGTAATTTTCCATCATATATGGGCTATCGGTGCACTCAGAAGAAATCGCACAACAAATTATATGGTGCATTTTCTCCTGTTACCCATGTGAAAATGCAAAATTTGGGGCTAAAATAAAAATTTTTGTGAAAAGAAAAAAATTCTGCTCATATAGCTTAAGTTCTGGTGAAGCATCTGAATGGTTAATAAACTTCTTGAATGTGGGTTTGAGCACTTAGAATGGTGTCACTTTTGGGTATTTTCTGTCACATATGCTTCTCAAAGTCACTTCAAATGTGATGTGGTCGTTAAAAAAATGGTTTTGTAAATTTGTTGGATATTGAGTAATTGCTGATAATCTTTTAACCCTTCTAACTTGCTAACAAAGAAAAATGATGTTTCAAAAATAATGCAGATGTAAAGTAGATAGGAAATTTTGTTTATTGACCAATTTAGTTTAAAGACATAGAAATTCAAGGTTTGAAAATTGTGAAATGTTCAATTTTCTATGGTAAATTTTTGATATTTTCAAAAATAAACACAGATAATATCAAAAATTTACTGCTAGCATAAAGTAGAATATGTCATCATGAAAAAACAATCTCAGAATAACTGGGATCTGTGTGTAAAGCATTCCAGAGTTAATTATTACCTCATCAAATGACTCTGGTCAGATTTATTATTATTATTATTATTATTTAAAAAATTAGGCTCAGTCACTAACGTGGAAAGTGGCTCAGCCCTTAAGTGGTTAAAGGATATGAACACATTTGGGGTATAATGTTTTACTTTAATGTATTTTGGGCTAAAAATAAATTTTGCTTTTTGGTTCCAATAAAAAAAATATTTGGCTTTTACAAATTCTTTTGTTTGGCTTTCTTTAGCATGAGTTAAATGTGAATCTGTCAGTCAGCTCGTTTCCACTCTTTATCTGTCTTTTTCTGAATTCCTCTTAGCTGATATATGACTACAAAGTTCAGCTCAACTGATGTGCTGCTCAATCAGCTGAGAGGAGATCAGAAAAAGACAAAAAAAAATTACAAACTCTCCAGTCAGTAGATTCTGTCATTCTGTAGTCAGCAGTACAGAGCACAACGTAGACTATAGAAACCAAATGATGCTCTTATCCTTTAAATACAGAAGTAACCTACACTTATCTAGTCTTTGCTAAGGCCAGTGATTAGCTGCAGTGGTCAGATGCCCATGGACTATAGATCATCACTCGAAATCAAAGAATATTCATATGTGAGAATGGCTCAGTCGAGATCCCGACCTAAAACCCATTAAAAATCTGTGACAATATTTGAAAATTGATGTTCACAGATGCTTCTGTCCAATGTCACTGAGCTAGAGTGAGTGTACAAAGGAGAAGGGGCAAAGATTTCAGCCTCTAGATGTGCAAAGCTGGTATGCAAACCCCAAAAGACTTGCAGCAGTAATTTGCAGCAAAAAGTGCTCCTACAAATCATCAGGCTACGGGAACTAAATACAAACGCATGTCACAATTTTCAGATTTATATTTTTAAAATAATTAGAAAACTATGTATAATTTCCTTAACACTTCACAAATACTTGACACTTATTTTTGGTATATCACATACATTCCCAATATGAGATGTAACGTAAAACAATGTTGAAACATTCACGAGGTATGAATACTTTTTCAAGGAACTGTAATCAATTATATATTTTGATAGACTTTTACAGATACAGCAATGCTACAGATGTTTACTTTTTTGTAATGATTTCTTTGTTTTTAATCCTGAAGCCGGTTTCCACCTTCCTGACAAAGGCCAAATTTTACAATTCTGACCAGTGTCAATTTATGTGGTTATAACTCTGGAATTCTTTAATGGGTCACACTGATTCAGAGAATATTTTCTTGTGACATATTATATTTCATGATAACGGTAAAATTTGCTTGATATGACTTACATTTATTTGTCAAAATATCGAAAATTTGCCAAAAATGTGGACAATTTTGTAATTTTCAATTTTTTTTATTATGCCCTTATATCAGAGAGTTATGTCACACAAAATAGTTAGTAAATAATATTTCCCATGTGCCTGCTTTATATCAGCACAATTTTTTAAACATAATTTTTGGTAGGAAGTTATAAGGGTTAAAAGTTGACCAGTAATTTCAACAAAATTTACAAAACCATTTTTTTAGAGAGCACATTACGACTGAAATTACTTTGAGGGGTCTATATGACATAAAATACCCAAAAGTGATATCATTCTAAAAACTGCACCCCTCAAGGTGTTTAAAACAATATGCAAGAAATGTATTACCGCTTCAGGTGCTTCAAAGGAATTAACGAAATATAGAAGGAAAAAATGAACATTTACATTTTTTTTCACAAAAAATTTACTTTAAACCCAATTTTTAAATTTTTGCAATGGTAACAGAAAAAATGGACCCCCAAAATTTGTTGTGCTGTTTCTCCTGAGATTGCTGATACCCCATATGTGAGAAAAACCACTGTTTGAACACCTGGCAGAGCTCGGAAGGGAAGGAGTGTCATTTGACTTTTTGAATGTAAAATTTGCTGTAATAATTAGCCATGCCATTTTGAGCTTGGAGAGGCGGTGATGGGCCTAAACAGTAGAAACCCCCCACATGTGACACCATTTTGGAAACTATACCCCTCTGCGAACTTATCTAGATGTGTGCGGAGCACCTTGAACCCCCTTCTGCTTCACAAAAGTTTGTAATGTTAAGCCTTGAAAATAAAAGAAAATAACATTTTTCACTCAAAAATGTGTTTTAGCCCCAAATCTTTGCTTTTTCACAAGGGTAACATTAGAAACGGCACCATGCAATTTGTTATCCAATTTCTCCTGAGTATGCTGATACTTCATATGTGGGAGAAAACTACTGTATTGGTGCATGGCAGGAAACAGAAGGGAAGCACCATTTTGGAAACTAGACCCCTCAGGAAACTTATCTAGATGTGTGGTGAGCACCTTCAACATCCCGGTGCTTCACAGAAATTTATTATGTTAAGCAGTGAAAATAGAAAATTACATATTTCCCACAAAAATTTTCTCTTAGCAGGAGGAAAAAATGCACATAAAATTTGCTGTATAATTTCTCCTGAGTACGTCGATACCCAAAATCTGGTGGAAAACTACTTTTTGTGCACACTGCAGGGTTTGTAAGGGAAGGAGTGCCATTTGACTTTTTGAATGCAAAATTTGCTGAAATCATTGCTGGATGCCATGTCGAGTTTGGAGAGCCCCTGATGTGCCTAAGGAGTGGAACCCCCCACAAGTGACCCCATTTTAGAAACTAGACCCCTCAAGGAACTTATCCAGATGTGTGGTGAGCACCTTGAAACCCCAGGTGCTTCATACAAGTTTATAACGTTGAGCGGTGAAAAATAACAAAAATCCCATTTCTCCCACAAAAATATTTAGCCCAAAAATTTTTATTTACAAAAGAGTAAAAGGAATAAATGGAGCCCAAAATGTGTTGTGCAATTTCTCCTGAGTATGCAGATACCCCATATGTTGGGGGGAAACAGCAGAGCTCAGAAAGAATGGAGTGATATTTTGGAAAGCAGATTCTGCAGGTGATATGTCACGTTTGGAGAGCCCCTGATGTGCCTAAACCATGGAAACCCCACACAAGTGACTCTATATTGGAAACTCGAACCCCTCAAGAAATATATCTAGATGTGTAGTGACACCTTGAACCCAAAGGTGCTTCACAGAAGTTGATAACGTTAAGCCATGAAAATAAAAAGATCACATTTTTCAAACAAAAATGTTTTTAGCCCCAAATTTTTTCATTTTATTAAGTTTAACAGGGAAAAATGGACTACGAAATGTTCTCTTAGCCCCATTTTTTTATTTTCACAAATTTGTTGTGCAATTTCTCCTGAGCACATCAATATCTCATGTGTCCAAAACTACTTTTGAGTCACAGTGCAAATATCAGAAAAGAATAAGCGCCATATTGAAGTTCAGATTTTACTAGACTGATGTGAGAGTACCATGTCACATTGGTAAAGCCCCTGAAGTGCCAGAATAGCTGAACAGATTCAGAGTTTGCATCATATTCGCTCCGACAGTGTTTGGCTTTCAGTTATAGGGGTGGCGCCGACACGGTTTCAGTCACTGCTTTGTTTATAGAGTGGGAAGGCTGTAACCACACTCCCAGCAGTAACTGACAGTCGGCCCTAGTAATTAAATGATTAGCCTGATGTCAGTCAGTGTGGTTACAGCTGCTGGTCTCAATGCACAGAGCAGTGACTGAAACCTTGTCAGAACCATCCTTATAACTGAATGCCTGAGCCTGCTGGGAGGAATAAAGTTGATTTCTTCCCAGCAGTGGGGCTCTCAGTGTTAGAACAATTTTAACCTGCAGATTAACCCTATATCTGCATGTTAATTGTGTTATTTTACATGACAGGTTCCCTCCAATATCATATCCAAATTTATACAGCATATTTGTTTTGATGCTGTCATGGATAACTGTAGATGTGATTACTAATGTAAACGCTTACAGTTCCTATTCACTCCCCTCAAATTTAATTGCTTCTAATTACAGCTGCATTCATTTTTCAAGGTGTAAGGAAGGGTTGATTTTACAACCTGCTCATATAAACAACACATAGATTTGCTACTGAATAGCACTGAAAGATCTGCTATCTGCTTTTGCCCTTCAGAAGTGGCAAAGGAAGGAGGAAGAAATGCTGGTGATTAGTGTATTAGCAAGCAAAAAACTGCAATTTAACATGGCTGCCTACTGCCGTTGTCATGAGCAATTCCCCATTGTTCATTGAGACGATGTTCCTTCTTGAGTGAAGCTCTTGACTATAACTTCTGTAAGAATGACAACTAGTTTATTTTTGTTTTTTGTTTATAGACAAATAGAATGGTATTTAACAGAGAAACGCAAGATTCTACATTTGGGCAGGAAAAATGAAAATTACATTTATAGAATGGGAGGAAAAGAACTAAGCAAAAGCACGTCTGAAAAAGACTTGGGTATACTAATAGATCACAGATTGCACATGAGTCAACAGTGTGATGAAGCAGCAAAAAAAGGCAGACAGTTCTAGGATTCTAGCATAGAGTCTAGATCACATAAAGTAATTATTCTCTTCTACTTCTCCTTGGTCAGGCTTCATCTGAAATCATGTGTCCAGTTCTGTGCACCACATTTTAAAAAAGACATTGAAAAACTGGAGCAAGTTCAGAGAAGAGCTTCCAGGACGATGAGCCGACTGCAAAGTATGTTATATTAGAAACTGCTAATGGATCTGGGAATGTTTAGCTAGAAAAAAGAAGGCTAAGAGGTGACTCAATAGCGTCTACAAATACAGCTCTGGCAAAAATTAAGAGACCACTGCAAAATGTTCAGTTTGTCTGATTTTTCTCTTTATAGGTATATTTTTGAGTAAAATGTAAATTGTTCTTTTAGTCTATAAACTTCTGACAACATGTCTTCAAATTTCCAAGCAATAAATTTTGCATTTTTTTCTGACAAAGAAAAATGGTCACATTTTTTTTTTTTAAAAACGCAGTGCTTTCAGACCTCAAAATAATGCAAAGAAAACAAGTTTATAATCATTTAGAATCAATACTAATGTTTTAACTCTGGAAGAGCTTAGAAATTAATATTTTGTGGAATAACCATGATTTTAAATCACAACAATTTTCATGTGTCTTGGCATACTTGACACCAGTCTTTCACACTGCTTCTGGCTCAAAAATGTGAGCAGTTCTTCTTTGTTTGATGGCTTGTGACTATCCATCATCCTCTTGATTACATTCCAGAGGTTGCCAATGGGGTTCAGGTCTGGAGAATGGGCTGCCAATGACAGGGTTTCGATGAGGTAGTGTCTTAATTTTTTGCCAAAGCTGTATCTGAAGGGATGTCACAGTGTAGAGAGCTGATTCTTATCTTCATTTGCACATAAAAACATGAGAAGCAATGGAATGAAACTTAAGGTACCGTCACACATAACGATATCGTTAACGATATCATTGCTTTTTGTGACGTAGCAACGATATCGTTAAGGAAATTGTTATGTGTGACAGCGACCAACGATCAGGCCCCTGCTGGGAGATCGTTGGTCGCTGAGGAAAGTCCAGAACTTTATTTCATCGCTGGATCTCCCGCTGACATCGCTGGATCGGCGTGTGTGACACCGATCCAGCGATGTCTTAACTGGTAACCAGGGTAAACATTGGGTTACTAAGCGCAGGGCCGCGCTTAGTAACCCGATTTTTACCCTGGTTACCAGCGTAAATGTTAAAAAAACAAACAGTACATACTTACCTTCAGCTGTATGTCCCCGGCGCTGTGCTTCTCTGCACTCCTCCTGCATCCTGTGTCAGCACCAGCCAGCCGGAAAGCACAGCGGTGATGTCACCGCTCTGCTTTCTGGCTGACCGGCGCTGACAGTGCAGAGGAAAGCAGAGCGCCGGAGGACAGACAGCTGAAGGTAAGTATGTAGTGTTTGTTTTTTTAACATTTACGCTGGTAACCAGGGTAAACATCGGGTTACTAAGCGCGGCCCTGCGCTTAGTAACCCGATGTTTACCCTGGTTACCGGGGACCTCGGGATCGTTGGTCGCTGGAGAGCTGTCTGTGTGACAGCTCTCCAGCGACCAAACAGCGATGCTGCAGCGATCGACATCGTTGTCGGTATCACTGCAGCGTCGCTTAGTGTGACGGTACCTTAAAAGGGAGAAGATATAGATTAGATATTAGAAAAAAAACTTTTTGATATGGAGGGTGATCAATGAGTGAAACAGGCTGCCATGAGAGGTGGTAAGTTCTCATTCAATGGAAGTCTTCAAACAGAGGCAGGACAGACATCTGCCTGAGATGGTTTAGTGAATCCTGCATTGAGCAGAGGGTTGGACAAGATGACACTAGAGGTCCCTTACAACTATAACATTCTATGATTCTATGATAGATGGAGATGCATTGAAATATTATGTGGGTGTAGGCAAATTAATATACAATGAAGAATAGCTCTCTCCTTGTTGCACTGCCTAAGCTTCTTGCCATTTTCTGCCAAAATATTTACAGCTTCTAGGAGTGGCAATACTCAAAGCAGAGATCTGCTTGTGCAAAAATTCAGTGTTGACATGAAAGTTGGACAAACTAGTGCAATAGATGTTTCCACTTCTACATATTATTTCCTTTATACGCATAATTTATTTCCATTCATATCCGGCTACCAGTTAAATAACTTAGAACTAAAGATATGTTTTGTTGCACATTTTTGAAGCAGAAAACATTAGGAAATGTAAATTCCGGAGGTAAATGTTCCATGAAATTTCTATACAACTAAACAGCAAAATGTAATGGGCCATTTGCTGAGTGAGTTACACAATGCACTACATAATTGTGTTACCTGTTATAGACATCTAGAAAAATCTGCAGTACTTAGATGCTTGATTACCATTGTTTATATTGCAATTATAAAATTTGCTTTTGCAAACAACTGTATTGCTCTTTTTACTTGCTTCATTTTAAAACATTTTAAATGTTTTATTTTTACACATAGATCCAAAAATGTGTTGGTTGGTAGTGCTTCATGGGTTTTGTTGGGAAGTACTGCCAGATCTGCACATTTTTCTTGCCATGAACATCTAAAAACTTTATAGAAATTATCAGACAATGTTAACAAATCGACATCCAAGTTCCAGGTGATGATATCAAAATGTGTTTTTTTCTGCCAATGACATGAGAGACAAGGTTTTACCTTGTTATTTTGGTAAAATAAATCACAGTTTGATAATAACAATAATAATAATAATCTTTATTTTTATATAGCGCTAACATATTCCGCAGCGCTTTACAGTTTGCACACAATATCATCGCTGTCCGCGATGGGGCTCACAATCTAAATTCCCTATCAATAAGGCTTTAGAATGTGGGAGGAAACCGGAGTGCTCAGGGTAAACCCACGTAAACACGGAGAGAACATACAAACTCCTTGTAGATGTTGTCCTTGGTGGGATTTCAAGCCAGGACTCCAGTGCTGCAATGCTACAGTGCTAACCACTGAACCACCGTGCTGCCCTGTTTGATATAATTACCTGGAATGTGGATGCTGTTTATTTTGCATATGTTGGATTTTTTCAAGTGGGTTTCTTGGAGTGTTGGACTTTGTGTCTCTCTGGATAGTGCTGCTAGTCATCTGATTTTTCTGTAATGTTAACAAATTAGTGAGATCCATCAGGATCTATAGGTAAAAGATCTTACATTACTGTCAGGAGCAGAATTCATAGCAATAGTTTGGACAGTCTATGGGTAAAGTTATGCAAAAACATCAGTCCCTATATTAAGATAGTTCACAGTAGTCCACAGTCTAGAGTTTAAAAAGGGTTAGAGAGGACTATTTTATTTTTTTCTGCTGGGTCTAAAAACTTACAGTCAGGTAGTTCCTAACTACCTGCCTGTACTGCCCGATGTTGATCTATGTCAGCTCAGAGCAATCACGGACCGTGCCTGCTGACAATTCTGTGATTTCTGGTGATGTCACATCGACAAAGCAACTGCTTCTCTCACGCTCTGCTCTGTTCATGGGAGGTCCCTGCCGATGTCATGCTGATTGACAGCCAGCTCCCTGCTGAATAACTGCAGGGAGTTGGCTGTCATTCAGCATGACATAAGCAGTTACGCCCCATCATCAGAACAGCCCAGTAAAGGAAGAGCTGATATGTTGATGTGAAGCAGCAGAATTATCAGCAGGAGCAGTCTGTGATTGGTCTCACCCGGCATCGAGCAGAACAGGCAGGTAGTTAGTAACTACCTGCATGTCAGCTCTTAGCCTTATAAGAAAAGTGAATTAGTCCTAGACAACTCTTTGAAATATTTCTAGTACTACATATATGCAAAAAAGCTGAGGAGAAAAAATAGCTCAAGGATAGGGTCTTATCTGGTTAATAAATATCAGAAATTGTAACGATATATGCTGATCTGATCCAGGGATGAAAGGCTGCTGTGGATCCACAGGTGATCTCATCAGAAGAGAAAATACAACATGGAGAGTTTGTGTTCCATATCCGCGCTGCTAGCTTGTGAAGACACGTCAGATACCAGAAGTATTATAAAAAACGCGTTTCACAGTGTAACCCACTTCTTCAGGAAATAAAAAACCATATTGATATGATGTCCAACGTTTCTAAATAATAATAATGGGATGCATTAAAAGAGGCATAGATGCTCATGAGGAGAACATAATTTTACCTCTATACAAGTCACTTGTTCGACCACACTTAGAATACTGTGCACAGTTCTGGTTTCCGGTGTATCAGAAAGACATAGCTGAACTAGAGCGGGTGCAGAGAAGAGCGACCAAGGTTATTAGAGGACTGGGGGGTCTGCAATACCAAGACCGGTTATTACACTTGGGGCTATTTAGTTTGGAAAAATGAAGACTAAGGGGTGATCTTATTTTAATGTATAAATATGTGAGGGGACAGTACAAAGACCTTTCTGATGATCTTTTTAATCATAGACCTGAGACAGGGACAAGGGGGCATCCCCTACGTCTGGAAGAAAGAAGGTTTAAGCATAATAACAGATGCGGATTCTCTACTGTAAGAGCAGTGAGACTATGGAACTCTCTGCCGTATGATGTTGTAATGAGTGATTCATTACTTAAATTTAAGAGGGGACTGGAGGCCTTTTTTGAAAAGTATAATGTTACAGGTTATATATACTAGATTCCTTGATAGTGCATTGATCCAGGGAACTAGTCTGATTGCCGTATGTGAAGTCGGGAAGGATTTTTTTTCCCCAAAGTGGAGCTTACTATTTGCCACATGGTTTTTTTTTTGCCTTCCTCTGGATCAACATGTTAGGGCATGTTAGGTTAGGCTATGGGTTGAACTAGATGGATTTATAGTCTTCCTTCAACCTTAATAACTATGTAACTATGTTACTATGTTTCTTGACAAGCTGGCAGCGCAGATATGGACCTCAAACTTTCCATGTCTTATTACTACAACATATAGCCTTGCAATGGAAGTTAAAATAATGCACCAATCCTTCTTGACGTAATGTAAAAATTTGAAAAAAAATCCCTGGATCAATTAATTGGTCATCTAAACATAATTTATCAATAACCTGTATGTAAAATTTGGGAAATTCAGTAAGAAAATAAAATATATTCAATGGAGACTATCAAATAGAAGCATTTTATAATAAAATAAGTGTGGTTAAATAAATAATATATTACATTTTCTGTTTTAATCCTGTATTCTAATTTCTTTTGATAGGATTATATTCTCATCAGGATACATTTTATTTAATAGTCTAGATCCATATTAATCCATTGGAATTTGACAGCACTCATCTGGGCTAAGGTTTCGATTCAATTGTTTTCAATGTGAACTATATCAACCTAAAACTTAACTTATTAAAGTCATCTCATATCTGTCTATCTAACTATCTACTTTTCTACATGATCGTTAGAATGCCAACCTGTGAAAATTGGGTTTGGAGAGCTGGGTTACAGTGGCTGTATGCTCAGTTGTAACCCAGCTTTCTCACTGCACACAAACCAATGAACTGAGAATTGGAGGGATTGCCCTGCTGATCTGCTATAAGAAATGAGGCTGAGTCAATGGGAAACAGAATACAGAAGACTTTGGAAACATGTCTGAGAGGAGGAAAGAATTCTAAAACTTTCCTTATAGACAATAATTACCTAGATTTGGTTGGAAATTCATAAGCAGGTTTTTTTTTTTTGTGTTCTTCAATAAAGTTCTGATTTTATTTATATTTCAGTGGATTCTTTTGTTTTGGTGTGTGAAGTTTCTCTTAATAATGACAAAACTGCAAGATCTGAATGAATGTTTACATGATGTCTGTCACACTGCTGCCTAAACATGTGAACTGAGCTTCAATATGTCACTCATTTGATCTTTCACTGCATCTTCAAAAATCATTCTTTTCTTAAGACTGCAAAATAATTGAGCTCGATATATCCATTAAATCAGTAGCTTACGACAATTGTGTCAATTTCTTTCTTCATCTTTCTTTCTTTTGATATCTTTATTTCTGTTTCTTTTTCTCTTTGTCTCTCTTTTTCTCTCTTTATTTTTGCTTCATTTTCATTTTCTGTCTTTATTTCTATCTTTTTCTTTCTTTCACTATCATTTCTTCCTTTACTTTTTCTGTCTCTTTTTCTTTTCTTTCTATTTCTTTCTTTATTTATTTCTCTTTCTTTCTCTTTCTTTCTTTATTTATTTCTCTTTCTTTCTCTTTCTTTCTTTATTTATTTCTCTTTCTTTCTCTTTCTGTTTCTCTTTCTCTTTCTTTCTTTCTTTCTTTCTTTCTTTCTCTTTCTTTCTTTCTTCCTTTCTTTCTTTCTTTCTTCCTTTCTTTCTTTCTTTCTTTCTTTCTTTCTTTCTTTCTTTCTTTCTTTCCAGCTGATTGCCAAATCTACACACACCTCTTAATCTTTCAGCAACCAGCATGCTGAAAAAATGACACATTACTAAGGAATATTATCTCCATCCATCCACCACTGTATGCACCACTGGCCGCTAGAATAAAAATTATTCATAAACCCAATGCACAAAAGTTATTTGTCCATTTCTTCCCGAGTTAAAAGGAACATTTGCAAAATACCTTCTCTCCTTAATTCCTGAAAAATGCATGGGATAATTAAATTAAATTACACCATTTTTATCTTTGCAGAAATCAAGAGCGTTTCCTTTCCCTTTGTGTTTACTTTCCTGCAGTAGCTGACATCAAAATGTTTTCTGGAATGCTCGGGCTAAATAAGTTATGCTTAACTCAATATCTAATATAAATAGCCCGGGGGAGATCCTGCAGTACAATGATAAAAGCTGGAGTTTCTTTTAGTAGCTTGCCACACTTTACTGATATTGTATTTCTCTAATCACCAATCTTTATGTGCCTTCCTGACCCCGAGCTCTCTGTCCAAATAAGTGTGTGTTGCTATCAAAGGCCTGTGTCACTGAAAGAGTGAATGGCTTTCATTTTTTTCTTGCAAAACTTCCGCCACTTGGCATCTGCAAAGAATTAACCCAAGTAGACTTTTTTTTTTTAATGCTGCCTCCTGGTCAGAGACCCATCCAGTGGAAGTTGCATTTTCTGGAGTGAGGTCACTGTGGTCAGAAATAGCTGGACCCCATAATTTATGTGAATTTCAAACTGTTTTCTTAAATTAGCCTGGATTTGAAATCATGACTTCAATGCTCACACTGCAGGATGCCTATGAATTTTCCGTAGGCTGATGTATGATTTATTAATCAAAATACGGCGCTGCTGTGGATGATAAATAGCTATCATAGGCAGAAGTAATAAAGTAATTGGTGTATCATTTTGAAAAATAAAAAATTTACACAATTTATCACATTTACTCTTTTATTATACCAGTCTATCAGATTTCCGAAAGATAAAAATGTATTTGTCTAGACATTCTTTCCATAGTTGCATTTTCATACATATTTACCATACTGAAAACCTCTCTGAAAAACTTTAAATCACTGTTTAAAATGAAATAAAAATGACAGTAATACCATTTTATGTTGTTTTGTTGGGTTTGTTTTAAGAGAGACATCAATGGCATAAAGGTGGTGGTCAGACGCTCTGCTAGGGTTTTGCACAAGGTGAGTGAATCACATCTGAGTGGCCTTCAAAGCAGGCGACAGAGGCGCTCCCTAATTATAGTGTGCACCTCAGCAGACGACAATGCTGTTACGGGATAAAAATCATTATATGAAGATCAAAACTGATCATATAGTGGTAGATACCCATTCTGCACACTATAAGTGACTACCTTAACACTAGAGATGAGCAGATAGATTCATGTGATTCTGGGCTGGCATCCAAGCCAGTGCTGACAGCAGCTAAGGCCTCTTTCACACTTCCGCTTTTTACAATCAGTCACAATCCATCAAAATGTTGAAAAGACGGATCCTGTGCAGATTGTAAAAAACAGATGCACTGGATCGTTTTTTTTTTTATCGATCCGTCGAGGCAGTTGTTGCCAGAATTTAAGGCTATGTGCACACGCTGTGTATGCGTCTTCGCTGAGTTTTTTCGCTGCAAAAATGAATACACAACACAACCCATGTTCAAAATAATGAAAAAATAAAAAATCATGGTATTCTTACCTTCTGGCATCCCCCGCAGCCTGCCCGATGCTCCTGGCAGCTCCCGTTCCCAGTGATGCCTTCAGAGACAATGACCTGTGATGATGTAGCAGTCTTGCCAATGACGGACAGCGCAGGATCCATCGCTGGGCGATTTTCTGGCGTACACAAAAAACATTTCTATGTGCATTGTCTCCTCCCGACTCACAGC
Source organism: Ranitomeya imitator (assembly GCF_032444005.1). Taxonomy (NCBI): domain Eukaryota; kingdom Metazoa; phylum Chordata; class Amphibia; order Anura; family Dendrobatidae; genus Ranitomeya; species Ranitomeya imitator. The sequence goes on from NC_091287.1 coordinate 83,255,617, forward strand.
GATTTTACGATGGATCAAGCGCACGACAGATAAAATGAAAGGCCATCCGTCACAATCTGTCGCTAATACAAGTCTATGAGAAAAAAATGGATCCAGCAAAAACATTTGCTGGATCCATTTTTTTCACAAAACGACAGATTTTGACAGAAACAAAAAGACGGAAGTGTGAAAGAGGCCTTAATGGAAGGCTCGTAAATCTCTAATCTTACTGCATCACTGTGCGCCTTTTGAATAGCGGTCACAATATCAGTCTTTCTTCAACTGGCTAACACGGTACCAATCCCCTTTTTTCTTTTAAATGTCACCTGTGTAATGGGGCACACGGGTGATATCATGTCAGTGAGTGTAGCATTGACCTGGACATTGGATCGAGTATCACGAATCGAACCACTCATCTCTAATTCACACCTATAATGAGAGGACAGCATTATAGTATGGAACAAACTACCAACAATAGTTCACTGGATAATTCTAAAACATGGAACACCTACAATGATCCAGCAAAGACCAAATAATGACACAATAAATAATGTATATATTCTTTATTTCATATAAAGTGGAATGGACAAAGACAAAAAAAATTACACTGCAGATTGAAATGCAGTAAATGTGGAAAACTAGGGATGCAAATAAATATCACAAATGTCACAGTAGACAGCTGGGAATGCACAAAGTAATTAAACAGCAATAAAGTGTATATAAAATAAAATGTTAGACTAACAATAAATTGCATAATGCACTTATTAAATAATATAGATGGTCAATTACTAAAAAAAAAGAATCAAATAATAAAGTGCATAATCGAGGCATAATGTCTCAGAGAAGTTAAGTAGCTGTCAAGGATAGTGGTACAAAATTGGCATGTCAAAATGTATGAAAGTGACAAAAGAAATGGGAATAGTAATAAATTGTGTAGAGCTGAAGAGTACAGACTACCTGGAAACTGTATTCTACACCTCAATCTCAAAGGCAGGTTTCGCAAACACTTCCTCAGGAACAAGCGCCAACACTTTTTCCTGAAGCATCCACTTTGACTTATTTTGCATCACTTTTCCAGGTCCTGGTTGTCACTACATCTTTTGTACTCCTAATAACTCCATCATTATATCAGGAATCAAGGGTGGAAATACCATTGGTGCAAATGGTGCAGCCGCACAGAGGCATAAGAGGTAAGGGGACATTACCACCGCCAAAGCAGAAGGTGGCTCAGTGGTTAGCACTTCAGTCTTGCAGCGCTGGTGTCCTGGGTTCAAATTCCACCAAGCACAACATCTGCAACGAGTTTGTATGTTCGCCATGTGTTTGCGTGGGTTTCTTCCAGATACTCCAATTTCCTCCCATATTCTAAAGACATACTGATAGGGAATTTAGATTGTGATCCCCACAGGGGACAGTGATGATGATGTGTGTAAAGCGCTACGGAACAAGATAGCGCTATATAAACAAAGCATAATAAATAAATAAGGAATTGTAGATTATGATGAGTTATTGCACAGCAAAGGGCCCGTATATAGTGTAGTATATTGCAGTGGGACCTACTTCAGTTTGTCTCTGATCCTTCCAGGATTAGGATTATAATTTTAACATTTTCCATTCATTTTGTCCTAATCGAACATTTCCTTGTGTCTGATTCATTAAATTGTCACTACTTATAAGAGCCCAAACAAGAGTTAAAGACATTCCTGTACAAGGTCAGGTATTTATCTAATCACTTATTGTCCAGCATAGGCTTTGATGAAGCAGGAAAGCATCATTTAAATGTTGCCAGAGAAGGCATCACAATAGACATTGACAGAGGAGTATTATCGTGAAACACAGTTATACACGATAGAGATTTGCCACTAATCCAAAGTAATTTATCTTTATTATTAAAAGATAACAAGTCTTTGAAGGCCAAGCCCTGTTTATGCCCATAGTAAGAGCTCCTCTAATGCAGTTTCCTCTATTACTTTTTCTTTTAATTAATTTATGCATGTCAAGATCAAGGGAATCTATCATAGAAGATGAACTCCAGGACAAGCAAAAAAAAAAATCACCTCCTCCCAGCTCATAACTGGCACCCTGTAGATAGCTTACTAAGGAGATTTACTTTTACCTCTCTTTTTTTTAAAGGGAGGTCACTACTAGTCTATGTTCCTCCTTAAAAACGTTCTGTCATGTGCCTCTTAACACTTCTTATCAAGAACCAATATCACAATCTGAAAGAAACCAGCTCTTGACCAGTTCTTGACCTCTCTACGCTGAAAGAGCACCTTTCTCTTCTGCCTTATGTCTCATTATAGCCTACAAGAAAAATGAGGCAGAGGTAAAAAAAAAAAAAGAAAATCCTTATAAGAAAAACCCAAGATAACAAGTGCAGTAATTGTCTGGGAGATGAATCAACTCTACAGAAGACTACTTTTCTTGAAAGCTCAATATCATTACACAGTGTGTATATTTTATCCTATATGTAAAAAAAATCGACATAAGTAAATGTTATTGTTCATAAATTATTATTTTTTTCCTTACTTAAATGCATGTAATTGAAATTAAAACTTTTGCACTGCTTGGCTTATATAGATTCAGTGTCGCACTGCCTATTACTGGCTGCATAATGAGTTAACGGGGGTGGGCAATTATTTTTATTTTATTAGATGCATAGTGAAAATGTTGTTTTTGTGGCACTCACTATAACAGAAAAAAATAGGTTCTTCTTCATTTGTTAGTGCAGTTTGGCTACTTATGGAGGAGCATGTGATCAGAGTGTCCATCAACCTGTTCTACCTGAAGAATAAGACACATGAAATGCTACTTTTCTATTGGAGGAGACTGATGGACAGGTCTGGCTACATGCACCTCCATCGAAAGTCATTAAATTGACTGGACAGGTGTGCATGAATAAGGAAATCTGCACTAACAAGTGCATAGAAAGAATCTGCCATTCCTATCTAATAGTAATGTCCATAAAACCATGTCCCAACTCATCTGTTAAGATAAAGTGGCCAGCTCCTTGAAGGATTTTTTTTTAAAGCAGAACCCCCACAAAAAAAAATTAAAATCCTACAAATTTAATAATAATATGTGTTGAAAAGTTAGATGTGATTTTTAGAGCTCAGCAGATCAGAGCAGATGAGTGGGCTAATGACGTCAGGCTTGGCCAGGCAAGTTTCCCCTTAATTCCCTGGTCTAGGACAGCCAATCAGGAGAGAGCAAATATGAACAGTGGAAAAGATTGGGGCAGGCCAAGGAGTGCCAATCTATGCTTGGACAGTGCAGTGATGGGAGGTCAAAACGCATAGGTCATTATACAAATTGGTAGAAAAACGCCTAACTTGAATGTGGTTTACTACTTTCAATGCTCAATCAGATTGAGCAGATTGATCAGATTCCAAAGATTCAAGTGGTACAGATTGGTGCTGTACCTGCAGAGTCACCAGAGTCACTCAGTGTGACTGTGAATTAATTGATCTGAGATATACTGAAGTACCTTAATAAAAGCCTTTTTTTATTATTCTTCACACACTGCAAACAAGGAGGGCAGTACTAATCCACTCAGTGGTTTTTTTCAGCTGAAACAATATCCTTACATTGTAAGATGGGCAAGTCATTTTTATAACCTCCTAAAGAAAAAACTCCATAACCCAGGAATTTTAACACCTCTCAAAGTGTACAAATTGTGAGAAATATATATATTTTGCACACTTCATTGTTGCAATAACCAAATATTAGAACCATACACACCACCCAAATAAAAATGTTGATTTTCTCCTTTTATCATCCGCTTTCCCCTAGCTAGATAGGTTGAGGTCACTTGGACATTTATAAGGCTGTTTTTGCTTTGCAGAGCTCAAAATATGTTCAATACAGTACTAGAGAACCTTAGAGTATTATACACATATTTTCCTGGCAATTTGTTTCTTTTAAGTAATACAATTAGCAGCAAATTTATTCACCATGAGTCAAACTTTGAGGGGAAATTAAACGAAGATAGCGAATTTGAATTTTAAAAAAATTCACTTATCTCTAGTGATTATATAATGTTAAGAATTGTATGATACTTAAATATATGAACTTGTGCTTGCATATAACAAGGACTTATTTAATTGACATTTTTGGCATATCTATATAATAATTATTATTATTATACATTTTTATAGTGCCATTTATTCCATGGCGCTTTACATGTGAATACGAGGCAAATATAGACAAATACATTAAACATGAGCAGATAACAGGCACACGGGTACATAAGGAGGGAGGACCCTGCCCGCGAGGGCTCACAGTCTGCAGGGGATGGGTGATGAAACACTAGGAGAGGGTAGGGCAGGTTGCGCCGCAGTTCAGTAACTTCAGGATCACTGCAGGCTGTAGGCTTGTCGGAAGAGGTGGGTCTTCAGGTTCTTTTTGAAGGTTTCTATTATGCTGTATGCCTCATTTTGTGATATGGGTGGATATACTATTAGGACCAGTTTATAGAAGGTCTGTAAGGTCGCTAAAATGCCTTTGAGATCTGTTATACAATGGATCTGGCACAGTAATGTGGCTTCTGCAATTATTGCCATGTTGCCAATGCAAACAGAGCCTATGGTTTCTGGCTTGTGTGTTTTGCATGTCATTATAATTTACCTTTAAATGTAAAGAAATCAAGGAATAAACAGTAATATAATCTAGAATTACACCATGTCCTTTCGAGCCTCCAATTCCATTTTTTTTTTACATAGAATGACAAGCACCCTACCGGAAACCCAATGAACCCCATTATTGTCAGTTGGGTCTTTTAGGCACCACCATGTAACCGATCTATTTCCCAAATGAACTCCATTCCTGTATGACTATAATGGAAAAAAACAAACAAACCCTGGCCTTACGAAGATGCTCATGTTAAGGAATTCTCTAGTTTAAAAATTATTTTTCTTTCCCATTTTATATGCAGGTAAATTATCTAATATGTAAAGGGAGCCTGTTCAGAGAACTCTGCCTACTAAAACATAAGAAATGCTGGATAAAGGACTTAAGCCAAGTGGCCACATACCTTTGTTGCTGTTTATAGCTTTAGAACTGCCCTCCTACCCAGTTAATTCTTCTCTTTCCCATTAAGTCTTTGACATCATGTGATTAAAAACTGACTAGCGGAATCCTTCTAAGCTCTATGTAGAAATAGGAGGTCAATTTTCTCAGCTTGACTCATCATCCTCTTAAACTTCTGACCCAGTTGCTCTACTCCTCTCTCCTGCCAGGGACTTGCAGTGATGTAGAATTATAGTTGTAACAATAACTTATGCAAAGAAAATAGACTTCCTGTTTCTGCATAATCACATGATGTCGTAAAGAGAAGAAATAATTGGGTAGAAGGGCAAAATAAGCAATTGTAGGTACACTGTGCTATATAATATGATGACTGCAATATGTATAAAGAGGATGAAAATTTTGAACAAATTTTGCTTCTTTAACTAATGGATTTAGTGGTAATTTGCAACACTATAATCACTTCCAAGTAATTTCAGTGGTATGACTGAATGCTGGAATCAGAGATGGTTTAGGGATGGAGGCCAGTGTAATTGTCAGGCCTTGATACAACCACTGGGCACTTATAAGGTAATTTACATACAAGAGAGAAGTTAGTTTTTTTCTAGCACTATTAATGTTCATCAACACACAGCACTGTGTTAGTGGCTTCATTCACAAATATCTCTGACATAATCCCTTTTATCTCATCAAAAAGATCCGTTCTTGTTTTACGTGAGAAAGACAATTGCTAGGCAGCTAGTTCATTTATTTAGATATTGAAACAGAGAAGCCACTGGTTTTCAACAATGAAAAAGTGTTCACGTGCTCTACACTTTTGCAGAACTCCCACCTTACATCACTTTTCACTTCTCTGTTCTGTCTCATTATCATAAAACAAAAATAAAGGTCAAGTTGGACATATGTTTCTAGTAATCAAAAGCAGAGAAGTTCACCTTTCCAATCATAGGCACAGGTTAAGCCACACAATTGGTTTTGTGTGTCCCCAGTGGTCAGTATGCCATATAGTCTCTTAGGATCCACTTTTCGGGTGATCCCAGAATAATTTTGCACTGACACTTCTAAGTCTAAGCCAAAACCCAAAGAGCGTAACCTATCTAAAATATGTGAAGAGTCTGAAAAATCCCAGCAGGTCTTCCTGTTATATAACATGTTTTGGCTCTGCATTGTATCTCCCATTGACTGCAATACATTCAGAAATTCCACACATCATGCATTAGAAATGCTGTAACTCTGATTCAGTTCTGCAGTTTGACTCGATAAATGTTTTTTTCTTGAAAATGCAAAAGTGAACTCTATAATTTATTACAGCACCAGCAATTCAAGATGTTATGCTTGGATGATATGCAAGCAGTTGGTTAGCAACATTCCAGAATTTTTTGCTTTCATTGGCTACCAGGTTATTACCCTTAGTTTCATTCTGCAAATCTGTGTTTAAAAACAGTTTAACAACACTTTAGTTTTGTTTTAGAAGCAGTTGTGTGTTTGAACTTCTTGGTAAGGGGCTGCGTAGCTTGAAAAAAATATTTTGGGAAAGTTGTTACATTGGTGACTAAATTATATTGTCATGCTAATATTCATTTTTCATCTACTACATTGGCAACAAAATGCAAAAATATAGTTATGACAAAATAGTATAATGTGTAGTTCTGAGCTAGTCAAAGAGGGCTTTTTTAGCATTTTTGTTAAGTTACAAAATCGTTGACTACAGTTCAAAAATATTACCTCCAGTAGAGATGAATGGATCCATTCGCGGTGGATATAGTTAGTCAAATTTCCTGAAATTTGCAGTTTTACACCGAGCATTTTGAGATTCAATTTGTGGCAAAAAAGTACTTGCATGGTGTGGACACTTGATGTGGACATCCTTTTCCTTCAAAACAGCATCAAAGCATGTGAACAAACCACAAATATTCTGCTGATGTAGGCTTTCACAATTTCTTCTATCTCTTCATGCAGTTCCTCACATACGCAATGATGCTGAGATCAGTACTCTGTGAAACCGATACCATCACTTCCAGAATTGTTTGTTCTACTTTACAAAAGGTCGGGTATCGGGTGCACCACAATATAACTAATTATGACACAATATGAGCCAGGGTGCTACATGATGCATGGAAGGGAGGATAAGCACAAAACAAAAAAGGATCAATGCATATAGACCGTGCACACCTGTAATAGAATATATCAAGAAACTCTATTATCACAAAAGCACAAACATGATTTAAAAACAAATTAAAAACATGATACTAACACCCTTGTCCATACTAGGACAACTAATGCAATAAAGCGTCCTGTATACATATTATGCACCCAAAACATGAAAAGGCACAAACAGTAATGTAAAACAGTGACCCTGTGATAAATAACAATAGATCAAACCATTGCACATATGTCAATCAATCATGGGGTAACCAATACCCTATCTCCAAGGTTATTTAAATAGACCATATAGTAGGCAATCAGTGGGCGTCCCCATAGATGCCTCCTAAATATATGGGAATAAAAGTGCCATATATTATGGTATTAGACTTTGGGTCAAATCAACACTTACCCAAATCCCTGCTATGTAGAATAAGGGCTTCAAGGTGGACAGGAGGTACTGCATAAAATGAAGTATGGAACAAAAAAAATATAAACCTGATAAGTGAGAAATGAAAATCAAGAAAGTATATATATATACGTCTGCAAATGTTCCAATATAGTTACCAACAAATCAATATAAGCCCCATGAAGATCTAGGAGACAAACAATAAGGATGCCCTGAAGGAGCGAGATACGAGAGCCCTGATGGAAGTTGCTTAAGGGAAGCTCCTGGATGGAAAGGAGCAGGAGATGTGGGAAGGAAAGCGCATGGGGAGACAATGAGGTACAATGAGGTAGACAAGAAGATGTCTGGTAGTATAGGGCCTACAATGACTGCCCTGAAAGCAGTAGCACTGTAATATATAGTGGACAGACAGTGCCTGATGAGGTGTCCAGCCTCAGTGACAGCAAGAATGACAAAAGCTGCACAGAATAGAAATTTGACAAAGCAGGCATGGAGATCTCTGATATTGTACAGCCCACAATAGTAGCTTGGCAGCAGTAAATGCCTTGATGGGCATGGGCCATCTCCACTAACATCAACAGAAGAGTGTAACACACAACGAACAGGCAGGCAGATGCTATGGCCAATCTAATAATTTGCATCAGCCATAAGTGAAATTTAGCACTGGTTCATGCCTGATTTCTTTTGACAAATGTAAGATTTTCCATGTGTATGGAGAATAACCTCCTCTGCTGGGTGTGACAAAACAAGCTGCTGCACTGTACACCCTCTTTGACAGTACAATAGATGTTGGACATGACAGCACACCCATGCCAAACTAGGCCATTTCTTGTTACTGTTCAATCCGTTGATCGAGAAGTCTATGGGGTCGAAACTTAGGGCATTTGCCATAAGTAGAACACAGAAAAAAAAAAGTTGTTCAGCTCACCATTAGATGAATTTCTCTGGCTTTGGGTGTGCACTCCAGGATGGTGCTCGGAAAAAATGGCTGTGGTAATCAAACATAAAAATTCCAGCAACAGACATCCAAAATCAGGTTATTGAGTGGACGATAAAAACTTCACTTTATTACAATGCCTTTAAAAACATGGTGCTAAAATAGTGAGTGAGGGAATACGCGTTTAGAACAAAAGTGTTATGGTTATGATTAAGAACACTTTTGTTCGAAACGCGTAATCCCTCACTCACTATTTTAACAGCATGTTTTTAAAGGCATTGTAATAAAATGAATTTTTTAAAGTCCACTCAATAACTTGATTTTGGATGTCTGTTGCTGGAACTTTTTTGTTTGACTATAAGTAAACACAGTCTAGGTAGACAGAACCTGGTTGTTCAGCTAGAGTGTTTTTGTGTGTGTGTGTCAGTTTGCCACAATGGCAGATAAAACATATGTTCCATCATGTCAAATATAATGTAGCTGCTGCTTTGTTTTAATATTGTAGTTAATAATAATCTTTATTTATATAGCACCAACATATTCCAAAATGCTTTACAATTCTGCAGTTCATACACAACAGTCATAAGTAACAAAGTTAAAGATAATACAATGATTAAAGCAACGATAATGGCGATTCACATAAGAGCTTACAATCTACAATGAGGTGGGAGAAACACAAAGTACAGGTGCTTATTTATAATGATGGTCCAGTCATCCTGAGGAAATGGGGGATCGATAAAGGCTGCATGAGCTAGTCACCAGCCAATATTTGTAATGCTATTGGGTGCAATGGAGTTTGATGGAGAATTATGTTCAGAGAAGTAGAGAATGGACGATATATCAAAGGACTTCGATTAGGGACTGTGATAGGCCACCCTAAACAGATGTGTTTTTAGAGAGAGCCTAAAACTGTATAAGTTTTGGTTAGTCATAATTTTGGGGGGGCAGAGTATTCCAGAGTATTGGTACCACTCGGTAGAAGTCTTGGAGCCGGGATTGGGAGGTACGGATTAGTGCTGATGTTAGTCAAAAGTTGCTTTCGGAGCGTAATGAGTGGATAGATGGATAAACAGAAATTAGGGAGGAAATGTAAAGGGGTGTCACACTGTGCAGAGCTTTGTCAGTGAGAACAAGCTTAAATTGAATCCTATAATGTATGGGCAGCAAATGCAATGTCTGGCACAGAGCGGAGGAGTCTGAGTAACGATTGGCCAGATAGATGACCCTGGCTGTTGCATTAAGGATGGACTGAAGAGGGGAAAGCTGAGTGAGGGGGAGGCCAATTAATAGAGAATTGCAGTAGTCAAGTAGGGAGTGGATCAGGGCAAAAGTGTTGGTTTTGGTTGTTTCCATGGTGAGAAAGGGGTGGATTCTAGAGATGCTCTTTAGGTGCAAGCAGCAAGAGCGGGCAAGAGATTGTAGTTTGTATATAGGAGGAAAGATTGATGTCAAACATAACAGCTAGACAGCGAGCCTCATGCCTAGGCGCTATTGTGGTGACACACATGGATAGGGAGATTTCAGATTTTGGGAGATCAGTAGATGGCGGGAGCAAAAGTTCAGTTTTGGAAAGATTGAATTTGGGGTAAGGTCAGGGGAAGAAGTGTATAGTTGTGTGTCATCAGCCTAAAGATGGTACTGAAAGCCAAATTTGCTGATGGTCTGTCCAATTGGGGCCGTGTAGAGAGAAAAGAGAAGAGGACCAAGGACTGAACCCTGAGGGACCCCAATAGTGAGAGGAAGAAAAGAAGTGGAGTCGTCATAAAGATGTGAAGAGATCCAGAAAAGAGAAGTGTCCTTTATGCCTATTGAGTGGAGCATAGAGAGTAGGAGGTGGTGGTTAAAAGTATCGAAAGCTGAAGAGAGGTCTAGAAGAATGAGCAGAGAATGGTCCCCATTTTGTTTTGCTCTCAAAAGGTTATTGGTCACTTTGATGAGTGCAATTTCTATAGAATGCAGACTCTCTAGGAGAGAGTAAGTGGAAAAGTAACGGGTAATGCGGGAGTAGACCAGGTGCTCCAAGAGTTTAGAGATGAAAGGGAGATTTGAGAGTTGTCGGTAGTTATTTCTGCAGGATGAGTCGATAGTGGGCTTTTTAATAATAGACTAATGATATAGTGTTTGAAAGAGGAGGGGAAAATACCACAAGAGAGGGCGAGACTGTAGATTTTACGTAGGTGCGCAGTGACGACTAGAGAGAAAGACTTGAGTTGGTGTGAGGGAATGGGGTCAGTAGTGCATGTAGTAAGATGAGAAGAAGAAAGCAACCGGGAGACTTCTTCATCTGTGATGGGGTCGAATATGGAGATTGAGCCAGCGGAGATGTGGTGAGGGGAGAGAGTCACGGCACTTGGTGGTTGGGAGTTGATTTACTGACGGATGCTTTCTTTTTTCTCTGTTAAGTATGAGGCCAGATCATCAGCACAAATGTCTATCATAGGAGTCTGTGATTCCAGACTAAGGAGAGAGTGAAAAGTGTCAAAGAGTTTTTTTGGGGGGTTGTTTGATAGTGAGGAGATCAGGGTGGTGAAGTTGGTCTGTTTGTCAAGGTGATTGGCAGAGTTGTAGGTTCTTAACATAAATTTATAATGGATAAAGTTTTCTGATGTGCGAGTTTTCCTTCATAGGAGTTCGGCATTCCTAGTTGTAGTTGTCGGATCATTGGGTCTGAAAGGATCAGGTATCCTAGTCAGTTGTGCAGTCAATAGGCATCCACTAGGCAAAGGTTTTGCAAAACATGTATTACTGAGTTTATCCTAGTAGAAAGCCTATATACACTCTATTTTGTAAAACTGAAAATATATAACAAAAAAGTATGGCTATTCAATAGTCATCTCTGTGCTTGATGGTAGCAATACACTTATCATCCCACAAGTATCCCAGCAAACAGCTTGCCATGCTTGCCATCTCAACTGAAGGACCAATTGGTTCATATTAATCATTCCACTGCAACAATTGTTCCTTTACGCTGCTCATACAATTTCTCCAACACATTCAGTGGAGAGCGGAGACCACTCTGTGGTCTGCACTGCACTGCAACTAAGAAACTAAAGTTGCACTCTGTAACATTATAGAATGCAAACATGAATATTTAAAAAAAAAGCTAAAATAAAGATACTCAGTGCATAATTTGGCCAATTCATGTGTTCCCAACTGCCAACAACAAGGTGACCTTCTTTGCTGGGAACCTAACCTAATATGAAGCATCTCTTGTGCGGATAGCCTACAATTAGATGGGTAGGTAGGAATGAGCTTTGATTAAACTCATTGTAGGCTAATGGGTGGAGTGCTCTGTCGGAAAGCCTGTGTATATCAAAGATTGACCGTCACTTCCAAATGGAAAAAAGGGGTGAACAGGTGCAAGGTATGAGAGGTAGTCTTTGATATTTGTATGCACAGGCTCTCTGACTGAGACTTCACCCATCTGCCTATGGTGGTTTTAATCACAACTCGATCCTATCTACCCATAAAATTGTAGGCTATCAGACCAAGAGAGGTTTCATATTAGGTTAGGTTAACAGCAAAGAAGGTTGCCTTGTTGATGGCAGTTGGGCACACATGAATTGGCCAGTTTATGCACTAATTATCTTCATTTTAGCTTTGTTTCTAAAGGAGCTATGCAATTTCAATTTCATATATTCCATGTTTGCATACCATAGTGTTACTGAGTGCAGCATTAATATGTTAGTTACATATGGAAGTGGCTCTATTATCTTTCACCTGTTCACACCTGTTTTTCTGTTTGGAAATGACAGTCAGTGTTTGATATTTGTACGCACCTCACTATAGGCACCTGGAGTAGACGCTATAGACAGGAATAATTCATGAGTTTTACAGTTCATTTTTTTATTATGAAATCAAGGAGGACATTTTAATACTCCACTGTCCTAATTTTCGTAGCAAAACAAAATCCCGAAACCTTGTTTCATGAAAAGTGTGCTTCCTGGATTGTGACACAGACAAGCTATATTTTTATTTATTTGTTCTTTAAGACCAAAAAATTCTCCATGATGCAGAAATGTAAAAACAAATGTCTTCTTCACAAAGGATGTCTGTTGGAAAAAAACAGACAGAAAGTAAGAGATAGAGATAGAAAGAGAGAGACCGAGAGGGGGAGAAAGAAATTAAAGGAGTTTGTCCACGAGTAGAACACATGGCTGGTTTCCTCCAAAAATAGTGCTACATCTGTCAATGGTATATGTCAGGTACTGTAGTTAACCTCCATTAATGCAAATTGAATATGCTTTAATATGACACAATTTGTGAACAGCTATGTTTTTCTCATTACAAAAACACATTTAAAGGGTGTGTGACAGCAGAACATTGCTTATTGTTTAACTCGGTACTTTATTCATTTACTTTTTGCTATTAATCAATCAAATTGCAGGTTTTACAGGTACAATTTATTTTATTTATTTTTGTAAAACTCAATACTAGACTCATACTCTGACTTGCTGATTCTCACAGGGGAGTTTTCTAGAAATCCTTTAGGCTGGGGGCTACATGACGACTTTGGCCGAGGCCAAAGATTGCTACGTGTATCTGCTACATCGCAGGGCATTACAAATTATTGAGGCTACATAGCAACACCTAGGGGACTCAGTTGGATTTTTTGTTATTTTCTTGTTATAGTCATGGCCTCCTAGATGTCACTATGCGACACCATTCAATGGTGATGCAGCAGCTACAGATAATGATCTTACCAAAAATGCCATGTAGCCTTAATCTAGGCAGAGTTCGATGTTAAGAGATGAGGTGATCCGTGACGATAAAATATTGTGAGTAGTGAACAGTATGGTGAATATTGTTTGTAACATTGTCTTTTGTCATTAAAATTACGCCTTTGCTGTTGCTAAGAAGTCATCTGCACAGAACAAAAGTATGAGTTTAGTATTAGGCGTAGTGGTTCTTAGTTTGAAAATTTAAATTTTTTTTTGTTTAAAGTACAATTGAAAAATAAAATCTCATTAAAATGTTCTAAAAATTACAATTTCCATAGAAACCTGATTTAAATAACAGGTTATTTTCTGATGACCCATTCCCTTTAAAGCTTTTTATCATACCCATATGTCAAAAGCTGTCTAATGTGTTGTTTCCCAAACACACTAGAAGACATGTTATAATGAATCATACTGATAAAATGATTTGAGAGTAAGCAACAATATTGTATACCCGGCCAAGCCAAACTCATCTGCAGCCAAAACTATGTTTCTCAATAAAAGTCTTCTTTTCCATTCTCTTCAAAAAAAGCTCAACTAAACGCTAAAATGACCACGGGCTTGTGTCACTAAATCTTATTTCCAAGGTGACAAACCTCAAAACTTCCCGCTGGGTTCATGCATTTCACTTCATCTTATTTTTTCCTTTTATGAGTGTGCTTAACTCTATACTCTGTTACTATGAATCTTTTAATGCTTACCTCACCTCAAACAGTTGACTTTTCCATAAAAAGCTAATTTTTCTCTGTGCACACAGAGCACATACACAACAAGGTAATAGAAAAGTAACTTTTAAGCCTCAATTCACACCTAACCATACTGTTTCTAAGGTCAAATTCAGGAATCGGTGAAGCATATCCATGTGCGATCTGTCTGGGGATATCATGACTAGCGATGAACAAACATGCTCGGCAATGATCGACACTCGATTGAGCATCAGAGTGCTCTATCAAGTAGCAAGCAGTGCCGAGTATCGCGTGGTGTTTGAATGCTCAGACCCGAGAGAGAAAGACGGGCTCATTTCAAGTACCGAGTAACTTTTTTCATAATAAATACTTGTGTGGAATATTTATCAGATAATGGCTCTTTTTGACACTTTCTTGTTTATTCCGATTCCCTCCTGTGTAATAACATTAAAGAATGTGAGACAAAGTGAACCTCCTTAATATAGATAAGGATATTTTTAAACGTAGTAGTCATTGAATTGATCCAAAAATGTCCTTCTACCATAAAAATCATAATTATGAATACGTTAGAATTTTGATGAGTGCAGAGTAGGTGACACACGGCAGAGATCAGAATGCAATGGGAAAGAAGAGATGCCTAACTGCTGAGACTTCTCTAGAATTTCACCATTTGGTCCTCTAAGATACAATCAATATTATTTTTTATTGTATGATCATTTTGATTCAACCTAGGCTTACCGTAAACTACGTTCTTGAATATTGGGTTGGAATTACAGTACATTCTGCTTGAATATTCCAAAAATCTATATTCTCCAGGAAAAAAAAAGAATTAGAGAAGCACAAAGAAAAAAGTCCGGGTGCAGAGCCCCCAAGGCAAATACCAAACCTCAATTATAAAAGAAAAAAAAGTGTAGGCAGCACACCGTTTGTAGTGAAAAGGAGCTTATTTAATCAGCCCAGAAAGCGACTTTTCGGTCCCAACAAGAACCTTTCTCAAGCAGTGAACATGTGAAAGTGCCAGGTATATAAAGAGTATACATGATTAGAATCATTTGCATTAATCATCATTGTAAGAGCATGGGCAAAGGCAAAAAGATCCAAGTAAACAGCGTATTACAAAGGAACGAAACCTCAGCGCTACTAAGTCACATCGCTTTTTAAAGAAAAAATATATACGGTACACATAAACAAAAAATGAATGTACAGCGGTGTTATAGCACGATTATAATTCAGTTTTCATCCTGTGTTAATATAAAACACCATACTCACAAATAGAGTTGAGCGACCTTGACCTTTTCAGAGTCGAGCCGGGTTTCGCGAAACCCGACTATCTCAAAAGTCGGGTCGAGTGAAATCGGCCGATTATGACGTAAAGTCGGGATCGACCGAAACACGAAACCCAATGCAAGTCAATGGGGCAGCATAGTCGGCAGTGAGTGGGGGCCAGGAAAACACCTAGAGTGCCCATTTTAATGTCAAAACCATCCATTCTTCTTAATGAAGCTTGTCAAGCGTAATTTACCTTATAATAATTGGAAGGCATTTGAAATTGGGGGTCATTTGGCTAAAGTTGTGGTGGGTAGGGCTGGTTCAAGTAATTAGTGGGCCCAGGAAATCTGGACCACGTCACGGCAGTGGAGCAGGGAGAGGTAAGTATTTCAACTTTGCAAGTGCTGTGAACCTGAGCAAGCAGGGGGGGCTCACTCGTTGGCATTGGCACTGGCACAGGGCCCCTCAAAGTACAGCGGTGTGTTTGCACGGCGGGGGCGCCTCCCACCGGCAGCAACACTTTTGCGTACTATGAGAGGCCCTGTGCCAGTGACGTCGCCAACTAGTATTCCTCCCCCCACCTGATGAAGGAACCTGCACTTTCATCTGCACCTTCCTCTTTGTCCCCGTGTAAGGTGGTGTGGTATGCGGGAAGAGCAACCTGACTTTCAGCAGGGTCACAATGTTGTTGTGTAGCGTGCACGGGGAATGTTGCGTTATGGGTCAATGTACCAGCAGACTCATCTATCACTGGCTGGGCAATGGGCAGGATGAGGAGGAAACACAGATATAGGCCCAAAGAATAAAGTTGGCTAAATGCAGTTCAAAATTGGTAACACAGGAATAACCAGGGGGCATTGCAGTGGAGGACAACTGGAATGAGAGGCTGACACAGAGAGTAGGCCCAAATCAGTAAGTAGTCGAAATGCAGTTCAAAATTGGCAACCGTAGTAAACAGGCGGCACAGCTTTGTTCAGTGGAGGAGAACAGCAAGGAGTGGCAGACACCGATAGTAGGCCCCAACCCAACTAGTAGGCCAAATGCAGTCTAACATTAACAACTACTTAACGAGCGCCTGAAAACGGAATTTCAGGACAGGAAACCAGGAGAACAGCAAGGAGCGGCAGACACTGTTAGTAGGCCCCAAACCAACTAGTACGCCAAATGCAGTTGTTCCATTTAACCACAATTTAACGAGAGCCTGAAGATAGAAGCTCAGGAAAGGCAACCTGGAGAACACCTTGGAGTGGAACACACCATCTCTCTCCACCCCATACCCATTTTGTAGGCCTAATGCAGTGTAGTTTTCTACAACTACTAAACGAGAGTCGGAAGACCGAAGCAATGGCAAGGAAACCTGGGGAACACCTTGGAGTGTAACACACCATCTCTCTCCACCCGATACCCAATTTGTAGGCCTAATGCAGTGTAGTTTTCTACAACTACTAAACGAGAGTCGGAAGACCGAAGCAATGGCAAGGAAACCTGGGGAACACCTTGGAGTGTAACACACCATCTCTCTCCACCCGATACCCATTTTGTAGGCCTAATGCAGTGTAGTTTTCTACAACTACTAAACGAGAGTCGGAAGACCGAAGCAATGGCAAGGAAACCTGGGGAACACCTTGGAGTGTAACACACCATCTCTCTCCACCCGATACCCATTTTGTAGGCCTAATGCAGTGTAGTTTTCTACAACTACTAAACGAGAGTCGGAAGACCGAAGCAATGGCAAGGAAACCTGGGGAACACCTTGGAGTGTAACACACCATCTCTCTCCACCCGATACCCATTTTGTAGGCCTAATGCAGTGTAGTTTTCTACAACTACTAAACGAGAGTCGGAAGACCGAAGCAATGGCAAGGAAACCTGGGGAACACCTTGGAGTGTAACACACCATCTCTCTCCACCCGATACCCAATTTGTAGGCCTAATGCAGTGTAGTTTTCTACAACTACTAAACGAGAGTCGGAAGACCGAAGCAATGGCAAGGAAACCTGGGGAACACCTTGGAGTGTAACACACCATCTTTCTCCACCCGATACCCATTTTGTAGGCCTAATGCAGTGTAGTTTTCTACAACTACTAAACGAGAGTCGGAAGACCGAAGCAATGGCAAGGAAACCTGGGGAACACCTTGGAGTGTAACACACCATCTCTCTCCACCCGATACCCAATTTGTAGGCCTAATGCAGTGTAGTTTTCTACAACTACTAAACGAGAGTCGGAAGACCGAAGCAATGGCAAGGAAACCTGGGGAACACCTTGGAGTGTAACACACCATCTCTCTCCACCCGATACCCATTTTGTAGGCCTAATGCAGTGTAGTTTTCTACAACTACTAAACGAGAGTCGGAAGACCGAAGCAATGGCAAGGAAACCTGGGGAACACCTTGGAGTGTAACACACCATCTCTCTCCACCCCATACCCAATTTGTAGGCCTAATGCAGCCTACTTTCCGACAACTACTAAACGAGAGCATGAAGATCGAAGCTCAGGAAAGGCAACCTGGGGAACACCTTGGAGTGTAACACACCCTCTCTCTACACCACGGAAGGGCTGATTCTTAGGAAGGAAGGCTGTCGGAAAGAAGCAGGGCGCGTCCGAGGGTGATTGTATTCTTATTAGGTATATACTCACCCTCGGACGCGCCATGCTTCTTTATTTGTAATGAATGTTTATTTGCAATGTGGTTTTGACTTACTCTATTTTTTTGGTAAATAATGATTTTATTATTTTCATTGTTTTGCATCTTCTTGGCAATAATATAAAGAAGACGCGACAGGACAACACTCGGTGGATGCCATATCTGTGTTTTAAATTGAAAAAAACTTTCAGTTAACTACTTGCAGGAGAAAGTTATTGTAGCTGGTGGCCATTTTTAGTACTGTACCAGATTTTTGTTGTATGTGTTTGTTTTTAATGTTAAAATGTCTGAATTTGATATCTCTCCAGTATTTTCTTTTTTATAAGCAAAATACTTATTTTTATATTTTTTGATGTTGGTTCAAGGGGTACATGGGCAGCAGTAGACAGGTCAGTGGAGGCCTAGTGGAAGGACGGACCGCAGACAGGCTTTGAAGGCCTAACATAATAAATTGGGCTGGCTGTAGGCAATTTAAAATTGGTTCCAGGAGAACACGGGCAGCAGTGGCCTTGTCAGTGTAGTAGTAGTGGAAAGAACGGGCCGCAGACAGGCTTCGAAGGTCTAACATAACAAAAATTGGGATGTAGGCAATTTACAATTGGTTCCAGGGGAACACGGACAGCAGTAGACAGGTCAGTGGAGGCCTAGTGGAAGGAGGGACCGCAGACAGGCTTCGAAGCCCTAACATAATAAATTGGGCTGGCTGTAGGCAATTTAAAATTGGTTCCAGGGGAACACGGGCAGCAGTAGACAGGTCAGTGGAGGCCTAGTGGAAGGAGGGACCGCAGACAGGCTTCGAAGCCCTAACATAATAAATTGGGCTGGCTGTAGGCAATTTAAAATTGGTTCCAGGGGAACACGGGCGGCAGTAGAAAGGTCAGTGGAGGCCTAGTGGAAGGAGGGACCGCAGACAGGCTTCGAAGCCCTAACATAATAAATTGGGCTGGCTCTAGGCAATTTAAAATTGGTTCCAGGGGAACACGGGCAGCAGTAGACAGGTCAGTGGAGGCCTAGTGGAAGGAGGGACCGCAGACAGGCTTTGAAGGCCTAACATAATAAATTGGGCTGGCTGTAGGCAATTTAAAATGGTTCCAGGGGAACACGGGCAGCAGTGGCCTGGTCAGTGTAGTAGTAGTGGAAAGAACGGGCCGCAGACAGGCTTCGAAGGCCTAACATAACAAAAATTGGGATGTAGGCAATTTACAATTGGTTCCAGGGCAACACGGACAGCAGTAGACAGGTCAGTGGAGGCCTAGTGGAAGGAGGGACCGCAGACAGGCTTCGAAGCCCTAACATAATAAATTGGGGTGGCTCTAGGCAATTTAAAATTGGTTCCAGGGGAACACGGGCAGCAGTAGACAGGTCAGTGGAGGCCTAGTGGAAGGAGGGACCGCAGACAGGCTTCGAAGCCCTAACATAATAAATTGGGCTGGCTGTAGGCAATTTAAAATTGGTTCCAGGGGAACACGGGCGGCAGTAGACAGGTCAGTGGAGGCCTAGTGGAAGGAGGGACCGCAGACAGGTTTCGAAGCCCTAACATAATAAATTGGGCTGGCTGTAGGCAATTTAAAATTGGTTCCAGGGGAACACGGGCAGCAGTGGCCTGGTCAGTGTAGTAGTAGTGGAAAGAACGGGCCGCAGACAGGCTTCGAAGGCCTAACATAACAAAAATTGGGATGTAGGCAATTTACAATTGGTTCCAGGGGAACACGGACAGCAGTAGACAGGTCAGTGGAGGCCTAGTGGAAGGAGAGACCGCAGACAGGCTTCGAAGCCCTAACATAATAAATTGGGCTGGCTGTAGGCAATTTAAAATTGGTTCCAGGGGAACCCGGGCAGCAGTAGACAGGTCAGTGGAGGCCTAGTGGAAGGAGGGACCGCAGACAGGCTTCGAAGCCCTAACATAATAAATTGGGCTGGCTGTAGGCAATTTAAAATTGGTTCCAGGGGAACACGGGCGGCAGTAGACAGGTCAGTGTAGTAGTAGTGGAAAGAACGGGCCGCAGACAGGCTTCGAAGGCCTAACATAACAAAAATTGGGCTGTAGGCAATTTAAAATTGGTTCCAGGGGAACACGGGCGGCAGTAGACAGGTCAGTGGAGGCCTAGTGGAAGGAGGGACCGCAGACAGGCTTCGAAGCCCTAACATAATAAATTGGGCTGGCTGTAGGCAATTTAAAATTGGTTCCAGGGGAACACGGGCAGCAGTAGACAGGTCAGTGGAGGCCTAGTTGAAGGAGTGACCGCAGACAGGCTTCGAAGGCCTAACATAAGAAAAATGTCAATACAATGGTATTGACAGTGCCAGGCATTGAAGGATGTCAGCGCATAGACTAAACATTGGTGGAGCTGTGAGAGAAAATTTTGCAAGTGGTAGAGCACTATTTGACCTGGGGGGGGGGACTGTCTTGTGGCCGGCGGTACAGGCCCAGGGCCCCTCATATTACAACGGTGTGTCTGACGTTGGGTGCGCACCACCACCGCCAGACACTTTATTGTACTATGAGGGACCTAGTGGCAGTGCCGTCGACCAAAAGCGGGCACACCCACCTCTTCAGACAAACAGTACTCTCACGGGTGCTGGCGCCAAGTGGTGATACCACGGCCCTGTGTGGGGACTTTGGCCATTTAGGGAGGTGTTAACATGTCGGA
Organism: Ranitomeya imitator; assembly: GCF_032444005.1. Lineage (NCBI taxonomy): Eukaryota > Metazoa > Chordata > Amphibia > Anura > Dendrobatidae > Ranitomeya > Ranitomeya imitator. Next base: position 83,276,081 of record NC_091287.1, read on the forward strand.
TGCTGGACAATCAGGTGCTGCAAATTATGAGATTGGAAAAGTCGTTCAGAATAGTCCACAGGCAAGACCTTTACATAGGAAAGCTAGGTGTCAGCCGGGCAAGGTGGGGCAAAAAATTTCGAAATCCAGTTGTGGTTCATTTTAATGAAGGTTAGATCATCTACATTTTGGGTAGCCAGACGAGTCCTTTTTTCTGTTAGTATTGAACCTGCAGCACTGAATACGCTTTCTGATAGGACACTAGCTGCCGGGCAAGCAAGCTCCTGCAATGCATATTCTGCCAATTCTGGCCAGGTGTCTAATTTTGATGCCCAGTAATCAAATGGGAATGACGGTTGAGGGAGAACGTCGATAAGGGATGAAAAATAGTTAGTAACCATACTGGACAAATGTTGTCTCCTGTCACTTTGAATTGATGCTGCAGTACCTGTCCTGTCTGCGGTCATAGCAAAATCACTCCACAACCTGGTCAGAAAACCCCTCTGGCCAACGCCACTTCTGATTTCTGCCCCTCTAACACCTCTGGTCTGCTGGCCCCTGCAGCTCGTGTTAGAACGATCACGGGCGCTGTGTGCAGGGAATGCCAGAAGCAAACGGTCAATAAGAGTTGATTGTTTGGTTGCTGATATTAGTTCCAAGTTCTCATGTGGCATTATATTTTGCAATTTGCCTTTATAGCGAGGATCAAGGAGGCAGGCCAACCAGTAATCGTCATCGTTCATCATTTTTGTTATGCGTGTGTCCCTTTTGAGGATACGTAAGGCATATTCCGCCATGTGGCCCAAAGTTCCAGTTCTCAAATCTGTGGTTGTGCTTGGTTGAGGGGCAGTTTCAGGCAAATCCACGTCACTTGTGTCCCTCCAAAAACCAGAACCCGGCCTTGCCGCGCCAACAATTTCCACTGGCCCCGGAAAAGCTTCCTCATTAAAAATATAATCATCCCCATCATCCTCCTCGTCCTCCTCCTCCTGTTCGCCCGCTACCTCGTCCTGTACACTGCCCTGGCCAGACAATGGCTGACTGTCATCAAGGCTTTCCTCTTCCTCAGCTGCAGACGCCTGATCCTTTATGTGCGTCAAACTTTGCATCAGCAGACGCATTAGGGGGATGCTCATGCTTATTATGGCATTGTCTGCACTAACCAGCCGTGTGCATTCCTCAAAACACTGAAGGACTTGACACATGTCTTGAATCTTCGACCACTGCACACCTGACAACTCCATGTCTGCCATCCTACTGCCTGCCCGTGTATGTGTATCCTCCCACAAAAACATAACAGCCCGCCTCTGTTCGCACAGTCTCTGAAGCATGTGCAGTGTTGAGTTCCACCTTGTTGCAACGTCTATGATTAGGCGATGCTGGGGAAGGTTCAAAGAACGCTGATAGGTCTGCATACGGCTGGAGTGTACGGGCGAACGGCGGATATGTGAGCAAAGTCCACGCACTTTGAGGAGCAGGTCGGATAACCCCGGATAACTTTTCAGGAAGCACTGCACCACCAGGTTTAAGGTGTGAGCCAGGCAAGGAATGTGTTTCAGTTGGGAAAGGGAGATGGCAGCCATGAAATTCCTTCCGTTATCACTCACTACCTTGCCTGCCTCAAGATCTACAGTGCCCAGCCACGACTGCGTTTCTTTCTGCAAGAACTCGGACAGAACTTCAGCGGTGTGTCTGTTGTCGCCCAAACACTTCATAGCCAATACAGCCTGCTGACGTTTGCCAGTAGCTGCCCCATAATGGGAGACCTGGTGTGCAACAGTGGCAGCTGCGGATGGAGTGGTTGTGCGACTGCGGTCTGTGGATGAGGTCTCGCTTCTGCAGGAGGACGAGGAGGAGGAGGACGGGGTGCGAACGGCTACAGCCAACTGTTTCCTAGACCGTGGGCTAGACAGAACTGTCCCAAACTTGCTGTCCCCTGTGGACCCTGCATCCACCACATTTACCCAGTGTGCCGTGATGGACATGTAACGTCCCTGGCCATGCCTACTGGTCCATGCATCTGTTGTCAGGTGCACCTTTGTGCTCACAGATTGCCTGAGTGCATGGACGATGCGCTCTTTAACATGCTGGTGGAGGGCTGGGATGGCTTTTCTGGAAAAAAAGTGTCGACTGGGTAGCTCGTAGCGTGGTACAGCGTAGTCCATCAGGGCTTTGAAAGCTTCGCTTTCAACTAACCGGTAGGGCATCATCTCTAACGAGATTAGTCTAGCTATGTGGGCGTTCAAACCCTGTGTACGCGGATGCGAGGCTAAGTACTTCCTTTTTCTAACCATAGTCTCATGTAGGGTGAGCTGGACTGGAGAGCTGGAGATCGTGGAACTAGCGGGGGTGCCGGTGGACATGGCAGACTGAGAGACGGTGGGAGATGGTATTGTTGCCGCCGGTGCCCTAGATGCAGTGTTTCCTACTACGAAACTGGTGATTCCCTGACCCTGACTGCTTTGGCCTGGCAAAGAAACCTGCACAGATACTGCAGGTGGTGCAGAAAATGGTGGCCCTACACTGCCGGAAGGGATGTTGCGTTGATGACTAGCTTCATTGGCCGAGGGTGCTACAACCTTAAGGGATGTTTGGTAGTTAGTCCAAGCTTGCAAATGCATGGTGGTTAAATGTCTATGCATGCAACTTGTATTGAGACTTTTCAGATTCTGCCCTCTGCTTAAGGTAGTTGAACATTTTTGACAGATGACTTTGCGCTGATCAATTGGATGTTGTTTAAAAAAAGCCAGACTGCACTCTTTCTAGCATCGGATACCTTTTCAGGCATTGCAGACTGAGCTTTAACCGGATGGCCACGCTGTACCCCAACAGGTTTTGACTTTGCCACGCGTTTTGGGCAAGATACGGGCCCGGCAGATGGAACCTGTTGCGATGTTGATGCCTGCTGCGGCCCCTCCTCCTCCGCTTCAGAACTGCTGCCGCCTGCACCCTGTTCCCCCAATGGCTGCCAATCGGGGTCAAGAACTGGGTCATCTATTACCTCTTCTTGTAGCTCGTGTGCAACTTCGTCTGTGTCACCGTGTCGGTCGGTGGTATAGCGTTCGTGATGGGGCAACATAGTCTCATCAGGGTCTGATTCTTGATCAGCACCCTGCGAGGGCAATGTTGTGGTCTGAGTCAAAGGACCAGCATAGTAGTCTGGCTGTGGCTGTGCATCAGTGCACTCCATGTCAGATTCAACTTGTAATGGGCATGGACTGTTAACTGCTTCACTTTCTAAGCCAGGGACGGTATGTGTAAAGAGCTCCATGGAGTAACCCGTTGTGTCGCCTGCTGCATTCTTCTCTGTTGTTGTTTTTGCTGAAGAGGACAAGGAAGCGACTTGTCCCTGACCGTGAACATCCACTAACGACGCGCTGCTTTTACTTTTACCAGTTTCACGAGAGGAGGCAAAAGAGCTAGAGGCTGAGTCAGCAAGATAAGCCAAAACTTGCTCTTGCTGCTCCGGCTTTAAAAGCGGTTTTCCTACTCCCAGAAAAGGGAGCGTTCGAGGCCTTGTGTAGCCAGACGACGAACCTGGCTCCACAGCTCCAGACTTAGGTGCAATATTTTTTTTCCCACGACCACCTGATGCTCCACCACTACCACTACCCTCATTACCAGCTGACAATGAACGCCCCCGGCCACGACCTCTTCCACCAGACTTCCTCATTGTTTTAAAAACGTTACCAAACTAGCGGTATTTGTTGCAGTCACACAACTTACACGGTGAGCTATAACTTCAGTATGATTTAGCTACCCCTTTACAGGTGGGTGAGACCACAACGAAAATCAGGCACAATGTTACACACTCTGTTGTTGGTGGCAACAAATGAGAGAGATGCCACACACGAAGGACTGTCACTGAAGCGCAAATGTAAATATTAATCTCCTACTGATTTGTTTTTTTTTTTTTAACAGGGAAACTTTAGAAAAAAAAAATAATAAAAAAAAATGATTTTTTAAGGAAGAATTTATAAACCAAATAAAATGAAATGATTGTTTCAGGGAGAATTTAGAAAACAAATAAAAAAAAAAAGGCTTTCTATGGCCCACTGAGTGAGAGAGGACGCACACAGGAGTCACGAGTGGCACACAAGCCCAGAGGCCAATATTTATCTCCCACTGATTGATTTAGTGATTTTTACAGGTAGATTTTGGAACCCAAATCAAGCAAAAAAATAAATAGGCTTTCTATGGCCCACAATTGGAGAGAGAGAGAGAGATGGCACACCCAGGAGTCAAGACTGGCACACAAGCAGAAAGGGCAATATTAATCTCCCACTGATTTGATTTTTTTTTTTTTTTCAGGGAGACTTTAGAAAAAAAAATACAAAAAAAATGATTTTTTCAGGAATAATTTAGAAACCAAATAAAATAAAATGATTTTTTCAGGGAGAATTTAGAAAACAAATAAAACAAAAAATAGGCTTTCTAGGGCCCACTGAGTGAGAGATGACGCACACAGGAGTCAGGAGTGGCACACAAGCCCAGAGGCCAATATTTATCTCCCGCTGATTGATTTATTGATTTTTTCAGGTAGAATTTAGAACCCAAATCAACCCAAAAAATAAATAGGCTTTCTATGGCCCACTATTTGTGAGAGAGATGGCACGCTCAGGACTGGCACACAAGCCCAGAGGCCAATATTAATCTCCCACTTTTTTTTTTTTTTTTCCAGGGAAAATTTATAAACCCAATAAAAAAAATAATAAATAGGCTTTCTATGGCCCACTATCTGAGAGAGAGAGATGGCACGCTTAGGACTGGCACACAAGCCCAAAGGCCAATATTAATCTCCCACTGATTGATTTATTGATTTTTTCAGGTAGAATTTAGAACCCAAATCAACCCAAAAAATAAATAGGCTTTCTATGGCCCACTATTTGTGAGAGAGATGGCACGCTCAGGACTGGCACACAAGCCCAGAGGCCAATATTAATCTCCCACTTTTTTTTTTTTTTCCAGGGAAAATTTATAAACCCAATAAAAAAAATAATAAATAGGCTTTCTATGGCCCACTATCTGAGAGAGAGAGATGGCACGCTTAGGACTGGCACACAAGCCCAAAGGCCAATATTAATCTCCCACTGATTGATTTATTGATTTTTTCAGGTAGAATTTAGAACCCAAATCAAGCAAAAAAATTAATAGGCTTTCTATGGCCCACTGAGTGAGAGATGGCACACACAGGAGTCAGGAGTGGCACACAAGCCCTGAGGCCAATATTTTTCTCCCACTGATTGATGTTGTGATTTTTTCAAGTAGATTTTGGAACCCAAATCAAGCAAAAAAATAAATAGGCTTTCTATGGCCCACTGAGTGAGAGATGACACACACAGGAGTAAGGAGTGGCACACAAGCCCTGAGGCCAATATTTTTCTCCCACTGATTGATGTAGTGATTTTTTCAGGTAGATTTTAGAACCCAAATCAAGCAAAAAAATAAATAGGCTTTCTATGGCCCATTGAGTGAGAGATGACACAGACAGGGATGGCACTCTAGCAGAAATGCCAATCTTAATCTCCCACAAAAAAAAAAAAAAAAGAAAAAAAAAGGAACTGTCCTTCAATTACTATCTCCCTGCAGTAATCTCAGCCAGGTATGGCAGGCAGCAATAAGGAGTGGACTGATGCACAAATTAAATAAAAAGTGTGGACAAACAAACAAGATAGCTGTGCAGAAAGGAAGGAACAAGAGGATTTGTGCTTTGGAAAAAGCAGTTGGTTTGCACAGCGGCGTACACACAGCAATGCAGCTATCAGGGAGCCTTCTAGGGCAGCCCAATGAGCTACAGCGCTGAGGAAAAAAAAATGTAGCTTCCACTATCCCTGCACACCGAAGGTGGTGTTGGGCAGTGGAAATCGCTACAGCACAAGCGGTTTGGTGGTTAATGGACCCTGCCTAACGCTATCCCTGCTTCTGACGAAGCGGCAGCAACCTCTCCCTAAGCTCAGATCAGCAGCAGTAACATGGCGGTCGGCGGGAACGCCCCTTTATAGCCCCTGTGACGCCGCGGACAGCAAGCCAATCACTGCAATGCCCTTCTCTAAGATGGTGGGGACCAGGACCTATGTCATCACGCTGCCCACACTCTGCGTTTACCTTCATTGGCTGAGAAATGGCGCTTTTCGCGTCATTGAAATGCGACTTTGGCGCGAAAGTCGCGTACCGCATGGCCGACCCCGCACAGGGGTCGGATCGGGTTTCATGAAACCCGACTTTGCCAAAAGTCGGCGACTTTTGAAAATGAACGACCCGTTTCGCTTAACCCTACTCACAAATCTATCATTTTCAAGCATGTTACAAAGGAATGAAACCTCAGCGCTTCAATATATTCATATAATGACTGATAAGCTACAATATCTTTGCTTATAAACAGAAGAACTAAATGTACAGCACATAGAGTTTTAATATAGTAGCACTTTGATATAGTGACACAAATATTGTTCAATAAGTATAATGCTAATAAGATCATGGATGTCATGGATGTGATTAACAAGGCTATACACCTGTTTTATCATCACTAGTGTTGAGCGATACCATCCGATACTTGAAAGTATCGGTATCGGATAGTATCGGCCGATACCCGAAAAAGATCGGATATCGCCGATACCGATATCCGATACCAATACATGTCAATGGGACATCAAGTATCGGAAGGTATTCTCATGGTTCCCAGGGTCTGAAGGAGAGGAAACTCTCATTCAGGCCCTGGGATCCATAGGGATGTGTAAAATAAAGAATTAAAATAAAAAATATTGATATGCTCACCTCTCCGGCGGCCCCAGGACATCACGCTGCTAACCGGGAGGCTTCTTTGTTTAAAATGCGCGCCTTTAGGACCTGCGAATGACGTCCCGGCTTCTGATTGGTCGCGTGCCGCCCATGTGACCGGCACGCGACCAATCAGAAGCCGCGACGTCATTCGCAGGTCCTTAATTCCTAGAATTAGGAGTTTTTATGAATGAGAATGACGTCGCGGCTTCTGATTGGTCGCGTGCCGGTCACATGGGCGGCACGCGACCAATCAGAAGCCGCGACGTCATTCGCAGGTCCTAAAGGCGCGCATTTTAAACAAAGAAGCCTCCCGGTTAGCAGCGTGATGTCCAGGGGCCGCCGGAGAGGTGAGCATATCAATATTTTTTATTTTAATTCTTTATTTTACACATCCCTATTGATCCGATACCGATACCCGATATCACAAAAGTATCGGATCTCGGTATCGGAATTCCGATACCGCAAGTATCGGCCGATACCCGATACTTGCGGTATCGGAATGCTCAACACTAATCATCACCAATTGTTGCCTAAATGCATATCTTTCAATGCCTTCTATATCTATATCTATGCACTGCACTTTATGTGATGAATAATTCCCGTATCGCTGCCTGCACTTTATGCATGTCAATTATAATGTAAATACATGCTCTTACAATGATGATTAATGCTAATGATTCTAATCATGTATACTCTTTATATACCTGGCACTTTCACATGTTCACTGCTTGAGAAAGGTTCCTCTTGGGACCGAAACGTCGCTTTCTGGGCTGATTAAATAAGCTCTTTTTCACTACAAACGGTGTGCTGCCTCCATTTTTTCTTTTTTATATTCTCCGGAATTTAGATTTTTTTGTTACTGAAATTTTGCTCTGCACAATTTTATGTCGGCCAGTTTATTGCATGTTTTCTAAACCAAAGAGGATCGGTGAAAGGTTAAAACAAAAATGAATAATACTCATCTCACCACTCACCTACTGGCCACCTCCGATGCATGCTCTACTCCATATGTCCTTACCACCTCTTCTTACAGTCACTATGTGCTAAAACTCTAGACCTCTTGCTGCTATGCTTGGACTGATTTTTTACAAATTGCAGAAAATAGCATTAGTTACAGAAGGCTCACCTGACCTCAGGCAGAACTGCATGGGCTTCCCCATAATGCCTTGCAGCTATTACATAGTATAGCACAGCCAATCAGGAAGGATTAGCATAGCCTGTATAAATGCCTTAGCTGGATATGCAGCAGCTATTTTATGGTTATTTCGGATAGTGAGAGAATATTATTGCTCATAGTGCAACAACAGAGATAAAATAGGAAGAGAAAACCCTAAAACATTGGACAAATACTCCTGAGACAGTAATGAGTAGTACAAGTACAGAAGTAAAGAAAATCAATGTAATGGTCTAAGGTTAATACAGAGGTTCAATTGATAAGGAAAAAGAAAGATAGGAGAGGTACCAGCAACAGTGCTAGAGTCTTCTACTGCATTTGAATTACAATTACACAATTTATTTTTCACTCTAAATGCACTAGTAAGCAGCAAGTCAGCAGAATATTTATTGCAGAAAAAAAATTGAAATCAGTGTCAGTCAGAGAGTGGACTTGCTTGTCATTAAGAACTTTTTGCATTTCCCGTGCAATCATTTTTGTAAAGCAGGAATTTTTTTTAAAGCGCAAAAGAAATTCTCCAAAATCCAGTCATTTAACTATTTCTGTCTATTTCACAAACTGTGCAGGTAACGAACAATTTCTTTTTCACACTTCTGTTTTAGTAGTCAAATTTTACATCTGTACATGCGACACCAATACAGCATCTTGTTGCAGGTGTAGAATTTTTGGACATATACCTACCTAACATTTCATATTATTTCATTTTTGAGGTAAGGCTTTAATTTTGTTTAAAAAAAAAGTAAAAAAAATCAATTTAATAAAAGAAGACATTTAACTGTGGGTGTCCCGTTTTCCATACCTGTTTTGCTAGTCCAATTTACAGTCTCACTGACCATGCCTATACTGTGTCCACATTGCGTACTGCTACCACATTTTGCTTTTATGTATGTTTGCCTACCTAGAATTTCTTGTTGTAGACGTATGACAAGTTCTCCTACACTTGCAAATGCAGCTTTCCTTATACACTGACCATAAAATGGGTGCTTGTGGCAGAGCATGTGATCAGATCAGCACATCAGTCAACTCCAAATGAAAAATAGCTTCCCCATGTGATATGTTTTTCAACATATTGGAGAATGTTGATGGGCCACTCTGGACACAGGCTCTTCCATCAGCAGATAATTTTTCTGCATAGTAGGGCTGTGTGGTCTGTGAGGAAAGCTAAACTAGCAATTGCAGGAGAAGTACCAGTCATCTATAATATAACGCTGGGAGCGTCACTCTGTCCGAAGCCATTATAGACTGCGCAAGCGCAAGCGCCGGCGCAGTCTGGCCCCCACAGAGTGACGCTCCCAGGAGATCGCGGTATGCGTAAACACTGAACGCACACCGCGATCTCCAACAGAGAAGCAGGGACCGCCAGGAGGGTAAGTATCGGCTATATTCACCTGTCTCCGTTCCAGCGCTGCGTGCGGCTCCGTCTCCGTGTCCCGGTCTTCGGCCTCTGACGTTCAGTTCAGAGGGCGCGATGACGCGCTTAATGCGCGCCGGCGCCGCCCTCTGACTGACCAGTCACAGCCAGAGGACCCGGAAGATGGCGGCGCGCAGCGGTGGAACGGGGCCAGGTGAATATAGCAAGTGCTGGGGGGCCTGAGCTGGCGGCGATACCGGCACCTGACCCCCACAGCGCACCGGTGTCTCCACCTGCTCAGGCCCCCCAGCACTCGGCGCCCAGCGACGATAGGTGAGTATGGTATTTTTTTTTAATATATTGCAGCAGCATACGGGGCATATATTATGGAGCATCTTATGGGGCCATAAACCATAATGGAGCAGTGTACGGGGGCATATACAATGGAGCATCTTATGGGGCCATAAACCATAATGGAGCAGTGTACAGGGACATATACCATGGAGCATCTTATGGGGCCCATAAACCTTTATGGAGCAGTGTACGGGGGCATATACCATGGAGCATCTTATTGGGCCATAAGCCATAATGGAGCAGTGTACGGGGGCATATACCATGGAGCATCTTATGAGGGCCATAAACCTTTATGGAGCAGCGTACGGGGCATACACTATGGAGCATCTTATGGGGACCATCAACCTTTATGGAGCAGTGTACGGGGCATATACTATGGAGCATCTTATGCGGGCCATAAACCCTTATGGAGCAGCGTATGGGGCATATGGATGGGAGCAGCAAATTAAAGAATGGTGGTGCAGGATGGGAGCAGCACATGACAGAACGGGGGCGCAGGATGGGAGCAGCACATGACAGGATGGGGGTGCAGGATGGGAGCAGCACATGACAGAACGGGGGCGCAGGATGGGAGCAGCACATGACAGGATGGGGGTGCAGGATGGGAGCAGCACATGACAGAACGGGGGCGCAGGATGGGAGCAGCACATGTCAGAATGGGGGCGCAGGATGGGAGCAGCATATGACAGGATGGGGACGCAGGATGGGTGCAGCACATGACAGGATGGGGATGCAGGATGGAGCAGCACATGACAGGATGGGGACGCAGGATGGAGCAGCACATATCAGGATGGAGACCATATACCAATATAAATGCTCGCCACCTGGGCGTAGAATGGGTTCAATAGCTAGTACCTATATAATAGTAAATGTAAACAACATGATGTCCTCAACACATCTGTTAAAATAAAGATAAAGTGTCCATTTTGGAACTTTAGAAAATGGATGGTGGCATAAGATGTGGAGTTTGTAATGGGTGGTGTAATGAAAATTTAAAAAAAAACATACTTCAACTTAGAATGTGGAAGTTTATAGAACTGTCAGAAGCACCGTTACCACTACTGGCACTAGCCATCCAGACAGTAGTACTACCAAGTGCAGGTTAAAATTGGCCTTCTTTGACTCTGTAAAGAGAAAGTAAAGGGTATTATGGAATATATGGCACTAACAAATTAAAGCTGCACTCTGAAACGAGATAAAACGCAGTTTATGAAATTTGAACTTCATTACTGCTGTAGACAACATGTTAAAAAATGAAGGCACTTAACCCCTTCGCCCGAAGCCTGTTTTCACCTTGATGACCAGGCCAATTTTTACAATTCTGACCACAGTCAATTTATGATGTCATAACTCTGGATAGCTTCAATGGATCCCATTGATTCTGAGAATGTTTTCTCATGACATATTGTACTTCATGAAAGTGGTAACATTTATTTGATATGACTTTATTTGTGAAAAAATAGAAATTTGGGCAAAATTTTGAATATTTTGTGATTTTCAAACTTTTAATTTTTATGCCCTTAAATCAGAGAGTCATATCACATAAAAAAATTATAAATAACTTTTCCCACATGTCTATTTTACATCAGCATAATTTTTAAACATAATTTTTTTCTCATTTTTACAACAAAATTTGCAAAACCATTTTATTAGGGACCACATTTGAAGTGGCTTTGAGGGGACTACATGAAAATATCCAAAAGTGACACCATGCTAAAAACTGCACCCCTTAAGGTATTTAAACCCAGTTTCATGAAGTTTATTAACCATTCACGTGATTCACAGGAATTTTTGGAATGTGTAAAACAAAAGTTTCCCATTAGACCCTTTTTTACTGTTGCAAGGGTAACAGGAGAAAATGGACCATACAATTTGTTGTGCAATTTCTTCTGAGTGCACAGATACCCAATATGTGGAGGAAAACAACTGTTTGGGCTCAAGGCAGGACTTAGAAGGGAAGTGTCATGCCGTTCTGTCTATACAGTATCTGGTTTTTGGCATGACAATGCATATGTTTGCTTTAACCTTTTACTCTTTTCCCCCTAATTTGAGCTGGGATACTGTTGGCTGTTACCTGAAATGAGCCTTCTCAGTTCCCTGCTCTGCTGCACAGTCATACATGGGTTTTTAGGTATTTGCCCTGCTGCATACCTTCTTCATGTGCGGTCCCTGGTTGCTGCTGTGAAGCTGTCCGCGGGTTATGAGGTCATTTGCAGCTGGTGCATGACTTTCCACATGAGTCAGTGCATGCAGTTAAAGTCAGGTGCCCTGAGCCTCAGATCCTGCACTGTTTGTGCTGTAATGGTTTCTGTGTGTGCTTAGGGCGTGTGCGGTAACACCTCCCCTGCTTTTACCAGGGTTAGGGTGTCTACTTCAAATGCTGTCCCCAGCCAATTGCTGAGGGGCAGCTCATATATAAAGTTCCCCTGCCCTATGTGCTGCACTCACAAAGCTCCTCAACTTTGCTATGTTTTGGTACCAAAGTCCTTGCCTTGATTCCTGTTTTGTCCTGTTCCGGCGCCTGTCCTGGAGGTGGTATATCCAGGCCAGAATCCTTGATCCTGTACCTGTCCTGTACCTGAACCTGTCTGAACTGTGTCTGTTGTGATTATGTTTCTGGAATCCCTCTGCATCTGGAGCCTCACTCCCTGTGACTTTGAGTCTCTTGAAACCGGTGTTTCTGCTGAGCATCTACTACTCTGTGCTCTGACTACCATGCGGTGTTAACCCCGTCTGGCTCATGTCCAGTACGGCGGTGTTTGCACCATCACGCTTGAGTTCCTTCCTTGGTCCGATGCCCGGAGCCTGATGACCGCAGTCTGGAACCTGATGACCGCTGTCTGGAGCTTGGAGCCTGATGACTCTGGTGGTGCCTGTAGGTTGTCCGAAACAGAACGACTCCTGTCTGATGTCTGCCGGTGACCCTGGGTCCAGATGTCCTGATGTCCTGTCTGTTCCCTGATGTCCTGCCTGTGTCTTGATGACCTCATGGACCCTGATGTCCTGATATCCTGTCTGTTCCCTGATGTCCTCCCTGTGTCTCATATCCTGATGTAACTGATGCCCTGGGCTGCCACGCCAGTGTCCCAGCCGACGACCAAGGCTGCCACGTCAGTGTCCCAGATGTCTATCTGTTATTCCTGATGTCCTGATGTAACCTGATTACCTGGGCTGCCACGCCAGTGTCCCAGCTGATGACCTGGGCTGCCATACCAGTGTCCCAGATGTCTGTTAAGTATTCCTGTGTCCTGATGTCCTGAGGTCTTTCCTGAGTCCAGATGTCCTGATGTCCCATTTGTAACCTGATGTCTTGCCTGCACCCTGATGTCCTTGTGTACCCTGATGTCCTGCCTGGGCCCTGATGTCCCGCCTATGTGTGCCTCGGTGATCCGTTGGTGCCTTGGGGTCCACAGGGTGGTACCCTTCTGAGGTGTGGAATCGGGAGCCTAACATCGTCATGTTTTGTTTATGTACTGTGTGACTTTACTTTAGTAAACTTTACTTTCTCTATACCTGAAGTATCGGTGTAATCAAATCCTACTTGTTTCTTTCTCTGTCCACCTGCTCAGCTGCCACAGAACCCCGGTCTCTGCCCTCCCCCTAGTTTGGGTAGGCCCGAGTCCCCCTCTGCGATTTAAAGGGTCCGTATTGCGTCCCCGGGGGATGGGCGCCCCACGCCTTCTGAGGTTGGTTGGCTTGGGGGGGTCTATGGGCTGGGCCACATCTGCGGCTGCAGCTTACCATGACAGGAGGGAGCGCCATTTGACTTTTTGAATGTAAATTTTGCTGGAATAATTAACAGACGCCATAATCCGTTTGGAGAGCCCCTGATGTGCCTAACCAGTGGAAACCCCAACAAGTGACACAATTTTGGAAGCTAGACCCTTTAAGAAACTTATCTAGATGTACATTGAACATCTTGAACCCCAGGTGCTTCACAAAAGTTTGTAACGTTATGCAGTGAAAATAAAAAAAATCTAATTTTTCCTGCAAAAATAATTTTTTAGCTCCAAATTTTGTATTTTCACAAGGGTAACAGGAGAAAATAGACCCCAAAATTTGTTTTGCAACTTCTGAGTTCACCGATACCCCATATGTGGTCAAACTACTTTTGAGGCACAGTGCAAAGCTCAGAAGGAAAGTAGCTCCATATTACATGCCAGATTTTGCTGGACTGGTTTGAGGTTGTCATGTCACATTGGCAGAGCCACTGAGGGGCCAGACCAGCAGCTCCCCCATCAGTGACCCCATTTTGCAAACTAAACCTCATCTAGGGGTGCAGTAATTATATTGACACAACAGATGTCACAGAATTTTATACCATTGGACAGTGAAGAATAAATAATTTTACATTTTACCACCAAAATTGTGTTAGCCCCAATTTTAACATTTTTATACTGAGAAAGGGGTAAACATGGCACCAAAAGTTGTCCCACAATTTCTGCTGAACTTAGAAATGCCCCATATGTGGCTGTAAAGTATCGCTTAGCCTTAAGGAGAGACTTGGGAGGGAAGGAGCGCTTTTTTGCCTCCTGGAGCACAGATTTTCCTAGAATAGTTTGTGGACTCCATATACAGAGCCGCCTCAAGTGACCCCATTTTGAAAATTATACCCCTTTGGGAATTTATCTACAGGTGTGGTGACGATTGTGACTCCATGGGTGTTTTCCAGAAACAAGCAGTAGTGGATGTTGCTGACTGAAATTGCAAACTGCCGTTTTAGTGACCAGTACGCTGTAATGACCAGTACGTTGCAGTCACCAGTACGTGATGCCCAGCCCATGCTTCCGGAGACATGCACCCGTAAATTAGGCGGGCTCTCATCACAACAGAAATGCCAAACATGTGGGTGCTATATGTGTTTTAAACACACTGGGGCTCAGAAGGGAGGGGGCATTTGGATTTGAGAGCGCAGAATTTGCCGAATTTCTTTAAGAGGGTGAGGGCCATTTTGCTTTTCCAGAGCCTTTGTACTATTAGTAACATTAAAGACCCATATATTTCTGCTTACAAATGATAGACCTGAGTGGGGACTTACTTTTTTGTTGATTAAGTTGAAGCTTCTATTGGAAAAAGTTTACATAACATTTGGGATCACATTTATCCAGCGTGCTATGCTGAGCACTTACTTTGTGGTTTCCATCTAAATTTCTGAGTGACATGATTCAGATGAAACCCCGAGGGATCCATTCACTATAATGAGGCAGCAGAGTTACTCTGGACTATGTCTGGCCTCTGTTCAGTTTTGACCTTCTTTTCAGAAATGCACAAAACTGTGGCCAATGGTACTTTTATGCAATCCTAAAAAGACAAACACCACCGGATCACAGGTCCTATGGCGCCCACAGTGCCTCCATCTGCCTCATTATAGGGAATCTTCTGTCGAGGGTTCTATCTGAATCACGTATTTCAGAGATTTACATGGAAACCCCGCTGCAAGCACTCAGCGCAGAGGGCAGGATAAATGTCCACCGAGCCTTACTTTGATCTTAGGGAGGCAGAATGAAAAAATGAATAGCAAGTGAAGAATTGTTTTTATTTATTTTTTATGCAATTCCTCATGCTGTATATGTGATTAGACAACTTTATTCTTCGGGTCGGTGCGATTACAGCGATACCAGATTTAAATCGGGTTTTTATGTTTGGCTGCTGTTACACACTAAAAAACACTTTTTATTGGAAAAACTAGTTTTTGCATCCCCATATTTTGAGAGCTATAATTTTTCCAAATTTCGGCCAACAGTTATGTTATGGCTTGTTTTTTCTGGGACGATTACGGAGATACAAAACATGTCCAGTTTTTACATTATTTTAGTTGCAAAAAAAATCTGAAATTTTTTTGGGGACTTTTGTCGCCATTTTCCGAGACTTGTAACATTTTTACTTTTCATCCACTGGAGCTGCATAGTTTATTTTTTACAAGAAAAAACAATGTTTTTTAATGCTATTTTGGGAAAGATGTGATTTATTGATTGTTTGCTACAGCATTTTTGTATGGAATTGTGGCAACCAAAAAAACATAATTTTTGCAATCTTGAATTTTTTCCGTTTATGGTGTTAAACGATCGGGATAATTGTTTTTATATTTATATATAGATATATTTATTTTCAATAGGAGGAAAAGAGGGTGATTTTGAACTTTTAGGGTTTTTTCATGTCTTTTAAGACTTTTTTTTCGGTTTTTACTGTTCTTGATAGCTCCCTTAAGGGGCTTAAAGATGCGATTGTCCAATCACTGCATATAGCAGAAATTACAGTCTCCTTTGATGCTCTGCCACAGCCAGGGTTTCAAAAGAGTTCCGTAATGACAAGGACAGGCGGCATCAGCTCATCCCCGGCTGTCATGAGAACCATGTTAAATGCCGCTGTCAGAGATTGACAGTACCATTTAACAGGTTAACATTTGGTGGAAGAGCTCCACTCCACCTGCGATTGTTAGCGGCAGTTCCTGGCTGTAACACACATCCATTGCCTTCCAGGTATAGGGCTTGCTGCGTGAGCCCACTCCATACACCCTCTTCCAGCTTGCGCCTTATATACAATGCGCATGTCGTGAAGGGGTTAAATAGAGCTTGAACCTGCCTGCCTATTTACTATAGAATATATTCAGAGTGCAGCTTTCATTTGTTAGTTATATAGAGTGGTTCTCTTAGTTTGCATCTCTTCACACGTTTCTCTTTACAGTTTGGAAGTGCCCGACTTTTTTTTTTTATATTTGCAGTACACGCCATTTGATTTCCCACCAGCCTAAGTCATTTTTAAATAGAGCTTGATCCTACCTGCCCATATAATTCTAGGTTTTGAGCCCAGGAGAGGCATCATGTTAGGTTTTGCCAACAAATGGGTACGACTTACAAAACAAAATGCTGGAGGTCACCGCATAACAAAGCGGGGATACACCTGAGGCCTGTATAAACAAGGAATGCAAATAGAGAGAAAAACGCTACAGACCATGAAATCAGGGACCACCACAGAAATATACTCAAGTAATTTATTAGGTACAAAAGAAGCAATGCCAAGAGAAAAACAATTAAAAGTCATAAATTGACATAAGCGCAAAACTTATTTGCCCATAATATGGCTACAGTCCCCCAATGTGTGACTAAACCATGCTCAATATACAAAATAGTATGCCTATGTATGAACCTAGGAATGGATATGGTCAGCAGATGAAAGAATATGACTGAACTAACTTAAATGCCTGAAATAGGAACACATTTCTGTGGGTAAATACTATAAGACAAACCGTAACATAAATATTATACACAGCAGACAGAGAATGTATGAAATATCCCTTTGTGTGAAACAATGCAATGTGCAGTACATCCAATCAATCCTCAGATGAGAATATATACGGACTGAAAAATTCACACCAGGTCACATGAATAACAATACTGAGGCAAAGGGTATCAGGCAGGTAATACCAATCAGGAAATCCTGAGTGAGCATGAGGTAAAGAGAGGCAAGAAATGTCCAAATGTAAAATACATGGACATAAGATTTCACCTAGATAGAATAAAGTAGCCAAGAGTCAAGGATACCTCACCCAAATGGTCAAAGGCAGGGTGATCTAGCCAGAGAGAGTCACACATGGAGGGCCAGAGAAATGCCGGACACGTGTCGCCACCCTAAGTGGCGTCGTCAGGGGCTGGTAGCCCTATTATGGGCAAATAAGTATTGCACTACTATCACTTTATGACGTTTAATTGTTTTTATCTTTGTGTTGCTTCTTTTGTACCTAATAAAATATTTGAGTATATTTCTGTGGTGATCCTCATGGTCTGTAGGTTTTTTCTCTCTATTTGCAAATGGGTACGACTTGCCACCAGCTGTTGGATTCACACAAATTATCCAATTTGTGAGTTAGGTACCTTAATTTTTTTACATGTTTTCTACAGCAGTAAGGCAGTTCTAATTTAATATATTCAATGTTAACATACTATAGAGTTGCAGCGTGCAGCTTTAATTTGCTAAATATAGCTTGCATCTGTTCACATTTTAACACTTGTCTTTTTCTGTTTGGAAGAGCCAGTCATTTTTTTGATATTTGGAATATATGGTACATCACACCTCTCAGTCACTGCAGGATGAGGTTACCCCTGACAGTGACACCATCAGTTGAGACAGTTTTCTGTAAAGAATAGTCTATCTGATCACAAAAGAATAAGTGGGATAATTTTTGGACCAGTTTTTAAGTGTAATCATGAAGAGTCTGTCAGTGCACTGTGCTATTAAATGGGTCATTATTTACCATCTGGTTACCATCCAATTCTATGGTGAAGTCACATTGACATTATTAAGGCTGTGTTTGTGTTAAAGAGCTTGAAAAAGTTTGGATGCCATCCTAAGAGATCTCAGAGTTTAGCACACATTTTTTCAAAGCAATAGGAGGAATTGTAGCATTGCTATTAGCAGTGAATTGATCAGCTGTGAATTAAATTTCAAAAGATTCAGTCTTCTCCACTATGTGGCTAATTCCACCACCTGGCTATATGAAATATGTGGGATTTTCTGTATGGATCAATTTTTTTTTCCTGATGAAAAATATGTGAAGCAGTGACAAAAATGGTGAAATAGAGAGATGACTGATTGACCTTAAAAAAATGGTTTGTGAATAGTGGAACTGAATATTCAATGATCTTCTAACACAATCTGATCAAGTGATAATGTCAAGAAAATATGCTCTTAGTTTGAAGTCCAATAGATTCATGGTATGCATTTCATATTAAAGGTATAGAAAGTGATAAGCACACAAAATAAGGAATATAAACTGTTGTAATCATCACCAGAGGTCATAGAACTGACGTGGATTCAACTAAAAAGTCAAAAGAACATTTGCAATGAGTTTTCACAAATAATTGCCTGCTACTAATAATTTTAGAAGTTCAGTCCTGAAATTAGTCAAATAAACAACATTTCAACTATTTGTCTCACAAACTACCACACCACTTCTTTTACAACATATAATGCATACCATGTCCTAAGGATATCTAGCTTCCTGTTTAGGCTGCAGTATCCAAAGATGGTTAGCCACAATGCAAGAAGAAATAATACTGAAGAAGATAAATGACTATGGAATGATATCCAAAATTAAGTAAAATGTCATTTGAGATATATATGTTTAATATCAACAATATAAAACACAATCTGATTTATACCTTAAAACTGTTTGTAATACATATTTTTTATATGTTCCTATTCTGTATTTATAGTGTCAAAGACAACCATCAAACAAACCTGATAGATCTAAAACTTTTGTGGAACTCAAAGAACCTGGCATTGGATTAACTGATATAAATGCAAAAGTTTCTAAGGTTTAATGAAATTCTACTCAAATTTACCAAAAATCTGCATTCAACAAGTTTTCTGAACCATAAAAGGCTATCACAAGGTTAAAAAATAAAATATAAAATAAAATCTTTACATTCACCTTACCGCTCACCTCCCACATCAGTCCATTCTTCACCGTCATGGTACAGGGACAGGGATTTCATTACAAGTGGCGGTCATCAGAAGATGCGGCAAGGATCTGATGGACGATGATGAGAAGTAGAGGGGCCGGAGAGGTGAGTGATAAGGTGAATATAAGGATTTCTTTATTTTAGCAACTTTAATTTATTATGCTCTGGGATCTGTAACAACCCCACAACATAATAAAGGTAAAATTTGCAGAGAATAACTTCTCTGCAAATCAGCTTCCCTGTGAAAAGCCACATGAACTAATGAATTAGATTTTTGTCTAATCTGCTCATCTTTAATTTTAATGATCATGTTCATGTCACTTAACTATTTACAGAAATATTCCTGGAACAATATTGTGTTGTGCCAGCTTTAGTAGTAAATTTGACACCCTTAAGACTTTAATTCAAGTTTGCCCCTCAAAGTCTCTAAAAATGTGTTATTCTTAGCCTACTTCCCATAAACTTACTACTTCCATAATTTTTACGATTGACTAATTTAGTTATTGTGTTAAAATTCTTTTCATCTTCTCTGCACAACTTTTTTGACAACAGATTTCTGCTGAATCTATTCTAATGGATCATTACTAGGCATGTGAACATAGCCTTACAATGACAACTCTTCATAGATAACAGAGAGAACAAACATTGAGTCCCTTTTTTACTTTTATCTTCAGTCTTGTGTCTTATATGACATATAACATATAAAATTAAGTATGTCTTTGATCTTCTGTAATATTTTATAGCAGGGTCTTGTGTTATACACCCTGTCACGGAGTTACCGCGACAGAGCAGGACCAGAAGACCACGGTGTCTGATGGCTCCTGCTTCACTGCTGAGAAGAAGCACTTCTCCAGTGTATTAAGGGTGTTTGTTTTCTTTCAGCAGGACAGGGGTTATCAGCCATGTGGAAATCCCTGCTTTCAGCTGTGCTTGGTTAGCCACTCCTCTCTCCTATAAAAGCTAGGCCTTCTGGTCAGATCCTTGTCTGAGGTAGCACTTGCTTGATAGACCTGGAGTAGTGAGGAGCTGGTGTTTTGAGAGCTGGAGGAATTTATTGTGCTACAGTTGTTTGGTTTAGTATGCTTGGAAATTCCTCATTCTTACCTGCCTTATTTACTTCCCCTGTCCTTTACACCCTGGTGAATACCTCTGTTATTTGTGAGAGCATATTTTGTGTGAGTGGAGTTTACTTTTTCCCTTGTCTTTGTTTCCCTGTTTGTCGGGTTGGTGTACTGCGGTACATGGTAGCTCCTCTCTTCCCCAGGTGGGGAGGGGGACAGACGCAGGGCTGCAGTTAGGAGACAGGGCAAGGGCGGAGGCCCCAGGCATCCTCGCCATCTGAGGTATCCCAGGGAACAGGGCGAGTTAGGGCACCCCCTAGAGCTAGGACCAGGAAAGGTGCCCCTGGTCCCAGTTTACTCGTCAGTCCAATCGTGACACCCACCCTCCATATTTGTATCCCACTATGTCAAAAGTGTGTCTCAATAAAAAGACAATTGAAAATAAATAAAAGTCCTTTAATGAAGACTATTCATTTTGGATTAATGTACAAGTATAATTAATATTTTTTTACTTTTACATTTTTAGATATTCTGATGAATACAATGTTTAATATATTTCCTCACTGTTCTCCATAAAGTCTGAAAAAATAGCACAAAGGCACTTTTTTTGTCCATCCATCCCTAGGAATAAATATTTGACTCTATCTGTGACTCAGACATACTTGAGCTAACCTTTAGAGTTTGTGGTTAGCCACAGAGAGGGTGGGGAACACTTTTTCTCTACAAATTATCTTCAAAAGGTTTTTCAGTCATATTTTAGTTAAAAAAAATCTCATGAGAATAAAGTCGACCAAATCATTTAATTACATAGCTGAGTGTTTGCATAGAGCACAGGAGAATGCAATGTAATTACTGAATAATGTTTGAAGACATTTAGAAAAGGAAAATGCTGGAAGTGAAATCCAATGTAAAAAAAATTATGGCTGTAATTATAAAAGGTAGTTTTATTCAGTACGTTATTGCTTGAAATGAAAAAAAATCCTTTCAAATGTTCAGGCCTGGTGATTCCATTGCTACCCACTGATAGATAGATTTGAAAAATAAGGACATTCAAAACAACTAATGTGCTTCAATGTCTGTCCTCACCACATAAGAATTTTACTTGAGCTAAACTTAAAGGAATAGCAATTAACTTTCATCATGTAAAGCCAAAATACTATGGAATCTCATGGGATATTTTTGTACCTTCTCACATAATTCATTAAAATTTGATTGGATAGATAAGGAATAATTTTAGATCACGACACTTGGAAATCACATTAGTTCTTTTCGAGCATTGGTGTAAAAATGGATCCAGCTCATAATGTTGTTCATTGTTGTTCTCTGTTTGTCTCTTATTTTCAGAGTGATTTTTTTTCCTGCAGGATTTCATGCAACATGATGAAGAAAATATGACATGTTCCTCACATTTAGTATTGCAGAGATATTCCCCCTTTGGCTATGTGCATGTAAAGGAGAGGAAAGCTGTTGGCACACCTTCTGAAAAACAGTATTATATAGATAAAGCACTTGCATTTGTATTGACCTGTTTTATATGTGATTTTATATACTATGTTCTGCAACAGTCTACTTAGTGTAACAGTCCCGGGGCGGTAGTCATGGCCTAGTACTACGATTTTTGTGCCCTGGCACGCTACAGAAAAATGGGGCTCCTGGGCATGTGTGTGGGTTGATATTACAGTGGACACCTTCATGCTCAGCCCTGCCACAGTCTGTTTGGCGCTGGGCCCCTTTAACCCCAAGATGAGGAAACCAGACCTTTGGTTAATAAATATGCCATTTTACTAACCAACCAACCGGCATACAAAGGATGACAGGGAATACACTTGCTACTCACTTCAGCAGCAGACACATACAAGTGCTTAATAGTTACTGGTGACAGCTCATTACTTGTGATGAACATTGCTGAAAGTTCACAGTTTAAGCAGAGGAGCTCCATAATACTAGTGTAGCACTCAAACCTGCTGACTGGCCCTACAGTCAACTTTCTCTGACCCTGCAGTCTGTTTCTGGACAGACTTAACCTTTAAACAGTTATTTGCAAAAATTATAAACCTATCTCTATCATGCATAACATTAATTTACATTATCAAAACTTGCATTATACATTGCGAATATTACCTCCAACACTGTTACACACTATGCATATTATACTTCACATTACTATATTACTATACCTAACTATATCATAGCATGCTTTACACAGGAACATATTACACTTCACGTGGCAATGCACAATATTATGCAGGCAAATATTAACTCTATCTTAACATATGCCCAGCAAACCCATTTAAACATTATACATCACAATTCAGTTTACATCAATACAATTGGTGTCTTCAGAGGGGAATGTGAAAGCCTGTCCACCTCCTTTGATTAGCCTAGGATGGGGTTAACAGTAAGTGCCAGTCCAGGTGGGGAGGAGTTACATGGGCACACAGGAAGCTAGTTCCTGGTTGTTAAGCAGTATATGAAGGTAAGAAGCACATATGTTTAGGAGAGGGCCACATCTGAAGAAGGTTGTTCAGCTACAGAAGTTCTTGCTAAAGGGATAGCAAGTTTCAAACCAAAGTATTCTACAGCAACTGATTTACATATGGCCAGAGTGCAGAGCTTGGAGGGGTGTACAGAAGGGTCCTTTCACTATCAGTGAGTATTAGCCATACCAATAAACAGACCTGAGAGATATGTAATTCCTCTAGGCAGCTCAAAACAGTGAGCCTATTAAGGCATTGTGTAATCCGGACCTGCAGGTCTAAAGAAGTACTATTCCTACCAGAAAGGAACACAGGGTACCCATTGCAGTGGAGGATAATGGGAGTGGTAACGGAGCTAGAAAGCTTGAGTAGTACTCTGTCACTAGTGCGTAGTAACAATACCACCAAAAATGCCGTCTGTGTTACCTTCAAGAAAAGAGCCTCTGTGTTCCACAGAAGAAATGCATAGAACATGCTGTGCCTTCTATCAAATGTTGAAATCCTGTTTGAAGAATTCCAATAAAGAAGTTTTAATCTTTTTAAAATGGATCCTGGTCTCACTTTGTTCCCAAGGTCCCCATACCATCAGACCACTTGAGGCCTGAATACGGAGAATCAGCAAACCCCCAAATCATACACACACTCAGGGGTACCTCAACAGGGTATATAAGGACTGCACAGCAATCTTCTATGCAAGAGGTCCCTTACGTGGACAGGGAGTCTTTTTTGCACATTTTTGCAGATCATAAATTCTATGTTTTTGAGGAGTTTTAAGTTTTTTTGAATGATTTGGAGAGTTTCAGTTCAGTTTCCGCTCAGTTTCAAAACTTCGTTGTGCACAAAACCTCAGGAGCAGGATTTCGAAGCAAAATATCTACATACTGTACATAGTGGACATGATGAAACAAATTTATGAAGGTGAAATACTCAGTTCCACACAGCTAAAAGTGATTGTTTGTACTTCACCTCTATGGATTTCTACAGGCCCCATCCTTGAAAAAATCTGTTGCATGTGAACCATCATATTTACTGTATTTCCACAGGATTTGTTAATTTTATTGGCAAGATGTAAATTTGTACTGAATATGATTGGATTTTAGAAACATTTTCTGTTCCTAAATAATAATAATAATAATTTTATTTATATATTGTCAACATATTTCTCAGCAATTAACAATCCTGTGGGCACATGTACATGTACAGGAATAAAAAAAAATCCACTCTATCCATAAACAGAGATATGGCGATGGAACACTTAGCTAACTTAAATTCATTTAAATCTCCTGGTTCTTGATGAATTACATCCTAGGGTACTGGGATCAAAGAAGTATTGTTTCTCCTTGCGGAGAGTGACATGTTAAGCATGTCGAGGTTAGGAGACTTAAAACCGCAATGCTCCTCTGGGAAATATGCAAATTGTCTCTTTTCCTATTGGAATTAGCAATCCTAACAGTCAATGTTGACCCTTTAATGAGCCTTGTCACATGACTTAGCCAGACCAGATCTCAATTTGCAGACACTGTGTTTCGGGGTACTGCCCCTTGTCAGTGCAAAGTGGAGATCTGGTTTCGCTGATTGAGAGGTGTCTGACCGGGATCCAAGAAGTGTCGCTTCTCCTTGCGGAGAGTGACATGATAAGCATGTCGAGGTGAGGAGACTTAAAGCCGCAATGCTCCTCTGGGAAATATGAAAATTGTCTCTTCAGAGAGGAAGAGGACTAGAACTCTAGTGCCATCTATTGGAAGTAGCTATCCTAACAGTCAATATTGTTAGGATTGCTACTTTCAATAGGTGGCACTAGAGTTCTAGTCCTCTTCATCTCTGAAGTAACAATTTGCATCCTAGGGTACTGAAATAGTTAGCAGAGAAAATTGCAGAACCACTAGCCAGAATCTTTGAAAAATCCTGGAAAACAGGAGGAGTCCCAGAAGATTGGAGAAGGGCAAATGTTGTCCCTATCTTCAAAAAAAGAAAGAAGACGGAACCAGGAAATTACAGACCAGAGAGCCTTACTTCTATACCAGGAAAAATATTTGAACAAATTATTAAACAGCATGTATGTACTGTAAGTACTTGGATAACAATACAGTAATTAACCAGAGGCAACATGGGTTTGTAGCATGCCAGACTAATCTAATTTCTTCTATGATGAATCATTGACTGGGTGTATCAGAGAAATGCAGTAGATATAGTATATCCCGACTTCATCAAAGAATTTGACAAAGTATCTCATACTATCCTTATTGAAAAAATGACCAGGTATGGGATTGACAAGGCTACAGTTAGGTGGATTGATGACTGGCTCAGTGATCGTACTCAAAGAGTGGTAATAAATGGTTTCACATCCAATTGGAAAAGGGTTTCAGGTGGGGTAACACAAGGATCTGTCTTGGCCCCAGTCTTGTTCAACATTTTTAAAAATTATCTAAATAAGGGAGCTGAAGGTAAAATAATTAAATTTGCGTGACGATGCAAAGCTAGGAGGGATAGCTAACACTAGAGAAAGCAGAGAAAGTATTCAGAAGGATCTAGAGAAGCTTGAACAATGGGCAGCAACTAATAGAATGGTATTTAAAAGGGAGAAATGCAAGATTCTACATATGAGCAAGAAAAAAGAAAATTACATCTATAGATTGGGAGGAATAGAACAAAGCAATAGCACATGTGAAAAAGACTTGGGTATACTAATAGATCACAGACTGCACATGAGTTAACAGCAGCAAAAAAGGCAAACACAGTTCAGGGATGTATTAAGAGAAGCATAGAGTCTAGATCCCATGAAGTAATTATCCCCTTACTCCTCCTTGGTCAAGCCTCATCTGGAATACTGTGTCCAGCTCTGTGCACCACATTTTAAAAAAGACATTGAAAAACTAGAGCAAGTTCAGGGAAGAGCTACCAGGATGGTGAGCGGGCTGCAAAGTATGTCCTATGAGGATTGGTTAAAGGATCTGGGAATGTTTAGCTTGCAAAAAAGAAGGCAAAGAGGGATGTCACATTGTACAGGGATCATCATTTTTCTCATTTGCACATGAAAATATGAGAAGCAATGGGATGAAGCTAAAAGTGAGATAATACAGATTAGATATTAGAAGAAAACGTTTTGTCAATGAGGGTGAGCAATGAGTGGAACAGGCTGCCTCGAGAGGTGGTGAGTTCTCCTTCAATGTAAGTCTTCAAACAGTGGCCAGACATCTGTCTGAGAAGGTTCAGCGAATCCTGCATTGAGTAGGGGGTTGGACCCGATGACCCTTAAGGTCTCTTCCAACTCTAACATTCTTTGATTTTATGTGCAAACAGCATCAGACACTATAGAATAAATCATTCAACAGTTCATAGAAAAAGATTGAGGGCTGCGCTCTCAAGAGTTTGCAATCTTTAAAAAATAGGAATAACAAAAAGTTCTAGTGTTATATAGCCCAGCCATCTTCATGATAAAGGTATTAATTACAGATGAGCAAATACATTTTAGTGAAATTGAATTGTACTTGAATTTTTTTATACGATAAAGGCCCATGAAAGTACTCACCTTACCACTCACCTTCCATTCCCCTTCTTTCCATTACATTGCAGGCAGCATGGTGGATCAGTGGTTAGCATTGCAGCACTGGAGTCCTGGGTTCAAATCCCACCAAGGACAACATCTGCAAGGAGTTTGTATGTTCTCCGTGTTTGTGTGGGTTTTCTCCGGTTTCCTCCCACACTCCAAAGACATACTGATAGGGAATTTAGATTGTGAGCCCCATCGGGGACAGCGATGATAATGTGTGCAAAACTGTAAAGCGCTGCAAAATATGTTGGCGCTATTATAAATAAAAGATTATTATTATGATTACCTGTTCAATCCTCATTACATCCTCTCGTCCCCACTTGCACTGAAATCCCGGCGCCTTTCACACTAAGGCGAGACTTCTGGTTCTGATGAAACAAGAGTGGGTTCTGCTCATGTGCATGCAAGGTCGCATGCTGTGACTTTATAACCTATTGTGTGCTTGCTCACAACTCTGGCCCTCATCAGATTTGGATGTCTTAGCTCAGTGTGAGATGCCAGGGGCATTTCAATGAAAAAGGCAGGGATCATAGGATGCGACAAGGACGAGTGACGATGAGGAGCAGAGCAGCCTGAGAGGTAAGCAAAAAGGTGAGTATAAGGATTTATTTTTATTTTTAGCATGCAGTTATTGTTCTTTGGAGTTTGGAGAGACATGACATCATTATAAGGGGCATTAAATTAGTGCGGGAATTCAATTTGCCTGTTCGTGCTGATTTCCCATGAGAATTCAATTTGTGGAGAATAAGTTCAAGGGAAAAATCAGCTTCATCAAAAGAATTCGAATTATGCCTGATCTACTTATCCTTTGTATTAATGTAAAACTGCAAGAGCTGGTCACCAGCCAGTCTCTGTATTTGTCCAGATACAACATACTGCATAGTGCATGGACTGAATGGGAACAGATAATAGGATGGACTAGATGATAAAGAAAATGAACGGAGAACTCAGAAGTAATATTAGTGAAGTAGCAGGATTGTCTAAATATATATGCTTTTAGGGCAATGCTATTCTTATCACCATATTGTAAAATGTAATGTAAGCACCTGGCTCAGTGGTTAGCACTGTTCCTTTGCAACACTGAGGTCCTGAGTTCAAATCCCATCAATGACAACATCTCAAAGGAGTTTGTATGTTCTCCCCGTGATTTGTGTGGGTGTCTTCCATTTTCCTCGTACACTCCAAAGACATACTAATAGGGAATGTAAATTGTGAGCCCCAATAGGGACAGCGATGACAATATTTGTAAAGCGCCGTGGAATATGATGGTGCTATATAAGTGAGCATAATAATAAGCAAGTGGAACCAAAAATTCCTGTCTTTTAAATAGCAGTTGTTAGGAAGGGGCACTGTTACAAAATTTGCATTAGGACCAAGAAACTTCAAGTTATACTTCTGGCAGTGCCAATTGTGGTAAATTGACTTTACAGCAACTTTAACCATTTTGAACCAGCATGCTTATAAGGTTTGTACTGCTATGACGTCTATGTTATTTTACACATAAGCTTGTGATTAACGAAAAAGAAAAGCATATCTTGGTGGAACATTTGTGACAAAAGCACCTGGGTGACTTCTTCTTTCAGTTTAAGTAAGAGATTTAAAGGATTACGAAGGATAGACATTCAGCCATGCACCTGTTAGCAGTGTGCCTGGACCCTGCATTGTAGATTTCTCCACAGAAGGGTTGTATAAATCCAATATGTCATGCAAATTATCTAGCAATTTATACGGAGCTAAAAGTAAAGAAGATATAAACTATTAAACTCTTATACTCTCATCATCACTCAGCAGGTCTTAAAACATGTAGGACTTCTAAGACATTTACTTAGACATATATGACCTGGATAAAGCATGTTTCATACAGCACTAGTTATGCATGATCTAACATTTCCTGCTCATTTAATTAATGGAGCTGATAAAAAACAACTCCATCATTTTAAACTGTTCTTATATAAACTTGGAAAATGTATGCCAAAAACATGATAATAAGATTGCACATCTCCTAAACTCCTTAATTTCCCTACAAACCTTTTAAGCATGCTGGTTCAAGATGGTTAAACTTGTAAAGTTACCACAGTTGCTACTTCCAGAAATATAACTTGAAGTTCCTTGGTTCTAATGTCAATTCTGTAACAATGTTTCTTCCTAACAGCTACTATTTATAAGACTGGTGTGTTCTTTTGAAACAAAAAAACTTTAAACGTTCAAAATTTGGGCATGATTGCTACCTATTTACCCCTTACATCTGCACCCCAAACAGCCCTGCATAGTGAAATACCGGATGGGCACTAGTCAATCCCCACTACCACTAAAGACAGACAGCTGGGGTAGACAAACAAGGTAAACATTTATCTTGGGAAGACTTAGAGATGTAACACAGATGTCCTCCAGCAATAGCAAGGAGGAAGATAGCTGACTGCTATAGCTCCAAGCCTCAACAGGGAGAAATGGAAATATCACCGGAAATTCCCAGGAGCAAACACCCCAGTCCAGGTGGGTCAACTAGAACCAGAGGTAGGTTGCCACTGGGTCCTAGAGTCAGAAGGACTAGGAAGAAGTCTACAAAGCAAACTGCCGAGAACTTCTGCAGTCAGATGCAGTTCAACAGTCTTCAGCCTCTGACACACCTGTAACAGCATGGAATGGTATAGTTGAGACATAAATGGTTTTTGTTTTGGCTAACCTCGTGAGGTGCATCCTCCAAGCCTCTGGTCTGAGTGGGCACATGGGCCACAGGCGTCGGTGCAGCAGGTAAGGCACGCAGGATACAAGGTCGCCAGAAAGTGAGGAAGAATATGAAGAAGGTACTGGAAGCACTTGAGGCCGTTGGCAGATAATAGCCCACAAAGCAGATATGGAACAGGTATGGTAGGCAGCAGGCATACAGATAACAGAAGAAACTATAAGTCTTAATATCAAGACACAGGGGTGTGTCTCAGTGGGCTTAATTTAGGTCTAGGCAGATTACTACATAAGAGCACATTGGGTCACTTGCAAATCCTGACCACAAGAGAGCTGAGCAGACCAGGTCAAGGGGAGCAGAGCCTAAAAGAAGAGGACGTCATCGTAAGAAGATGGGAGTCCCCGGACCGGACTGCGACGCCCATCAGAGCGGACCGCAGCAGGACCGCCCCTGGGTGAGTATAATCTAACCTCTTTTTTCTCATCTTTCAGGATACATCTGGGGCTTATATACAGCATTGCAGAATGCTGTAGATAAGCCCCTGATGCTGGTGGGCTTAGCTCATCTTCCATTTTGGGGGTAACAGGTTCCCTTTAATATCATCTACTCACACGCTACCATCTCATCTTACCCCCTATATACTATATACTATATTGGCAACCCTAATGGCTCTGTCATGGGACTTCTACTTATCTCCATCTATAACTTTGGCCTACAACAAATGATAAAATCCCACAGACTTCAGTATAATTTTTTCTAATCATCAGGCAATAGTGGATCAGACAAAAGTCTAATTTGCTAGTATGTGATGGTTTTACTGGGAAATTCGATTTGCATAGAAGTTATTCTTCGAACATATAATGTCACTTATTATGCCCCGTGGCCTCTACAGACCCCAAAGCATTTTAAATTTAAAATGTAAAAAATAAAAATAAATTTATACTCACCTTATCGCTTCCGCTGCACCCTGGCCAATATCCAATCCTTTCACTTCCTTCAGTTTGCATCTAGAGTTCACTCTATGCCAGCGCATACAGTCATGAGCAGGTCCTGAAGTTAACTTCACATGATGTCTGGGACCTGTGGATGGAAGTCACGGCCCAGTGTTTACTCTAGGCCTGTACTTCCAGCTGTAAGTAGACCCCTGAGCATGCTCATAGAACTTCAGTGTCTGCTTGTGGCCAGTAACCTTGGCCTAAAGTGAACAAGATGCAATGCGATAGGGGCACGGAAGATCAGACAGTGGGCAGGGAGTAGTGAGGGAAGCAAGAAAGGTTATTGATACCTTTCCTGCCATCCCTGCCTGTTATACAGTCCTCCATGCATCCATTGCATTGCATCTCTGGCAAAGTGTTCACTCTAGTCTGGGACTTCTTGCCGAAAGTAGGCCCTAGAGCATGCACATTAAACTGGTTCCTGCTGATCACCAGATGCCCTGGTCTAGAGTGGGCTCTCATCACTTCAGACATGCAAAACATGTGGGTGCTAAATGTGGTATAGACACACTGGGGCTCAGAAGTGAAGGGGCTTTTGGATTTGGGAACAGAGAATTT
The DNA here is from genome assembly GCF_032444005.1 of Ranitomeya imitator. Classification (NCBI taxonomy): domain Eukaryota; kingdom Metazoa; phylum Chordata; class Amphibia; order Anura; family Dendrobatidae; genus Ranitomeya; species Ranitomeya imitator. Next base: position 83,306,504 of record NC_091287.1, read on the forward strand.
GCAGAATTTCTTTTCGGGGGCGAGGAGCCATTTAGCTTTTCCAGAGCTTATGTGCTACCAGTAACGTGGAAGCCTCTATATTTCCGTTAACAGATGACGGACCTGAGTGAGGGCTTGCTTTTTGTGGATTGAGTTGAAGCTTTTATTTGGAGCATTTAGCATAGCATTTATGATCACATTTATCTGGCGCTCTACGCTGAGCACTTACATCGAGGTTTCCATCTAAATCTCAAAGTGACGTGACAAATGAAACCCCTGATGGATCCATTCACTATAATGAGGCAGCAGAGTTAGTCTGGACTCCATCTGGCCTCTATTCAGTGGTGTCCTTTTCAGAAGTGCACAAAACTGTGGCCGACGGCACTTTTATGCAATCCTAAAAAGACGGACACCACCGGATCACAGGTCCTAGTCCTATGGCACCCACAGTGCCTCCATCTGCCTCATTATAGGGAATATTTCGTTGGGGGTTCTGTCTGAATCATGTATTTCAGAGATTTACACAGAAACCCCTTTTTAAACGTTTTTTATTGTGAAAATTAGTTTTTGTATCACCATATCTTGAGAACTATCATTTTTCCATATTTCGACTGACAGAGTCATGTTATGGCTTGTTTTTTTGCGGGATGAGCTAGCATTTTTATTGGTACCATTTTCAGGCACATGGCATTATTTTGATTGCTTTCTATTCTGATTTTTGGGAGACAGAATGAACAAAAACCAGCAATTCAGGAAATACTTTTTTTTTTAATACCGTTCTGTGTGTGGTTAAATTAGTAAGGCAGCTTTATTTTTCGTGTCAGTACAATAACAGTGATACCCAATTTATATCTTTTTTATGTTTTGGAACTTTTACACAATAAAAAACTATTTTATAGAAAAAATAATTATTTTTGCATCTGTTTATTCTGAGAGCTATCACTTTTTTATATTTCTGGTGATAGAGCTTTATGTATGGCTTGTTTTTTGCGGGACAAGATGATAAAGTATTGTTTTTTGCTTTTTTATTTTTTACGGTGTTCACTGAAAGGGTTAACTAGTGAGACAGCTTTATAGAGTGGATTGTTATGAATGCGGTGATACCAAATATGTATACTTTTATTGTTTAATTTTTTTATTTACATAAATAAATGTATTTATTGGAAACATTTGTTTTTTTTTTTCTTTATTTGGAGATTCTTAAAAAATTATTTTTACACTGCAGATGCATTGCAGGGCATTACACCAGGATCTTTCAGGCAGGGAGGAGGTGTCTCAGGCCCTGCTCTGATCAGGCACTGACACGCCACCTTCCCTGAAGGATCCCGTTGCCGTTTTGCGGCCAGGGGTCTCCATGGAGACCATCAGGACAGCGTGATCACATTACATTTGTCGTGATGGAAGTGCGGAGGGTGCCCGCTCCCTGTGCATTGCCCCTCTATTTCTCTGTCACTACTGACAGCAGCATTAGAGGAGTTAAATGCCTGCGATCAGTGCTAGCACCGACCGTAGGCCTTCCTGAGGGGTGTCAGCTGTCACATACAGCTGACACCCGTACTCAATCATGGCAGCGCTCAGCGTGAGGCCACACAATTGTTCACCCACTAGTACTGCAGTTTGTGAGAATGCAGTTCCCGCAGAGCAGTAATAGTACGGCTAATGTCGGGAAGGGGTTAAGCATCATCATAAAGAGAATTTTGAGTTCATTACCTTTCATCCATTTCACTTAATGCACTTGCTAGAACTATTTATCATTATTAATGGGAGATGATTAAATTAATTTAATATGAATCAAATTCAAGTTACATTTTATGAAATTTGCAAGTCCTGGTGAATTCAAACAATTTGCCATTCGATTTCTATGCATCGCCAAAAAGAATACCAGCTGCCTTTTTACACATTACAAAAGATTACATTAGCCACAAGATTTATATTACTTCAGGAGTGACAACAAGGCCTTCCACATAATGCCTTGTAGCTACATCAGATGGTATAGTATAGTTAATCAGGAAGGACTATCATAGCTTGTATAAAAGTCTAGGCAGGGAATGCAGCAGCAATTCTAGGGAGATTTTGGATAGTGAGAGTTTGTCAGAGCTCAAAGTTTACAAATAGAGACAGAGGATTTAAACTCTATAGCACCACCTGTTGGAAGTAGCGATCCTACAAGTCACAATCAACCCTTTAACGAGTCTTGTAATGTGACTTAGGATAGAAGCCAAATCAGTATCTCAATTCACAGACACGGGGTTTCGGGCTGTTGGCCCTCATCAGTGCGAAGCATGACAACTAATTTGGCTAGATGAGAGGCTCTGGACTGGGGTCTAAGGGGTAACGTTTCTCCTTATGGAGAGTGACATACCAGCTGGCTTGTCAAGGTAAGGAGGCTTATTCGCCATGCAATGCTCCTCTGGGAAATTAAATATAAGTCCTCTTTTTCTCAGAAGAGGCAATTTGCACAAATAGAGACAGGAAGAGAAAGTCCTTAAACCCTAGAAAAATACTCCAGACAGTAATGTTCTGCATAGCTGCAACAATGAAGAAGATGAGTACAGTAATTTTCAAATAATACAATGATTCCATCAATAACAGTAAAGAGAAATGGTGGAACTGTCAGCAGGATTTCCAGACTGTGTGATTGATCAGTAATATGGTGTAGTTGGCATTTTTATTGCTACATTTGAATTTCAATTATATGTTTTTTCTTCATTTTTAATACACTAAAAAGCAGAAGCAAACCAGTACAATATTTTTTTGCAGAAAACAATTATGAAAACACTGTTCTTGCTTTTCACAAGCAACTATATTGAGTTTTCACATTTCTTGTGCAATCATTTTTGTGAAAGGGAACTAATTATTTCAATGTTGTGGAGTCTAAGTGAGATTTAATGTTTCAACAATCATAAAACAATACTGAAAACAAAAATGTTTCTCAAACAATATTTTCACATTCATATAACTATTTAGTGAATATTCACTTTATAGGTAAATGAACAACAGAACATCGTTTCTGTTATATTACAGATTTTCCATTTTGGTAGCTATGAACTTATGTAAAGTTTCCCTGAATTTACTGTTAATTTACTGTTAAACAATGTTTTAATCTACAAATACGAATAGTAAAGTTCAAAAGTGCAGAATTTGCATAAATTAATTAATAACAAAAGTAAACCTGCGTAGCAACAATAATTATGCAGATAGGGTTGGGTTGTCTATAATATTACTTTTAAATCAATACAATTTTACTCTTTCTAAAGGTTAGTTAGCAATTTAAAAAGCAATAAAAAGCCAATTTTTTTGTCCAAAACAAAAACAAGGAATTTAGTGAGGCCCACACAGTGCCCCAAGTCTGACATCCTGTTTAAACCCCCCACTGAAATGCCTTGAAGCACAGCTGCATAATTGACCTAAGCCAGGTAGATATATCCGTCACAGGCTAATTTCTGTCTCCCTCTGCACCACTGTTTGCATGTTCAACAGTGATTTATTTTCATTTCATTTTGTTAGGAAATGAAAAACAGGTAATACAAAATATATTTTTAGTTAAATAAATAGATAGGTTTTAGAGATGAGCAAAGTAATTGTAAACAAATCTAATTTGTTTGGAATATCCCAAAATTTGTAGCTGCAATTTTTCTGCTTTCTAAGTGCCGGGAAACGATTAAAAAAACAGCATAGAAATATATCTTTTTATTGTCAAGCCCTAAATAATGACTTCAACTAACTCAACTAAGGTAAGAGAGGCCTGTAATTCTATGAGCTGTTCATCTGAGATGTTTTGTGATTTCTTTCACGTGAGCAGTTGCACACCAGTAATAATTTTGGCAGTCCAGGCACTCCGGGGAAGATTCAGCCCTTTTCCAAGATTTCTCTTGTTGGCTCACACTGTAGATTAATTGAGTTTCAGAGGTTTATAAAATTGCCTTGCAACCCTTCCCAGATTTAATTAATTTTAACAACTATTTTTCATGTTTCAAGATCAATTTTCTTTGATCATGATGGTGATGAGTTCTTGTAGCAACTTTGTGGTCGCTACTTCATTCTAGTTGAGGGAACTTACCATTTTCTGTATACCAGTTTTCTAGTATACTAAAGTAGTAGGGGTCTTTTTGTACAATGTTTTATTTTTCACTGGTCTTACCACTTTGCTAAAAGAGTGAGTTGTGCTTAATGTAAGGGCTGTGCCCAGTTGTTGCCCAACAGATTTATCACAATTTATGCCTGAGTAGGCATAAATTATAGTGTAAATTTGCTCAAGTTCAGAAAGCTAAAAAATGTGCAAAATTTATTAGGAAACAATTACCTTTTAATCAATTTCCCTCATCAATCATTCTGTTCATGAAGGTCTCTTTCATAAATTGCTTCCACTTTTACTAAATGATCTGCATAAGAAAGATTGGATCTTTACTGGGGGTAAACTTCTTAAATAGGAATCGCTTTCTAATAAATTTAAGCTATCGTATATACTCGAGTATAAGCCGACCCGAGTATAAGCCGACCCCCCTAATTTTGCCACAAAAAACTGGGAAAACTTAATGACTCGAGTATAAGCCTAGGGTGGAAAATGCAGCAGCTACCGGTGAATTTCAAAAATAAAAATAGATACCAATAAAAGTAAAATTAATTGAGACATCAGTAGTTTAAGTGTTTTTGAATATCCATATTGAGTCAGGAGCCCCATATAATGCTCCATACAGTTTATGATGGGCCCAATAAGATGCTCCATATAAAAATATGCCCCATCTAATGCTGCACAAATGTTGATTATGGCCCTATAAGATGCTCCATACAGACATTTGCCCCCATATAATGCTCCACAAATGCTTGTTATGGCCCCATAAGTTGCTCCAAAGACACATTTGCCCCGTATAATGCTCCACAAATGCTGATTAAGGCCCAATAAGATGCTCCATAGACATATTTGCCCCATATAATGCTGCACAAATGCTGATTATGGCCCCATAAGATGCTCCATAGACACATTTGCCCCGTATAATGCTGCGCAAATGCTGATTATGGCCCCATAAGAAGCTCCATAGAGATATTTGCCCCCATATAATGCTGCACATGGCCCCATAAGATGCCCCTTACAGATATTTGCCCTATATAATGCTGCACATGGCCCCATACAGATATTTGCCCCATATAATGCTGCACATGGCCCCTTACAGATATTTGCCCCATATAATGCTGCACATGGTCCCATACAAATATTTGCCCCATATAATGCTGCACATGGCCCCATAAGATGCTCCATACAAACATTTGCCCCATATGCTGCTCCCTATGGGAGTCCATATTCATTACTGTAATGAGCGGTACCATGTGACCACTCACTACTGGAAGAAGCTGCCAGCGCAGGAGATCGAGGGACGTCCAGGGACCGCGCCAGGAGCAGGTGAGTATTATTAGGCAGCTGCTGCTCCCCCTCCCCTGCCGACCCTGGGAATGACTCGAGTATAAGCTGAGATGGGGCAATTTCAACCTAAAAAAATGGGCTGAAATTCTTGGCTTATATTCGAGTATATACGGACAAATTTGAGTGCAATTAGCCTCAGCTTAATATAAATGTTTATTTACATAGATTTATTGGGATTAATAAATGACTGCCGTAAATCATTTAAACGCTGATTTTTATACACTATGCAAAAGAACATTTCCAATCAGGCAGTGTTTAAATTAATATGTCTTCGAAATCGCAGTCACACAGCTCAAGAGTTGAGGACAGATATCCAGATCAAGGTTGAGTAATGGCTGTCTCCACTGAATTTGGAGCCAGGGAAGGCATTGTGCAATAATGGTGCTAAAATAGTAAGGGCCCTACGCTGAGCAAAGCTCACACATGTGCCTTGCATGGTTCATGTCCTCAACCTGGTGATACAAGGATTTCTCTGCCACTATCCTGGCCTGGGTGAGCTGCTGCAGAAAGCATGGAAGCTGTGTGCTCATGTAACGAGGAAGACCGGGCTGCGGGTACCTGCGTCATGCCAGGTCCAGAACTGTCGAGGCTGTGTCCAGTGTTACCGGGGGGAAAGAATGGGAAACCGGACAGGTCCCATGACCCAGTGAGCCAGACAGTGTACAGGAAGCATGGGAAAGGAGTCTCAGTTTCCAGCCGGCAGCAAGAGCAGAGGCAAGTGTGCGGTGCTCTGCAGAGTGTGAAAGACAGCACGGAGTTGAGCCACGGCAGAGCTTTCGTATACGTGCCGTTAAACCAGTGAGTGTGCAGAGTGCAGTTAAGCAGAGTACAGTGCTCAGGCGGAGGAGTGGGTGCCACATGCAGGACCCTGAGGTGCATTCCCCATTGCTGACAGAGGCGCGGCAGCACACCTGTTGTACAGAGACTCCTGCAGCACTCCCAGGTTTATAGACTATGGGCTCAGTGGGCAGAACCGTCGACTGCCCGTTGATGCCAGAAGCTGGACTGTGCTTTCTTTGAATTCTTCTGAGGACACCATGCCGATCGTTGCCAGTACTCCAAATGCCATCAGACTGTGAATGCATAAGGACCAGAGAAGACCATGATAAGTGCCATTTAAATATCAGACTGTTGAGTTAACCCTTTAACACCTCCTTGTTTATTGTTCATCACTCATTGTCATTTCGTGGGGGTGAAATTGATCTGTGGGCAAAACTGTTGCACAGTAAAAAAATATTTTTTGCTAACTTGATTCAGCACACCATATCTCACCTTGTTATTTGGGGGGGTGAACTTCATCTTTCTGTACAGTTGTTGCAGAGTGAAATTTTTTTTTGTTGCTAAATGTGATACAGCACACCATATCCCACCTTGTCATTTAGTGACAGTCAAATTGATCTGTGGAACAGCTGTTGCAGAGTGAAAAAACTTTTTTTTTTCGTTGCTAAACGTGATACATCACACTATATCCCACCTTGTCATTCAGTGGCTGTGAAATTCATCTTTGTGCTCAGCTGTTTCACAGTAAGAAAAAAATTCTGTTACTAAACGTGAAATAGCATGCCATATCCCACCTTGTCATTTAGTGGTGGTGAAATTCTTCTTTGGGCACAGCTGTTGCAGAAATAAAAAAATATTTTTTTCTGTGACAAATGCGATACAGCAGGCTTGATCTGAATTTGAAATTGCTTGGAGTATATATATCAAATTGTATGCAGGCCTCATCCACAGTAAAAAAAAATACTTTCTTCTGTTAGTAACATTATACAGCAGGCTAGATGTCAGTTTGAAATTTTTGGGTGTTGATTTTGTTCTCCATAAAGGTGTACACATGATAAAATAAAAATTTGTTCTGTTAATACCATAATCCAGAAAGTTGGCCACATCTGAGGTTATAATTCTTTTGTGCTCAGATTCTGCTGAATCCAAGGTTCGTCCACAGTAAAAAATCTAATTGTTTCTGTTACTATTATGCTACATAAATCAGGCCACATTTTATCTTTCAGTTATTTTGAGCTGGTATTGTGCGCCAGCCAAGAGTCCACATTTCACAATATAAATTTTTTGTGTTAATAGCGTGGTCCTGAAACCATGACACATGGACAGAGCTTGGAGCAGTATTTCTTGCTTAAAGTTTGATCAGTGACAGGTATAGGCCTGGTTCTCTGAGAGCTGTGCCAAATTCAGGCAACATAAAAGAACATTTCCAAAAAATATTTTCAGATAAAAAGTGGCATCAATTTATTTTTATTTATTTTTTTATGAACTTATAAAGTGGCAATAATTCCACAGCGCTTTACAGACATTTACAAACATTAGTGGCACCAACCCTATTGGGTCTCATAATTAAAATTTCTTATCAGTATATCTTTGAAGTGTGGGAAGAAAAATTATTACTTAGGAGAAACCCTCTCAAACACGGGGAGAACATACAAAAATTCCTTGCAGATGCTGTCCTTATTGCGGTTGGCACCCAGAATTCCAGCACTGCAAGGCTGCTAATGTTTTTGCGCTGACAATTCAACGTTCCCAGGGCTGGAAGTCTAACCCTAAGATGCACACTGTGTGCCTCTCTGCTGTCTTTGGGAAAACTACTGTCAAGATTGACTTCAAGCATGTTTTGATACTGCAGCATGGGGGTGTCACTTTCCAGGGGGGAAGCAACTGGCAAAATTTACATTTGAATCGTGGATCAAACAGACTAGCAACCCAGTAGACAGCATTATTTAGAATCCTAAGAATATGTGCAACAATCATATTGCAGATAGTGCTGCAAGAAGCCACTAATGGGTCGGACTCTTTCATGAGGTCCAAGTCCATAGTGTGTTGGTGGTGGGATAACAATCAAGCTTGCTTCCTCCATCCCCTCCTGACAACCATGGACAACATAGAGGGAAACATTACCCTCTGCATCTCCTAACTTTTGCGCATCCATCTGCTCTTCCTCCATGTCTTTCTCCTCATCCTTCTCCATTTGTTCCTCCCATGGCAGCCTCCTGTGAGACGAAAGACTGGAATTTGGGGAAATTGTTAACCCTTCCGCATCCTCCTCTGCTTCCTCCTCTTCCCCCGAGTCCACCACCATCTCCTCCCATAGACCATTCAAAGTGTGCTCCAGTATGTAGATGACCGGAATAGTGATGCTGATGACAGCATTGTCAGCGCTAATCATCTTAATAGCCATTTCAAAAACATGCAGAAGGATGCAGAGGTTTTTCATCTGTATTTACTCCGCCAGTGTGAATTGCACCACATCCATACTGCGTTGGGTCAGGCTATGCAAAATGGCATACTGCACCAGGTCTTGCGCCGCTGCTACAATCACTGCAACATCATACCAATAATCATAAAGCACATCACTAGATTGTGGCCGAGAACAAAAAAGTAAAGCTCTCCCACAGTCAGTGTCCAGAGTCACTGGGATAACAGGACAACTCCAATAGGCATAAAGCAAAACATAGAAGCTGAGTATGAAAATCCCACAAAACATAATAATAATTAGAAACAACTTTATTTAAACAAATACAATTACAAATCACTATATAAAAAACAATGTAACCCATACAGTGAGGAAATATGGAGGCGACATCTACTGTCAGCTGGTTTAGGCAGGAAAAGCTAAATACATCCTGAGCAAGCTATCCATGAATGACAATGGTTACACAATACCATCCACAAGGCAGAGGATTCTGACAGAATAAATGGGTGCCAAAGGCAGTACCCTGCAAATCACTCCCAATTACTAGTCATTCATACTTGCTTACCCATAAGTAAACAGATTGCTTATCCCACTTGGCCCAGCAGCCCCTTGACGCGTGTTTCACGTTCCAGCTTTCTCAAAGGGGCTTGAACATTGACCTTTCTAATGTGTTTAAATAACACACATACCGGAACTGCAGCTGATTTGTGGCGCATGCGTCCTAGAGACCAAGCTTAACATCCCCTTCGGCCGTCAACGCTGTGCACGCATGTGGGCGGAAATCCGCCAGATGACGTCATATAACATGCGCACACAGTCAATACTGATAGCTGCCAGAGAAGTAAAACACAGTGGAATCAAAGTACTCATGCGCGCTCTCAGCGGCCATTTTCTTGGAGTTCATAGAGGCGGCCATTAATCAGGGGATGGGACGTAAGTATGGATACATTAACCTCATCAGTCAAAGATTTGTGTACGTGTGTGCATGGTATGATATATTAAAAAATGTCATAAAGCCATATATCCAAGTGATGAACAAAACAATGCCAGCATACCAAATATACAGTCTATAAACAGGTACATACATATTAGTGAAGTGACAATAGTGCAATATCATACTGCAATTGTAACCAATGTGAAAACGTGATGTATCTAGAAAAGAGAACATATTTTTCACTTTAACATGAAGAAATAAAAATAAAAAAATGCATAATAAAATTAAAATGACTGCAGTGCACAAATACTACCAATCACAATTTAACAGAATAATTATAACAATATATAAAAAATGTGTGATATGCATCGAAGCACTTCTAAAAAGGGGAAGACAACATCCTTTTCATTCGTGAAAATGACTGAGGAAATAGGAGGAATCCAAAACAAACAACAATGATCTCAGGAGACGGAGCCATTCAGCGCAAATGTATAATGAAATTACTAAAAAGAAGAGACAGACAATGAACAATAAAAAATATAAAAACATGGTGGAAAAAACTCCACTAACGGAGAGGAGAGAGACCTAAATATCACTAAAAAAGATATTTCTTAACCACAAACACAAATAAATGGTTGTATATACAATTATTTGTAAATTTAACCCCTTCCCGACCTTTGACGCATACGCTGCATCATGAAAGTCGGTGCCATTCCGACCCATGACGCAGCATATGCGTCATGGAAAGATCGCGTCCCTGCAGATCGGGTGAAAGGGTTAACTCCCATTTCACCCGATCTGCAGGGACAGGGGGAGTGGTAGTTTAGCCCAGGGGGGGTGGCTTCACCCCCCCGTGGCTACGATCGCTCTGATTGGCTGTTGAAAGTGAAACTGCCAATCAGAGCGATTTGTAATATTTCACCTAAAAAAATGGTGATATATTACAATCCAGCCATGGTCGATGCTGCAATATCATCGGCCATGGCTGGACACACTAATGTGCACCCACCCCACTCCTCCGATCGCCCCCCCAGCCCCCCGATCTGTGGTCTGCTCCCCTCGGTCCTGTGCTCCGCTCCCCCGTCCTCCTGCCCGCTCCCCCCGTGCTCCAATCACACCCCCCGTGCTCCAATCAAACCCCCCGCACTCCGATCCCCCCCCGCACAGCGATCCCCCCCGCACAGCGATTCCCCCCCGTGCTCCGATCCACCCGCCCGCACAGCGATCCCCCACTCCGTGCTCCAATCCACCACCCCGTGTTCCGATCCACCCCCCCGTGCTCCGACGCCCCCCCCCCCGTGCCCTGATCTCCCCCCCTTATACTTACCTGGCCTCCCGGGGACCGTCCGTCTTCTTTCCTGGGCGCCGCCATCTTCCAAAATGGCGGGCGCATGTCCAGTGCGCCCGCCGAATCTGCTGGCCGGCAGATTCGTTCCAGAGTGAATTTTGATCACTGAGATAGGTTATATCTCAGTGATCAAAAAAAAAAAAAAAAGTAAATGACCCTCCCCCCCCTTTGTCAACCCCATGGGTAGGGACAATAAAAAAAATAAAAATTTATTTTTTTCCACTAAGGTTGGGGTAAGAACTAGGGTTAGGGTTAGGGTTAGGGGTAGGGTTAGGGTTAGGGTTAGGGGTAGGGTTAGGGTTAGGGGTAGGGTTAGGGTTAGGGGTAGGGTTAGGGGTAGGGTTAGGGGTAGGGTTAGGGTTTCGGTATGTGCACACGTATTCTGGTCCTCTGCGGATTTTTCCGCTGCGGATTTGATAAATCCGCAGTGCTAAACCGCTGCGGATTTATGGCGGATTTACCATGTTTTTTCTGCGCATTTCAATGCGGTTTTACAACAGTGATTTTCTATTTCAGCAGTTGTAAAACCGCTGCGGAATCCGCAGAAAGAAGTGACATGCTGCGGAATGTAAACCGCTGCGTTTCCGTGCAGTTTTTCTGCAGCATGTGTACAGCGATTTTTGTTTTCCATAGGTTTGCATTGAACTGTAAACTCATGGGAAACTGCTGCGGATCCGCAGCGTTTTCCGCAGCGTGTGCACATACCTTTAGAATTAGGCTATGTGCACACGGTGCGGATTGGCCGCTGCGGATCCGCAGCAGAGTTCCATCAGGTTTACAGTACCATGTAAACATATGGAAAGCCAAATCCGCTGTGCCCATGGTGCGGAAAATACCGCGCGGGAACGCTGCGTTGTATTTTCCGCAGCATGTCAAATTTTTGTGCGGATTCCGCAGCGTTTTACACCTGTTCCTCAATAAGAATCCGCAGGTGAAATCCGGACAAAAAACACTGGAAATCCGCGGTAAATCCGCAGGTAAAACGCAGTGCCTTTTACCCGCGGATTTTTCAAAAATGGTGCTGAAAAATCTCATACGAATCCGCAACGTTGGCACATAGCCTTAGGGCTAGGGTTGGGTTGGAATTAGGGTTGTGGTTAGGGTTAGGGGTGTGTTTGGGTTACGGGTGTGTTGGGGTTAGGGTTGTGATTAGGGTTACGGCTACAGTTGGGATAAGGGTTAGGGGTGTGTTGGAGTTAGAATTGAGGGGTTTCCACTGTTTAGGCACATCAGGGGGTCTCCAAACGCAACATGGCGCCACCATTGATTCCAGCCAATCTTGTATTCAAAAAGTCAAATGGTGCTCCCTCACTTCCGAGCCCCGACGTGTGCCCAAACAGTGGTTTACCCCCACATATGGGGTACCAGCATACTCAGTACAAACTCTCCTGTTACCCTTGTGAAAATAAAGAAATGCTTGCTAAAACATCATTATTGAGGAAAGAAAAATGATTTTTTATTTTCACGGCTCTGCGTTGTAAACATCTGTGAAGCACTTGGGGGTTCAAAGTGCTCACCACATATCTAGATAAGTTCCTTGGGGGGTCTAGTTTCTAAAATGGGGTCACTTGTGGGGGGTTTCTACTGTTTAGGCACATCAGGGGCTCTGCAAACGCAACGTGACGCCCGCAGAGCATTCCATCAAAGTCTGCATTTCAAAACGTCACTACTTCAATTCCGAGCCCCGGCATGTGCCCAAAAAGTAGTTTACCCCCACATATGGGGTATCACCGTACTCAGGAGAAACTGGACAACAAATATTGGGGTCAAATTTCTCCTGTTACCCTTGGGAAAATTAAAAATTCTGGGCTAAATAATTATTTTTGAGGAAAGAAAACGTATTTATTATTTTCACGGCTCTGCATTATAAACTTCTATGAAGCACTTGGGGGTTCAAAGTGCTCACCACACATCTAGATAAGTTCCTTTCGGGGTCTAGTTTCCCAAATGGGGTCACTTGTGGGGGGTTTCTACTGTTAAGCCACATCAGGGGCTCTGCAAACGCAACGTGACGCCCACAGAGCATTCCATCAAAGTCTGCATTTCAAAATGTCACTACTTCACTTCCGAGCCCCGGCATGTGCCTAAACAGTGGTTTACCCCCACATGTGGGGTATCAGCGTACTCAGGAGAAACTGGACAACAACTTTTGGGGTCAAATTTCTCCTGTTACCCTTTGTAATATAAAAAATTGCAGGCTAAAAGATCATTTTTGAGAAAATAATTTTTTATTTTTATTTTCATGGCTCTGCGTTATAAACTTCTGTGAAGCACTTGGGGGTTCAAAGTCCTCACCACACATCTAGATTAGTTCCTTTGGGGGTCTAGTTTCCAAAATGGGGTCATTTCTGGGGGATCTCCAATGTTTAGGCACACAGGGGCTCTCCAAACGTGACATGGTGTCCGCTAATGATTGGAGCTAATTTTCCATTTAAAAAGCCAAATGGCGTGCCATCCCTTCCGAGCCCTGCCGTGCGCCCAAACAGTGGTTTACCCCCACATATGGGGTATCAGCGTACTCAGGACAAACTGGACAACAATATTTGAGGTCCAATTTCTCCTATTATCCTTGGCAAAATAGGAAATTCCAGGCTAAAAAATCATTTTTGAGGAAAGAAAAATTATTTTTTATTTTCATGGCTATGCGTTATAAACTTCTGTGAAGCACCTGGGGGTTTAAAGTGCTCAATATGCATCTAGATAAGTTCCTTGGGGGGTCTAGTTTCCAAAATAAGGGTCACTTGTGGGGGAGCTCCAATGCATAGGCACACAGGGGCTCTCCAAACGCGACATGGTGTCCGCTAACAATTGGAGCTAATTTTCCATTCAAAAAGTCAAATGGTGCGCCTTCCCTTCCGAGCCCTGCCGTGTGCCCAAACAGTGGTTTACCCCCACATATGAGGTATCGGCGTACTCGGGAGAAATTGCCCAACAAATTTTATGATCCATTTTATCCTACTGCCCATGTAAATATGAAAAAATTGAGGCGAAAAGAATTTTTTTGTGAAAAAAAAGTACTTTTTCATTTTTACAGATCAATTTGTGAAGCACCTGAGGGTTTAAAGTGCTCACTAGGCATCTAAATAAGTTCCTTGGGGGGTCTAGTTTCCATAATGGGGTCACTTGTGGGGGAGCGCCAATGTTTAGGCACACAGGAGCTCTCCAAACGCGACATGGTGTCCGCTAACGATGGAAATAATTTTTCATTCAAAAAGTCAAATGGCGCTTCTTCCCTTCCGAGCCTTACCATGTGCCCAAACAGTGGTTTACCCCCACATATGAGGTATCGGCGTACTCAGGAGAAATTGCCCAACACATTTTAGGATCCATTTTATCCTGTTGCCCATGTGAAAATGAAAAAATTGAGGCTAAAAAATTTTTTTGTGAAAAAAAAGTACTTTTTCATTTTTACGGATCAATTTGTGAAGCACCTGGGGGTTCAAAGTGCTCACTATGCATCTAGATAAGTTCCTTGGGGCGTCTAGTTTCCAAAATGGGGTCACTTGTGGGGGAGCTCCAATTTTTAGGCACACGGGGGCTCTCCAAACGTGACATGGTGTCCGCTAAAGAGTGGAGCCAATTTTTGATTCAAAAAGTCAAATGGCGCTCCTTCCCTTCCAAGCCCTGCCGTGCGCCCAAACAGTGGTTTACCCCCACATATGAGGTATCAGCGTACTCAGGACAAATTGGACAACAACTTTCATGGTTCAGTTTCTCCTTTTACCATTGGGAAAATAAAAAAATTGTTGCTAAAAGATAATTTTTGTGACTAAAAAGTTAAATGTTCATTTTTTCCTTCCATGTTGCTTCTGCTGCTGTGAAGCACCTGAAGGGTTAATAAACTTCTTGAATGTGGTTTTGAGTACCTTGAGGGGTGCAGTTTTTAGAATGGTGTCACTTTTGGTTATTTTCAGCCATATAGACCCCTCAAACTGACTTCAAATGTGAGGTGGTCCCTAAAAAAAATGGTTTTGTAAATTTCGTTGTAAAAATGACAAATCGCTGGTCAAATTTTAACCCTTATAACTTCCTAACAAAAAAAAAATTTGTTTCCAAAATTGTGCTGATGTAAAGTAAACATGTGGGAAATTTTATTTATTAACTATTTTGTGTCACATATCTCTCTGGTTTAACAGAATAAAAATTCAAAATGTGAAAATTGCGAAATTTTCAAAATTTTCGCCAAATTTCCATTTTTATCACAAATAAACGCAGAATTTATTGACCTAAATTTACCACTAACATGAAGCCCAATATGTCACGAAAAAACAATCTCAGAAAAGCTAGGATCCGTTGAAGCGTTCCTGAGTTATTACCTCATAAAGGGACACTGGTCAGAATTGCAAAAAACGGCAAGGTCTTTAAGGTCAAAATAGGCTGGGTCATGAAGGGGTTAATATAAGAAGGGGCCAAAGAAGTGGCGGAACAACAGCATAAGGCCACTGTGCATCAGGAGGGAAACGGAGGGGGCAAGCCACAAGAAAGGGACAAAGCTTAATTTCTCATTCAATCCTTTGGGGGCCACTGTGTCAAGGGGGACAATCCACCTGCACTCACATTGTGCTTGTATCTTATTTAGGTTGCCACCCCCTATGCCCCCATGTATTCTATCAAGACCCCTCACCTTCAAGCCACTGGGATCAGATCTGTGGTACATCCAAAAATGCCTTGGTAAGGTTTTTAGCAAAGATACATCCACTGCCTCTCTAGCAGTCAAAATGTCCCTTACGTGTTTGCGTGTCCTCACCTCTAATTCCCTAGAGGTGAGACCAACATAAATGAAGGAGCAGGGACAAGTGGCATAATAAACCACATGTGTCGTATTGCATGAGATATATTCTTGAATTTTATATTGCCTGCTCCCATCAGATGATTTGAAGGTCCCACATCTCAGGATGTTCGGACAGGCAACGCAGGAACCACAGAGTAAGCATCCAAGTCTAGGACCACTCGTAGTAAAAATAGATGTATGTGTAGCCACATAGTGGCTTCTCACGAGGCTGCCTATAAGATTTCTCCCCCTGCTTTGCGTCATACATGGAGACTGAGGCAGATGAGCCGCCAGAATACCATCAGTATGCAAAACAGGCCAATGTTTAGTCAAGATCTCCCGGATCCGATCCCAATGGCAATTGGAAGTGGAGATAAATCTAATTTCTGAATTCTCACTTGGTGTACTTGTCTTAGATTGTATTAACAAATCCTCTTTCTGAGTAGACTTGGCCCGTCCATACTCCGCCTTAATGCAAAGACGACTGTACCCCCTGGCCCTGAACCGATCAGCAAGGGCCATGGATGAGCCCTCAAAGTAGGCCTCAGTAGAGCAGACCTGCCTATTCCTCAAGAACTGGCCAACTGGGATGGCTTTAATGACCGAATAGTTATGTGCCGAGGAGGCATGCAACAGAGAGTTGACAGATGTCCTTCACGGTAAAGATCCATCTCAATGGAGCCATCCTCCGCGACACACAACGTGATGTCAAGAAAATTGATTCTCATCTTAATTTGATGTTCAATTCAAAGCTGTAAATGCTGGTCCAGACCCTGATACCTCATGAATGGCTGATTGCTGCTGTACCTTTCTAAAATGTGTACTGTGGGTGAATTGAGGCCACTTTCTTGGTGACTGTTCCTAATTTGATGTGTTTTTGCAGCTTTTGGGCCTGTTTGAAGGTGTTGTGTATTCGTTTGTTTTTGCCTCCCATTGACTCCAATGGTGTTTGGCTATGTTCGTCAAATATTCAAGGAATAAATCTGAACCGAACGTTAAAATATTTGCTCATCTCTAGTCTAGATTACAAAATGGTGCTACTTGTGGTGAGTTTCCACTGTTTTGGCACATCAAGGACTCTCCAAGCACGACATGGTTTCTCCTAATGATTCCAGCCCATTTTGCACTCGAAAAGTCAAACGCTGCTCCTACGTTTCTGAACCCTGCCGTGCACTCAAGCAGTATTTTTCACGCACATATAGGGTATCGACGTACTCAGGAGAAATTGCACAATAACCTTTGTGATCAATGTTCCCTGTTGCTCTTGTGAAAATAAAAAATTTGGGGCTAGAGAAATATTTTTGTGGGAAGAAAATTGATTTTTTGTTTTCACGGCTCAATGTTTCTGTGACGCACCTGGGAGTTTAAGGTGATCAGCACATATCTAGGTAAGTTCCTTTCCATTTATTATGATGCCGTTAAAAACTTTGCATACTACTGATGTCAGACTTACCGGACGGTAGTTACATGGATCCACTTTCTTATCTTTCTTAAATATCAGTACCGCTTCATACATCCTCCAATCCTGAGGCACACCCTACTGAAACAGATTAAGGGACCTTTTTAAATGCTTTGGAAGCCTTTGAAGGTGTTTCTAATTTACTGAGATAATGACTTTGGGGTTTTCATTGGCTATAAGCCATGATCATCAACATTAAAAGAAATAAACACTTGAAATAGATCACTCTGTTTGTAATGTTTTCATATAATATATAAGCGTCACTTTTTGTATTGAAGGACTGAAATAAATTAACTTTTTGATGATATTCTAATTTTGTGAGAAGCACAATAAGTTTATTCTGGACTTTGTGGTGTAGATTTTTAGCTAGTTTTAGTAAATACAAAATGTGTATCTTCTGAGTGATACAGGAAATATATACAGTATATCTTTGTACCTTGTTAGCCAGTAGATAGACAAATATTTAGAATTGAGAGTCTTCTGAGTGGGAAATCATAAAAAAATACTCAGACCTCTGTATGTCATCTGTATATGATACTTATATTGCATGATTCCTGTCTTAAGTTTTTTTTTTCTATCAAATTGATGTCATATATATCCGATCACTGTGAGTCAGTCAAGTAAATGCAGTTGTGTTGTAGATACTACACAGTGACAGGTCAAATGTGGAGCTGTGTAGGAGGCAAATCAATGTATCTGAACAGAGGTCAGGCGGCTTTATCTAGCACTATAGAATAATGAGAAGATTGAGACAAAACAGCAATTGTATAAACGGAAGACATGTATCTACTTCTGCATGCTGTAGCACACTATGGCTTGAGATGCTGAAATAATAAGTGTATCTGGTTCATATTGAGTTAATGAAGAAGCAGAATTTTAAACAATAGTATTTGTTTATAATATATTTTTTTATTTTCAAATGAAGGAAAAAAGTATTTACTATTAATTATTTGAATTGATGACTTACGATATATTTGGAAGTATGTTTGACATTTTAGTATCATTAACTTTATGTATTTGTTGCTAGAGACGAGCAAATAAATTTAGGCTATGTGCACACGTTGCAGATTAGGGTGCAGAATTTTCTGCACAAAATCCGCATCTCCTGGCAGAAAACGCAGGTGCAGATTTGATGCGGTTTTTATGCGGATTTGATGCGGATTTTGTGCGGATTTCATGAGTTTTTTTTACCACTGCGGAAATATGGAAGGGTGCAGAAACGCTGCAGATCTGCACAAAAGAAGTGACATGCGATTTCTTTTGATCCGCAGCGTTTTTCATGCGGAATTTTCGGCACCATTAGCACAGTATTTTTTTTTCCTATTGATTTACATTGTACTGTAAAGCACTTTGCGGATCTGCAGCATTTCTGCGCGGAAAAAAACGCTGCAGATCTGCACTAATTCCGCATCATGTGCACACAGCCTTAGGCCGGTTTCACACGTCAGTGGCTCTGGTATGTGAGGTGACAGTTTCCTCATGTACCGGAGCCACTGACACACGTAGACACATTAAAATCAATGCATCTGTGCAGATGTCATTGATTTTTTGCGGATCGTGTCTCCGTGTGCCAAACACGGAGACATGTCAGTGTTCGTGGGAGTGCACGTATTACATGGACCCATTAAAGTCAATGGGTCCGTGTAAAGCACGTTGTCCGTGTGCAGTCCGTGTGCCGTGCAGGAGACAGTGCTCCAGTAAGCGCTGTCCTGCCCACATGGTGCTGAAGCCGCGATTCATATCTTCTGTGCAGCAACATTTGCTGTAAAGAAGATATGAATAATCCATTTTTTTTGTGGTTTTTCGTGTATAAAATAAAGGTCCATGTCCCCACCCCCTGTGCGCCCCCCCCGCTGTTCTGAAAATACTCACCCAGCTCCCTCGTTGACTGTCGCTGCTTCCTGTCCTGGCCGCACCTTCTACTGTATGCGGTCACGTGGGGCTGCCGATTACAGTCATGAATATGCGGCTCCACCTCCCATAGGGGTGGAGCCGCATATTCATTACTGTAAATGAGTGGCCCCACGTGACCGCATACAGTAGAAGATGCAGCCAGAACAGGAAGCAGCGCCAGCCAACGAGGGAGCCGGGTGAGTATTTTCAGTACAGCGGTGGGCGCACAGGGGGTGGTGACATGGACCTTTATTTTATACACGAAAAACCACAAAAAAAATGGATTATTCATATCTTCTTTACAGCAAACGCTGCTGCACAGAACATATGAATCGCGGCTTCAGCACGATGCAGGGGACAGCGCAAAACTTTAGCGCTGTCTCCTGCACGGTGCGTGTGGTACCCAGTGGGCACACGGGCGGCATACGTGTGCCGCACATGTGCCACACTGATGTGCCACAGAAACGCAGGGACACACGGGCACGGATAATTCCGGTACCGATTTTTTCCGGTACCGGAATTATCTGGACGTGTGGGACTGCCCTTAAGTGCATTCGACAAACTGCAGATTTATTTGTGATATTTTTTTTTCCGTTTGAGTGGATTCAGCACAAGGACAGCTGCTGGCTGCCCTTTCTCAGAATCATGATGGGCTATCAAAAGGTTAAAAAAATTTAAAAAGTCCTTATATACACATACCGCTCACCTCTTCAGTCCCTCCGCGACTCACTAGTACACATTTGGTCCTCACTATATCTTCTCATCCCATGCCGCTCGCAATTAAATCTTCAGAAGAAGCTTACGGGCGAAACGATCGTCAGGGCGCACCTGGAGGGTTCGGTGGGCTCAAACGTCTGATCACAGTCTCCTGGGAATACCTGTGTATGCGAGTACGTGCCATATAGGATATTACTACAGGATAGCGATCTGAATGTAGAATTACTTTAGTCTATGTACATCCTGGTGGTATAGGTTATCTACGCTGTCATAGGTGGTATGTAAATGCACGGCTAACCTTGATAGGTGAATTTTCACCATTAGTATTTCATATAGGTGGTTCTGTGCATTGCATTCCACCCCTTACATGACCGTGGCTGAGATATAGGTTGATCAATATTACAGATATATAATATATACTGATTTGAGCTCCACTCGGTTCCATTCCTTTGGACATTTTGTGTTTATTTATGTTATATCTGCCTGTGGATAATTTTAAAAGATTGTTAATAAAGTAAAACTTGATTTTAATATAGTGTATGGATCTCTTCATGCGGCAGTGGTATGTAAGTCCGCAATTTGGTAAAAATAGCTTTGGAAGTGCCATTGTTTATTGATTAAAGTGGACTATTGTGGTAGTTTATAAGGACTATGAGTGGCAGCACAGTTTAATAAATAATACATATGAATATATTTTGTATATCGAAGCACACTGTGGTGAAGAATAAAAAGTAAAATGATAAAAAAGCATTGGCAATAATTTACATAGTTTTTAGATGTATATAATGAGAGTGTAATTTCCTTTAATTATGTCACAGGTTATTATGTCAGTACCTTGAAATGTTTGAGCGGAGTCTGCCAATATACTGATGACTCGGTGTGTATTGAGTTTTAGGATGTATGACTTCTATGCTGAGCTTTGCTCTGAGCAGTCTACTTGTACAAACTACTTGTCTACTGTCTCATTTGTTCTGCTTTTTAAAAAGCCTTGAAACTACCCCAGAGAAAAATTGGCATCGACCACAATAAAAGGTATTATTCAGAGCACAGTCCAAGGTTAGTTTCTGCTTGCTGTCCAAATGGTTAACATTACCTCTTTAATCTTGATATTTGTGCTTGGCGCGGAGAACGCATCTTATTAAAGACCCTAAGTAATACTTGCACTTGATCAAACAAATATTTCCAACCTGAAAACCTAGAATAATGGCTAAGCCGCCTGTCTGATGATATCATTTAGGAATAAAATAAGTACTTTGTATATTCTATATAAATACAAAAAAGTATTGTTAGATGTACCAAATGTCAAAAAGTGGAGCAAGCACAAAAACGATGAAGTCACACATGAAGTAAAAATATGATAAAAATCTGCACAAAAATCCATCAATCTATATGTAAATTTCAAACATGAAGGATTTTCTGCATTTTTAGTAATGGACTTACAGTACCTGTGTGGATTTTGTGATATATTTGCTGCACATTTTATTGAAGCAAGTTTATATAAAAAATAAACTGCAAAATAGAAGTACTGCAGTACATTTCTGAAGCACTGATGGGACTGGAAATTAAATACAAAAACAAAACAAAACATAGTTTGAAAAAAAATAAATCTTAAAAAAGTACACATAATTAGTATCACCACCCCATAGCAATCCATTCTACTAAACTATTGTTATTTATTTAGCACAGTAAACACTGTTAAAGAATGTAAAAAAATGAGCAAGGTTGTGTTAGCATGTTTGATCATTTCAATCAAAAAGCTCTTTGTCGCCTGGAATACTCTTCCCACAGGATACAAGCACTCAATTAAAAAAAAAAAAAAAACTATTGGCTCTCAGAATGCAGTGACACCAAAATTAATGATTTTCTCATAAAAAATGTTTGAAAAGTATTGAAATTGAGTACTTTATCAAAACCTGTCGTGCCCTGATTTTATATACTTGCATCTATGAAATAGACATTGTAATACTTGAAAAAATAAAGTGTTTTATTGTAATCAATGTCTTATCAGTCAGGGCACCCCCTGCCGATCAGCAGTTATAGATTCTCACTTGCAGAGTTGACATCTTATAATTATGGTCGAGAGTTGGTACTGCACATTCGCTTCCTATTCAAATCAATAGGAGGCGGGTGTGCAGTACCCCGATGCGGCCACTATTAGAAGATAGCCAACTCTGCAAATGAGTATTTCTGGCCAACGGCCACTGCCGGCAACACCGACAACAGCTGATCGGCGGGGTTGCCTGGTGTTGGACCCCGACCGATCAGACATTGTCGACCTATCCTAAGGATAGGTCATCAATGCTAAAGTAGTGGACAACCTATTTAATAAAATTTACATATGTAGTGCACTGTAAAAGATGTCAAAACAAAACCACAAAAAGCATGAAGAAATTCTGTTCCCCAAGTCCCAAAAATACTAAGTTTTCTAATTATTTTATTTTATATGTGCTCCAAAATGGTGACATTGAAAAATACATCTCACTAAACAGCAAACAACCTTTAATATTTTCACATCAATAAAAAATAGAGCGATGAAAAAACAGTTCCAAATATCTATTGCTCGAAAAGCTCAGGGATGTAAAAAAAAAATAGACTGAACTTTTACTAGTCGTCGACAGTCCAACATTTCCTCTTGATTCTGCTCTGGTCTTTGTTGATTGGCTGCAGCTGTGACGTCATGGCAACATGAACTCAACAGCCCTGTAGATTTTTTTGCTCTCATGAGCCTTTGGAGCAATATTCTGTGAAAGAGGATAACCCCTTCCATCCCTGCTATTACCCCCCTTTTCCACTGTTATAAATAAAGACAGGAAAAAATTAAAAAAAATAAACATATTTGGTTCATTAAAGTCTGATCTATTAAAATTTGGAATTATTTAATCCGATTGGTAAATTCGGTAAAGAGAAAAAATATCAAAATGCCAGAATTGTCTTTTTGGACACTGCGCCTCCCTAAGAAAATGTAATAATAAAAAATGAAAACATCTATGCACAAAATTGATATAAATATAAACATCAGCTGCCCACATAAAAAACAAGCTCTCACTCTGCCCAATCAACAGAAAAATAACAATTTTACAGGTCATGGAAAATAGCGACATAAAGCAGAAACTGTTTTTTTTACCATATTTGGAATTTTTTCAGCACTTATCTAGAAAAAATCATTGCATGTTTGGTATTGCTGCAGTCGGATTGACCTGGATTTACTGGTATGTCACCAGATCATTTTTACTGCACAATGAATGCAGTAAAAACAAAACACCAGAGTATATTGTCAGAATATCACATGCCTTTATATCACCATTTCATCACATTTGGATTTTTTTCCCCTGTCTTTTAGGGTTTATAGGGTAAAACGAATGATGCTGTTCAAAACTAAAAATGTATATCTTGAAAGAAAAATAAAAAAAATTACTGCTTGTGAAAGAAGGCGAGGAAAAAACCAAAATCACAAAAGCGAAAAATTCCCTGGTGCGTAAAGGGTTATACAAATAATAATAATAATAATCTTTATTTGTATATAGTGCTAACATATTCCGCAGAACTTACAAGGGAAAACGCAATATAAATTAACAATATAATGGAGATTTAGAGAGGCAAGGATAATCATGGGCAGGCGTGACTGATGAAAGGGTTGGTTACTAGAAATCAGTGTTCCCGAACTTTAAAGTTCGGGGTTCATACCGGCGCTGAAATCCGAACGCGGACTTCTACCGGAAGTCCATTTTAGGAGAGAGCGCTATGCAAATAAAAATTGCTACAATTAATAACAGAGTATAATTATTATTGCTGGAGTGTAAAACGCCTCTCATTTATAGTATTTGGGCTACATAAAACAGACAACTGATTTTAATGGGCTTCATTTTCCTTATGGTGGCGCCATAGAGGATTCCAGAACTGCGTGTTTCCCGGCAGATTTTAGTTTCTACGTGTGTCAAGCAGCAGAACGCCTTGTGATCAACCTTTTTTTTTTGCAAGGACCCTTTTAACAAAAAGTAATGTCCAAAGTAAACATCAATGAGCTAAGAAAAATGAAATAAAAATGACATTATTATGATGGGAATGCAAAAAAGTGTTCCAATCTGGGCAAAATATCCTGGCATGTATGTGGTTTGAAGATGAATATTATTCAAACATTTGCCATTTTGTTGCATACCAATAATTATATATTTATGTTTTCAGAACAAACCATTTCCAAATGAAATATGCAGAGGTCAAAGTAACATCATCCTCAGAGCTAAATTGTGAAAAATACGCAGTTATGGTAAAACAAACAGTGCAGATAGGAAAGGCTACATCTGAAGCTTACAAACGGCAAAACAAAGCCACAATATTGTCCATCTCTTGCTAGACAAAGAGCTTTAGAGGTTGAGAATGACATGCCTCTGGCTGGCACGTGATCCCAGTAATTAAATTAAATAACAGGAAACATGTTTTCCATACTGCGTTCCCTGGCCACACACAAACTGTAACAGTAAATCTTTTATGTTAAATTGGTCCGGCGAGAAGTCCCAGGCTTAAGAAATGTGCCAAATTTTGTGTTTATATAGTGCACATAAAAAGTAGCCAGTATACTAACTCCTTGACATAGCGTAAGGCTACCTAAAGGACAAGCAGATTTAATTTGTTTATGCCTCCCGGGCTTATTAAATTAAACCATTTTAACACTGTACGGAAACTGCCGACACAGATTGAAGGAAACCTGTTCATGTAATCGCATTCTTTTTCTTTTTAATTAGAAAAGAAATATTCTTTTTTTTTTTTTTTTAGTCCTATCAACACCAGGAAAAGAAGGTCAGGACCAGATGCTGATGAGGTCTGACCTTTTAACCCACGGCTCTCCATGTTTGCCTGAGTAAATGGACTGTCTACTACAAAGTGCCCAGGATGCTAAAGGTGCATTTACACAGCACAATCTGCGTAAAATGAGCATTCCTAGGAACGCTCATATTGCAATAACTATGCAGTGTAAACTGACTACTTATCACCCGACGGTCAAGAAAAATGGTCAATCGTTGGATGAAACAATCTTTGAGATTGCACAAAAGGTCATCATTCTTGACATCCTGTGTAAACAAGACCTGTGCTGCCGAGAACAATGGCAGCCAACACACACTGAACGATCTGTTACAGATTGTTCAGCGGAATCAGTTTATGTAAACAATCTAGATGATCGGGTGGTTGATTAGTGGCACTGGTCCGCTGGTGTTAATGGACCTTTACTGTATCTCTAGATATCCAATGTACTGTATACATTTCTGAGCCGGCTTGCTTGCTTAGTCCATAAACAAGATGTATATTTCTTAATTCTTCTTATCACAAATATTACCATAAAAGTGAAAACTATACTGCACCTAATAGACAATTCTATAGATATATCTACAGTATCTATCTATCTATCTATCTATCTATCTATCTATCTATCTATCTATCTATCTATCTATCTATCTATCTATCTATCTATCTCATATCTATCTTTTATATATCTATCTATTATGTATCTATCTATCTTTCTGTATATTATTTAAACATTTTATTAATCGGTTATTACAATTTTGGTAAGTGGTGGTAAAATGCTAGGTTATGCCATCACTTAATAATCTTTTCTACCTGGCTCTGTGGGAACCAAATTTGAGAATAAAAAGGTCATAGCAGTGGTTCAGCATTGTGTCAAATTCTCAGTTTTGCCCCCACATTCACTTGCGATGCATAGTGAGGAATTTCCTCCTGTACAGAGGATGATATGATACTGAAGTAACCCCGCATCCCATTCATTCTCAACTTGTTATCAGGAGAACCACAATAATAATACACAATACAACAGACAGGCTTAAATAGTTCACAATTTACAAAAAAGTGCAATTTTTTTTAAAATTTAAGCTACTTAAGTGTGCCTGTCCAATTCTGTATTATTATTGTGGTTCTTCTGATAAAGAAGTTAAGGTACCTTCACACTCAGCGACGCTGCAGCGATACGACAACGATGTCGATCGCTGCAGCATCGCTGTTTGGTCGCTGGAGAGCTGTCACACAGACAGCTCTCCAGCGACCAATGATGCCGAGGTCCCCTGGTAACCAGGGTAAACATCGGGTTACTAAGCGCAGGGCCGCGCTTAGTAACCCAATATTTACCCTGGTTAGCAGCTTAAGCGTAAAAAAAACAAACACTACATACTTACCTTCTGCTGTCTGTCCCCGGCGCTCTGCTTCCTGCACTGACTGTGAGCACAGCGGCCGGAAAGCAGAGCGGTGACATCACCGCTGTGCTTTCCGGCTGGCCGGCGCTCACAGCCAGTGCAGAGAAGCACAGCGCCGGAGGACAGACAGCGGAAGGTAAGTATGTAGTGTTTGTTTTTTTACGTTTACGCTGGTAACCAGGGTAAACATCGGATTACTAAGCGCGGCCCTGCGCTTAGTAACCCGATGTTTACCCTGGTTACCAGTGAAGACATCGCTGAATCGGCGTCACACACGCCGATTCAGCGATGTCTGCAGGGAGTCCAGCGACGAAATAAAGTGCTGGACTTTCTGAAGCGACCAACGATATCACAGCAGGATCCTGATCGCTGCTGCATGTCAAACTGAACGATATCGCTAGCCAGGACGCTGCAACGTCACGGATCGCTAGCGATATCGTTCAGTGTGACGGTACCTTAAGTCCAACTTCATAATGTGTTGAGATTGAACCACATTGTATGTCTTGCACAATGTCTTCTGGATATTGGAAATATCTTACCAGCAGCGCAGATCATCGCTCCTATCTTCCAAGCACTTGTTTAGCACGGCAGTTTCTCCTGTCCTGATGGTGCTGCAGCAGCTGTTATCTGCTTGATTCCACAGTTGTGGGTTAAACAACCCCTACAAGTGAGCAGTTACCTATTCACTCACCTTTTCACCTTGTGTATCGGATAAGACCCTGTTACTCTTGGTGTCTCCCTGTCTTTTTAGTTTTTCTTTTATCCTCGAAAGAAGGAGCAGCTTGTGGGGTGAGGCGGCAGAATGGTGGGACACTGAAGATAGGGACAGTGTAGAAAGGGTGACGTGGGGGAGGCATAGTAGGGTATAATGTGAGGGCCCAGTGTGGAGTAGCAGCGTAAAGGTGATAGTGTGGCGCTAGGGACAGCATGAGATGAATCAGTGAAGTGAAGAGAGCGTAAGGAATAGTGCGGCAGTTATAGGTCATAAAGGGGTTATAGTGGTGTCATGGTTTATAAGGGCAGACAGTGTAACAGTTATACTAATAAACGCAGACAGTGTGTTAGTTGCACTGCAGTTTATAAGGGTGCATTACGTGGCAGTTGTAGTTCATAAAGGAGTACAGTGTATAGGTTATAGGTTATAGTTTATAAGGGCAGACAAGGTGGAAATTATAGTGTATAAGGGGGGCCATATGCTATGACAGTGTGGAGAGACATATTTTGTGCAGGAGCACAATAAGGGGCAATTATTACTGTTATTTTTACATACATTATGTCAGGATGTCCTGCAGAAGACTGGAGAAGAGGGAAATCTGCAAAGATGAGCTGAGGATCTGAATATATGTCATCATAGTGTCTGGAACAGATGGAGAGGGAAGGGATGAAACAACTACAATCAGAGATGTCGTATAAGGTACTTGGGTGTATATGTTTCTTTGTGATACTGTGTTTTAATCAGTACTGTGGTTCCCCTATGATCCACAGTCAGATGATGGCTGGTAACAACAACTCCCAGTATCTCCTCATTATTGTTAGGGTCATGTTATACAAGGGCTCACCTGACATTGCAATTGCTCATTTTGTTAAGATTGAGTGTGTATTAGAGAGGAGTGGACTGCTTTGCGCCACTGTCTTCCATTGTCCGGATCTCTGGCCATGGACAGAAGCTGTGCTATATTTCTGGGCTTCTCAGCACAGCCCCGGAAATGACTGTCACTGATGACGCTTCATTTCAGGGAAGGGACATGGAGAGTGAGCGCAGCCTGTGACCCATGCTCTGATAATGCTTCCTTGAGTATCCCACAATGCACTGGTATTCTCAAACGAAGCATTATCACTTAAGAAATAGGGAAAAATACAATAGCTCTCAGATAGTGTAGTTAGAAAACAGTAGGGAATTTTTAATGCACGTTTATTAGAAAATAGCTTAGATTATGGCACTAAATAGATGGGGATTTACAATGAAATGTTACAAAAAAAAGCATTTATAATTGCCGCATTTGTAAAAGTCAAATCTAAATGATTAAAAATATTACATTAACTTGTGAAGGGAAAAAAGAAACTAAATTCCATATTTTTGGTTTTTTTGTCACCTTCCCACCGTAAAAAAATGCTGTAAAAATTAATCAAAACATTGTGTGTGCACAAATTGGTGTGAATTAAAACATCAGCTTACAACTCCAAAAATAAGCCCTCACACAGCTCCATAAACAGAAAAATAAAAATATTATGGGTCTCTAAAAATGGAATCACAAATCAATTTATTTACTTAATTTTTTCACAAAAAATTAAATCTTTCCAATTTCTAAATGCCCTGACTTGGAGAATCATGTTAATAGGTCACCTTTCCTGTACAGTGAATACCATTAACGCAAACAACAATGATGGAATTGAGTTTATTCACTGTAGTTTTATATTGCTCTGCAGGGAGGGGTGCAGTGCTGCCACCAGGAATTTCAGGGTCCCATACTAGCAACATTTTTGGGCCCCCTTGAAATTCTACCCCAGCTTCACCTCCACCCCTTGAACCTTCCACAGACCCACCACCCACTCTTGGAAAAATCCAGCCATTGGAACCTGCAACGATCTGAAGCATTGGGAACGTGTATCCCAGTTTTAAGATGCAGTGGCAGGTGGGATATCTGTCGGCAGCTGCATTCATGCTCTTTGGTTCTTCCAGAAAAAGTCAAGTGCAGCGTGCAATCATGGAGGAAATAAATGGCTCAGTGGTCGAGTCGCACATGAGCTCCCAGCTAATGGTGATAAAAGCTCTATATTCGGCCTATCAGTGCGGGTCCCAGAAGTCACACCCCCACCAATCAATAAGTTTTCACTTATCCTCAGGCCATGTTCACTTGTTCAGTATTTTACATTAATTTGTAAGCTAAATCAGGAGCGGAAAAATCAGTGCAAAAGTATAAACATGTCACCATTTCTGCACTTTTCACACACTCTTAGTTTTGGCTTACAAATACTGATGTAAAATCCTGACCAAATAGTGAACAAGTGAATGTGTCTTTGGGATAGGTGATTACTTGATTTTGCTAGAAAACCTGTAAGTGCATATTTGCTACTCTGTAACAGTCATAGAACAGGGAAGGGTTAAACATCCAAGTAATTAATCTCTAATGTAAACAACTATCTTTCCCTTATTTAAATCTGAGGGAACAAGTGACCTCCATACATAATGCAATCCATTCTACCAAGACTAATTTAACACTTCATACAAGGTACAAACACCACCACACCATGACCAGACCACATATTACAACATACTGACCAAGTAATACCACATAAAGAAAACAAATACCACCACACCATGACCAGACCACATATTATCAGCACATATAGTACAGACCAAAAGTTTGGAGACACCTTCTCATTTAAAGATTTTTCTGTATTTTCATGATTATGAAAATTGTACATTCACACTGAAGGCATCAAAACTATGAATTACGACATGTGGAATTATATACTTAACAAAAAAAAGTCTAGGTTCTTCAAAGGTGCCACCTTGTGCTTTGACGACTGCTTTGCACACTGTTGGCATTCTCTTGATGAGCTTCAAGAGGTAGTCACCAGGAATGGTCTTCCAACAATCTTGAAGGAGTTCCCAGAGATGCTTAGCAATTGTTGGCCCTTTTGCCTTCACTCTGTGATCCAGCTCACCCCAAACAGGTCTGGTGACTGTGGAAGCCAGATCATCTGGCCTAGCAACCCATCACTCTCCTTCTTGGTCAAATAGCTCTTACACAGCCTGGATGTGTGTTTGGGGTCTCAGTCCTGTTGAAAAATAAATGATGGTCCAACTAAACGCAGACCGGATGGAATATCATGCCGCTGCAAGATGCTGCTGTAGCCATGCTGGTTCAGTATGCCTTCAATTTTGAATAAATCCCCAACAGTGTCACCAGCAAAGCACCTCTACACCATCACACCTCCTCCTCCATGCTTCACGGTGGGAACCAGGCATGTAGAGTGTTGTGAATTCTGTTGTCGGGCTCCCTCCTGTGGTCATGAATGGTACTTCAGCTGGTTCTGTCCATGGACTTCCTCTGGTGGGTGTTTCTGAGTTTCACAGGTTACGAGGTTAATTCGTTAGCTGCTGCTCTATTTAACTCCACTTAGATCTTTGCTCCATGCCACCTGTCGATGTTCCAGTGTTGGTCTGGTTCACTCCTGGATCGTTCTTGTGACCTGTCTTCCCATCAGAAGCTAAGTTCCAGCTTGCATTTCTTGGGTTTGCTATTTTTCTGTCCAGCTTGCTGTTTAATTTGTTGTCTTGCTTGCTGGAAGCTCTGGGACGCAGAGGGAGCGCCTCCGCACCGTGAGTCGGTGCGGAGGGTCTTTTTGCGCCCTCTGCGTGGTCTTTTTGTAGGTTTTTGTGCTGACCGCAAAGTAACCTTTCCTATCCTCAGTCTGTTCAGTAAGTTGGGCCTCACTTTGCTAAATCTATTCCATCTCTGTGTTTGTATTTTCATCTTTACTCACCGTCATTATATGTGGGGGGCTGCCTTTTCCTTTGGGGAATTTCTCTGAGGCAAGGTAGGCTTTATTTTTCTATCTTCAGGGCTAGCTAGTTTCTTAGGCTGTGCCGAGTTGCATAGGGAGCGTTAGGCGCAATCCACGGCTATTTCTAGTGTGTTTGATAGGTTTAGGGATTGCGGTCAGCAGAGTTCCCACGTCCCAGAGCTCGTCCTTATTATCAGTAACTATCAGGTCATTCCGTGTGCTCTTAACCACCAGGTCCATTATTGTCCTGACCACAAGGTCATAACAGTACAGGTGGCCCAAAGTACTAATGCATCTCAATAGAGGGATAAGAGAAGTTCTGAGACCATTTTTTTTTCTTTGCAGTGTGTTTTGTCTCTATTTTCCCCTTTACCTCTGGGTGGTTCAGGACACTGGTGTAAACATGGACATTCAAGGTCTTTCCTCTTGGATGGATAATCTCACTACAAGGATACAAAACATTCAAGATTTTGTGGTTCAGAATCCGATGTCAGAGCCTAGGATTCCAATTCCTGATTTGCTTTTTGGTGATAGATCTAAGTTCTTGAATTTCAAAAATAATTGTAAATTGTTTCTTGCCTTGAAACCTCGCTCCTCAGGTGACCCTGTTCAACAAGTAAAGATCATTATTTCTTTGTTACGTGGTGACCCTCAAGACTGGGCATTTTCCCTTGCGCCAGGAGATCCGGCATTGCGTGATGTTGATGCGTTTTTCCTGGCGCTTGGATTGCTTTATGACGAACCTAATTCAGTGGATCAGGCAGAGAAAATCTTGCTGGCTCTGTGTCAGGGTCAGGATGAAGCGGAGATATATTGTCAGAAGTTTAGAAAGTGGTCTGTGCTCACTCAGTGGAATGAATGTGCCCTGGCAGCAATCTTCAGAAAGGGTCTCTCTGAAGCCCTTAAGGATGTCATGGTGGGGTTTCCCATGCCTGCTGGTCTGAATGAGTCTATATCCTTGGCCATTCAGATCGATCGACGCTTGTGTGAGCGTAAAGCTGTGCACCATTTGGCGGTACTATCTGAGCATGGGCCTGAGCCTATGCAATGTGATAGGACTTTGACCAGAGCTGAACGGCAAGAACACAGACGTCGGAATGGGCTATGTTTTTACTGTGATGATTCCACTCATGCTATCTCCGATTGTCCTAAGCGCACTAAGCGGTTCGCTAGGTCTGCCACCATTGGTACGGTACAGTCTAAATTTCTATTGTCTGTTACTCTGATTTGCTCTTTGTCATCCTATTCTGTTATGGTATTTGTGGATTCAGGCGCTGCCCTGAATTTGATGGACTTGGAGTATGCTAGGCGCTGTGGTTTTTTCTTGAAGCCCTTGCAGTATCCTATTCCATTGAGAGGAATTGATGCTACGCCTTTGGCCAAGAATAAGCCTCAGTATTGGACCCAATTGACCATGTGCATGGCTCCTGCACATCAGGAGGATATCCGCTTTCTGGTGTTGCATAATCTGCATGATGTGGTCGTTTTGGGGTTGCCATGGCTACAGGTTCATAATCCAGTATTGGACTGGAAATCTATGTCTGTGTCCAGCTGGGGTTGCCAGGGGGTACATGGTGATGTTCCATTTTTGTCTATTTCGTCTTCCACTCCTTCTGAAGTTCCAGAGTTTTTGTCGGATTATCGGGATGTATTTGATGAGCCCAAAGCCAGTGACCTACCTCCTCATAGGGATTGCGATTGTGCAATTAATTTGATTCCTGGTAGTAAGTTTCCTAAGGGCCGATTGTTCAATTTTTCTGTGCCAGAACATGCCGCTATGCGGAGTTATATAAAGGAATCCTTGGAGAAAGGCCATATTCGCCCGTCGTCATCACCGCTAGGAGCAGGGTTCTTTTTTGTGGCCAAGAAGGATGGTTCTTTGAGACCTTGTATTGATTACCGCCTTCTTAATAAAATTACAGTCAAATTTCAGTATCCTTTGCCATTGCTGTCTGATTTGTTTGCTCATATTAAAGGGGCTAGTTGGTTCACCAAGATAGATCTTCGAGGGGCGTATAATCTTGTGCGATGAATGGAAAACAGCATTTAATACGCCCGAGGGCCATTTTGAGTACCTGGTTATGCCATTCGGGCTTTCCAATGCTCCATCAGTATTTCAGTCCTTTATGCATGACATCTTCCGAGAGTACCTGGATAAATTCCTGATTGTGTATTTGGATGATATTTTGGTCTTTTCGGATGATTGGGAGTCTCATGTGAAGCAGGTCAGAATGGTGTTCCAGGTCCTTTGTGCGAATTCCTTGTTTGTGAAGGGGTCAAAGTGTCTCTTTGGTGTTCAGAAGGTTTCATTTTTGGGGTTCATTTTTTCCCCTTCTACTATCGAGATGGACCCTGTTAAAGTCCAGGCCATTTACGATTGGACTCAGCCGACATCTGTGAAGAGACTGCAAAAGTTCCTGGGCTTTGCTAATTTTTATCGGCGCTTCATCGCTAATTTTTCTACTGTTGCTAAACCGTTGACTGATTTGACCAAGAAGGGTGCTGATGTGGTCAATTGGTCTTCTGCGGCTGTAGAGGCTTTTCAGGAGTTGAAGCGTCGTTTTTCTTCTGCCCCTGTGTTGTGCCAGCCAAATGTTTCGCTTCCGTTTCAGGTTGAGGTTGATGCTTCTGAGATTGGAGCAGGGGCTGTTTTGTCGCAGAGAAGTTCTGATGGCTCGGTGATGAAGCCATGTGCTTTCTTTTCTAGAAAGTTCTCGGCTGCTGAGCGTAACTATGATGTTGGTAATCGTGAATTGTTGGCCATGAAGTGGGCATTCGAGGAGTGGCGTCATTGGCTGGAAGGAGCCAAGCATCGCGTGGTGGTCTTGACAGATTACAAGAATTTGACTCATCTTGAGTCTGCCAAACGGTTGAATCCGAGACAGGCTCGATGGTCGTTATTTTTCTCCCGCTTTGATTTTGTGGTTTCGTACCTTCGGGGCTCTAAGAATGTGAAGGCTGATGCCCTTTCAAGGAGTTTTGTGCCTGACTCTCCGGGTGTTCCTGAGCCGGCGGGTATTCTCAAAGAGGGCGTAATTTTGTCTGCCATCTCCCCTGATTTGCGGCGGGTGCTGCAAAAATTTCAGGCTGATAGACCTGACCGTTGCCCAGCGGAGAAACTGTTTGTCCCTGATAGATGGACTAATAGAGTTATCTCTGAGATTCATTGTTCAGTGTTGGCTGGGCATCCTGGAATCTTTGGTACCAGAGATTTGGTGGCTAGATCCTTCTGGTGGCCGTCTTTGTCGCGGGATGTGCGTTCTTTTGTGCAGTCCTGTGGGACTTGTGCTCGGGCTAAGCCCTGCTGTTCTCGTGCCAGTGGGTTGCTTTTGCCCTTGCCGGTCCCGAAGAGGCCCTGGACGCATATTTCTGTGGATTTTATTTCGGATCTCCCCGTCTCTCAAAAGATGTCGGTCATTTGGGTGGTTTGTGATCGCTTTTCTAAGATGGTCCATTTGGTACCTTTGTCTAAATTGCCTTCCTCCCCTGATTTGGTGCCATTATTTTTCCAGCATGTGGTTCGTTTACATGGTATCCCGGAGAACATCGTTTCTGACAGAGGTTCCCAGTTTGTTTCAAGGTTTTGGTGATCCTTTTGTGCTAGGATGGGCATTGATTTGTCTTTTTCCTCGGCTGTCCATCCTCAGACAAATGGCCAAACCGAACGAACTAATCAAACTTTGGAAACATATCTGAGATGCTTTGTTTCTGCTGATCAGGATGATTGGGTGTCCTTTTTGCCGTTGGCTGAGTTCGCCCTTAATAATCGGGCCAGCTCGGCTACTTTGGTTTCACCGTTTTTCTGCAATTCTGGTTTCCATCCTCGTTTCTCTTCAGGGCAGGTTGAGTCTTCAGACTGTCCTGGTGTAGATACTGTGGTGGATAGGTTGCAGCAAATTTGGACTCATGTGGTGGACAATTTGACATTGTCCCAGGAGAAGGCTCAACGTTTCGCTAACCGCCGGCGCTGTGTGGGTCCCCGACTTCGTGTTGGGGATTTGGTTTGGTTGTCGTCTCGTTATGTTCCTATGAAGGTTTCCTCTCCTAAGTTTAAGCCTCGTTTCATTGGTCCGTATAAGATTTCAGAGGTTATCAATCCTGTGTCATTTCGTTTGGCCCTTCCTGCTTCTTTTGCCATCCATAATGTGTTCCATAGGTCGTTATTGCGGAGATACGTGGCGCCTGTGGTTCCATCCTTTGATCCTCCTGCCCCGGTGTTAGTTGAGGGGGAGTTGGAGTATGTGGTGGAGAAGATTTTGGATTCTCGTGTTTCGAGACGGCAACTCCAGTACCTGGTCAAGTGGAAGGGTTATGGTCAGGAAGATAATTCCTGGGTTTTTGCCTCTGATGTTCATGCTGCCGATCTGGTTCATGCCTTTCAATTGGCTCATCCTGGTCGGCCTGGGGGCTCTGGTGAGGGTTCGGTGACCCTTCCTCAAGGGGGAGGTACTGTTGTGAATTCTGTTGTCGGGCTCCCTCCTGTGGTCATGAATGGTACTTCAGCTGGTTCTGTCCATGGACTTCCTCTGGTGGGTGTTTCTGAGTTTCACAGGTTACAAGGTTAATTCGTTAGCTGCTGCTCTATTTAACTCCACTTAGATCTTTGCTCCATGCCACCTGTCAATGTTCCAGTGTTGGTCTGGTTCACTCCTGGATCGTTCTTGTGACCTGTCTTCCCATCAGAAGCTAAGTTCCAGCTTGCATTTCTTGGGTTTGCTATTTTTCTGTCCAGCTTGCTGTTTAATTTGTTGTCTTGCTTGCTGAAAGCTCTGGGATGCAGAGGGAGCGCCTCCGCACCGTGAGTCGGTGCGGAGGGTCTTTTTGCGCCCTCTGCGTGGTCTTTTTGTAGGTTTTTGTGCTGACCGCAAAGTAACCTTTCCTATCCTCGGTCTGTTCAGTAAGTCGGGCCTCACTTTGCTAAATCTATTTCATCTTTGTGTTTGTATTTTCATCTTTACTCACCGTCATTATATGTGGGGGGCTGCCTTTTCCTTTGGGGAATTTCTCTGAGGCAAGGTAGGCTTTATTTTTCTATCTTCAGGGCTAGCTAGTTTCTTAGGCTGTGCCGAGTTGCATAGGGAGCGTTAGGCGCAATCCACGGCTATTTCTAGTGTGTTTGATAGGTTTAGGGATTGCGGTCAGCAGAGTTCCCACGTCCCAGAGCTCGTCCTTATTATCAGTAACTATCAGGTCATTCCGTGTGCTCTTAACCACCAGGTCCATTATTGTCCTGACTAGGGTTGAGCGAAACGGGTCGTTCATTTTCAAAAGTCGCCGACTTTTGGCAAAGTCGGGTTTCATGAAACCCGATCCAACCCCTGTGCGGGGTCGGCCATGCGGTACGCGACTTTCGCGCCAAAGTCGCGTTTCAATGACGCGAAAAGCGCCATTTCTCAGCCAATGAAGGTAAACGCAGAGTGTGGGCAGCATGATGACATAGGTCCTGGTCCCCACCATCTTAGAGAAGGGCATTGCAGTGATTGGCTTGCAGTCCGCGGCGTCACAGGGGCTATAAAGGGGCGTTCCCGCCGACCGCCATGTTACTGCTGCTGATCTGAGCTTAGGGAGAGGTTGCTGCCGCTTCGTCAGAAGCAGGGATAGCGTTAGGCAGGGTCCATTAACCACCAAACCGCTTGTGCTGTAGCGATTTCCACAGCCCAACACCACCTTCGGTGTGCAGGGACAGTGGAAGCTACATTTTTTTTTTTTTCCTCAGCGCTGTAGCTCATTGGGCTGCCCTAGAAGGCTCCCTGATAGCTGCATTGCTGTGTGTACGCCGCTGTGCAAACCAACTGCTTTTTTCAAAGCACAAATCCTCTTGTTCCTTCCTTTCTGCACAGCTATCTTGTTTGTTTGTCCACACTTTTTATTTAATTTGTGCATCAGTCCACTCCTTATTGCTGCCTGCCATACCTGGCTGAGATTACTGCAGGGAGATAGTAATTGAAGGACAGTTCCTTTTTTTTTTTTTTTGTGGGAGATTAAGATTGGCATTTCTGCTAGAGTGCCATCCCTGTCTGTGTCATCTCTCACTCAGTGGGCCATAGAAAGCCTATTTATTTTTTTGCTTGATTTGGGTTCTAAAATCTACCTGAAAAAATCACTACATCAATCAGTGGGAGAAAAATATTGGCCTCAGGGCTTGTG
Organism: Ranitomeya imitator; assembly: GCF_032444005.1. Lineage (NCBI taxonomy): Eukaryota > Metazoa > Chordata > Amphibia > Anura > Dendrobatidae > Ranitomeya > Ranitomeya imitator. Next base: position 83,343,079 of record NC_091287.1, read on the forward strand.
TGCCACTCCTGACTCCTGTGTGTGCCATCTCTCACTCAGTGGGCCATAGAAAGCCTATTAATTTTTTTGCTTTATTTGGGTTCTAAATTCTACCTGAAAAAATCAATAAATCAATCAGTGGGAGATTAATATTGGCCTTTGGGCTTGTGTGCCAGTCCTAAGCGTGCCATCTCTCTCTCTCAGATAGTGGGCCATAGAAAGCCTATTTATTATTTTTTTTATTGGGTTTATAAATTTTCCCTGGAAAAAAAAAAAAAAAGTGGGAGATTAATATTGGCCTCTGGGCTTGTGTGCCAGTCCTGAGCGTGCCATCTCTCTCACAAATAGTGGGCCATAGAAAGCCTATTTATTTTTTTGGTTGATTTGGGTTCTAAATTCTACCTGAAAAAATCAATCAATCAATCAGTGGGAGATTAATATTGGCCTTTGGGCTTGTGTGCCAGTCCTAAGCGTGCCATCTCTCTCTCTCAGATAGTGGGCCATAGAAAGCCTATTTATTATTTTTTTTATTGGGTTTATAAATTTTCCCTGGAAAAAAAAAAAAAAAGTGGGAGATTAATATTGGCCTCTGGGCTTGTGTGCCAGTCCTGAGCGTGCCATCTCTCTCACAAATAGTGGGCCATAGAAAGCCTATTTATTTTTTTGGTTGATTTGGGTTCTAAATTCTACCTGAAAAAATCAATAAATCAATCAGTGGAAGATAAATATTGGCCTCTGGGCTTGTGTGCCACTCCTGACTCCTGTGTGCGTCCTCTCTCACTCAGTGGGCCCTACAAAGCCTATTTTTTTTTTATTTGTTTTCTAAATTCTCCCTGAAACAATCATTTTATTTTATTTTGTTTCTAAATTCTTCCTGAAAAATTCATTTTTTTGTATTTTTTTTTCTAAAGTCTCCCTGAAAAAAAAAAAAAATCAAATCAGTGGGAGATTAATATTGCCCTTTCTGCTTGTGTGCCAGTCTTGACTCCTGGGTGTGCCATCTCTCTCTCTCTCTCTCCAATTGTGGGCCATAGAAAGCCTATTTTTTTTTTTTTGCTTGATTTGGGTTCCAAAATCTACCTGAAAAAATCACTAAATCAATCAGTGGGAGATAAATATTGGCCTCTGGGATTGTGTGCCACTCCTGATTCCTGTGTGCGTCCTCTCTCACTCAGTGGGCCATAGAAAGCCTATTTTTTTTTTATTTGTTTTCTAAATTCTCCCTGAAACAATCATTTCATTTTATTTGGTTTCTAAATTCTTCCTTAAAAAATCATTTTTTTTTATTATTTTTTTTTTTCTAAAGTCTCCCTTTTAAAAAAAAACAAACAAATCAGTGGGAGATTAATATTTACATTTGCGCTTCAGTGACAGTCCTGCGTGTGTGGCATCTCTCTCATTTGTTGCCACCAACAACAGAGTGTGTAACATTGTGCCTGATTTTCGTTGTGGTCTCACCCACCTGTAAAGGGGTAGCTAAATCATACTGAAGTTATAGCTCACCGTGTAAGTTGTGTGACAGCAACAACTACCGTTAGTTTGGTAACGTTTTTAAAACAATGAGGAAGTCTGGTGGAAGAGGTCGTGGCCGGGGGCGTTCATTGTCAGCTGGTAATGAGGGTAGTGGTAGTGGTGGAGCATCAGGTGGTCGTGGGAAAAAAAATATTGCACCTAAGTCTGGAGCTGTGGAGCCAGGTTCGTCGTCTGGCTACACAAGGCCTCGAACGCTCCCTTTTCTGGGAGTAGGAAAACCGCTTTTAAAGCCGGAGCAGCAAGAGCAAGTTTTGGCTTATCTTGCTGACTCAGCCTCTAGCTCTTTTGCCTCCTCTCGTGAAACTGGTAAATGTCAAAGCAGCGCGTCGTTAGTGGATGTTCACGGTCAGGGACAAGTCGCTTCCTTGTCCTCTTCAGCAAAAACAACAACAGAGAAGAATGCAGCAGGCGACACAACGGGTTACTCCATGGAGCTCTTTACACATACCGTCCCTGGCTTAGAAAGTGAAGCAGTTAACAGTCCATGCCCATTACAAGTTGAATCTGACATGGAGTGCACTGATGCACAGCCACAGCCAGACTACTATGCTGGTCCTTTGACTCAGACCACAACATTGCCCTCGCAGGGTGCTGATCAAGAATCAGACCCTGATGAGACTATGTTGCCCCATCACGAACGCTATACCACCGACCGACACGGTGACACAGACGAAGTTGCACACGAGCTACAAGAAGAGGTAATATATGACCCAGTTCTTGACCCCGATTGGCAGCCATTGGGGGAACAGGGTTCAGGCGGCAGTAGTTCTGAAGCGGAGGAGGAGGGGCCGCAGCAGGCATCAACATCGCAACAGGTTCCATCTGCCGGGCCCGTATCTTGCCCAAAACGCGTGGCAAAGTCAAAACCTGTTGGAGGACAGCGTGGCCATCCGGTTAAAGCTCAGTCTGCAATGCCTGAAAAGGTATCCGATGCTAGAAAGAGTGCAGTCTGTCATTTTTTTAAACAACATCCAATTGATCAGCGCAAAGTCATCTGTCAAAAATGTTCAACTACCTTAAGCAGAGGGCAGAATCTGAAAAGTCTCAATACAAGTTGCATGCATAGACATTTAACCACCATGCATTTGCAAGCTTGGACTAACTACCAAACGTCCCTTAAGGTTGTAGCACCCTCGGCCAATGAAGCTAGTCATCAACGCAACATCCCTTCCGGCAGTGTAGGGCCACCATTTTCTGCACCACCTGCAGTATCTGTGCAGGTTTCTTTGCCAGGCCAAAGCAGTCAGGGTCAGGGAATCACCAGTTTCGTAGTAGGAAACACTGCATCTAGGGCACCGGCGGCAACAATACCATCTCCCACCGTCTCTCAGTCTGCCATGTCCACCGGCACCCCCGCTAGTTCCACGATCTCCAGCTCTCCAGTCCAGCTCACCCTACATGAGATTATGGTTAGAAAAAGGAAGTACTTAGCCTCGCATCCGCGTACACAGGGTTTGAACGCCCACATAGCTAGACTAATCTCGTTAGAGATGATGCCCTACCGGTTAGTTGAAAGCGAAGCTTTCAAAGCCCTGATGGACTACGCTGTACCACGCTACGAGCTACCCAGTCGACACTTTTTTTCCAGAAAAGCCATCCCAGCCCTCCACCAGCATGTTAAAGAGCGCATCGTCCATGCACTCAGGCAATCTGTGAGCACAAAGGTGCACCTGACAACAGATGCATGGACCAGTAGGCATGGCCAGGGACGTTACGTGTCCATCACGGCACACTGGGTAAATGTGGTGGATGCAGGGTCCACAGGGGACAGCAAGTTTGGGACAGTTCTGCCTAGCCCACGGTCTAGGAAACAGTTGGCTGTAGCCGTTCGCACCCCCTCCTCCTCCTCCTCGTCCTCCTGCAGAAGCGAGACCTCGTCCACAGACCGCAGTCGCACAACCACTCCATCCGCAGCTGCCACTGTTGCACACCAGGTCTCCCATTATGGGGCAGCTACTGGCAAACGTCAGCAGGCTGTATTGGCTATGAAGTGTTTGGGCGACAACAGACACACCGCTGAAGTTCTGTCCGAGTTCTTGCAGAAAGAAACGCAGTCGTGGCTGGGCACTGTAGATCTTGAGGCAGGCAAGGTAGTGAGTGATAACGGAAGGAATATCATGGCTGCCATCTCCCTTTCCCAACTGAAACACATTCCTTGCCTGGCTCACACCTTAAACCTGGTGGTGCAGTGCTTCCTGAAAAGTTATCCGGGGTTATCCGACCTGCTCCTCAAAGTGCGTGGACTTTGCTCACATATCCGCCGTTCGCCCGTACACTCCAACCGTATGCAGACCTATCAGCGTTCTTTGAACCTTCCCCAGCATCGCCTAATCATAGACGTTGCAACAAGGTGGAACTCAACACTGCACATGCTTCAGAGACTGTGTGAACAGAGGCGGGCTGTTATGTTTTTGTGGGAGGATACACATACACGGGCAGGCAGTAGGATGGCAGACATGGAGTTGTCAGGTGTGCAGTGGTCGAAGATTCAAGACATGTGTCAAGTCCTTCAGTGTTTTGAGGAATGCACACGGCTGGTTAGTGCAGACAACGCCATAATAAACATGAGCATCCCCCTAATGCGTCTGCTGATGCAAAGTTTGACGCACATAAAGGATCAGGCGTCTGCAGCTGAGGAAGAGGAAAGCCTTGATGACAGTCAGCCATTGTCTGGCCAGGGCAGTGTACAGGACGAGGTAGCGGGCGAACAGGAGGAGGAGGACGAGGAGGATGATGGGGATGATTATATTTTTAATGAGGAAGCTTTTCCGGGGCCAGTGGAAATTGTTGGCGCGGCAAGGCCGGGTTCTGGTTTTTGGAGGGACACAAGTGACGTGGATTTGCCTGAAACTGCCTCTCAACCAAGCACAACCACAGATTTGAGAACTCGAACTTTGGGCCACATGGCGGATTATGCCTTACGTATCCTCAAAAGGGACACACGCATTACTAAAATGATGAACGATGACGATTACTGGTTGGCCTGCCTCCTTGATCCTCGCTATAAAGGCAAATTGCAAAATATAATGCCACATGAGAACTTGGAACTAATATTAGCAACCAAACAATCAACTCTTGTTGACCGTTTGCTTCTGGCATTCTCTGCACACAGCGCCCGTGATCGTTCTAACACGAGCTGCAGGGGGCCAGCAGACCAGAGGTGTTAGAGGGGCAGAAATCAGAAGTGGCGTTGGCCAGAGGGGTTTTCTGACCAGGTTGTGGAGTGATTTTGCTATGACCGCAGACAGGACAGGTACTGCAGCATCAATTCAAAGTGACAGGAGACAACATTTGTCCAGTATGGTTACTAACTACTTTTCATCCCTTATCGACGTTCTCCCTCAACCGTCATTCCCATTTGATTACTGGGCATCAAAATTAGACACCTGGCCAGAATTGGCAGAATATGCATTGCAGGAGCTTGCTTGCCCGGCAGCTAGTGTCCTATCAGAAAGAGTATTCAGTGCTGCAGGTTCAATACTAACAGAAAAAAGGACTCGTCTGGCTACCCAAAATGTAGATGATCTAACCTTCATTAAAATGAACCACAACTGGATTTCGAAATCTTTTGCCCCACCTTGCCCGGCTGACACCTAGCTTTCCTATTTAAAGGTGGACTATTCTGAACGACTTTTCCAATCTCGTAATTTGCAGCACCTGATTGTCCAGCATCCGACATGTTAACACCTCCCTAAATGGCCAAAGTCCCCACACGGGGCCGTGGTATCGCCACTTGGCGCCAGCACCCGTGAGAGTACTGTTTGTCTGAGGAGGTGGGTGTGCCCGCTTTTGGTCGACGGCACTGCCACTAGGTCCCTCATAGTACAATAAAGTGTCTGGCGGTGGTGGTGCGCACCCAACGTCAGACACACCGTTGTAATATGAGGGGCCCTGGGCCTGTACCGCCGGCCACAAGACAGTCCCCCCCCCAGCTCAAACAGTGCTCTACCACTTGCAAAATTTTCTCTCACAGCTCCACCAATGTTTAGTGTATGCGCTGACATCCTTCAATGCCTGGCACTGTCAATACCATTGTATTGACATTTTTCTTATGTTAGGCCTTCGAAGCCTGTCTGCGGTCACTCCTTCCACTAGGCCTCCACTGACCTGTCTACTACTGCCCGTGTTCCCCTGGAACCAATTTTAAATTGCCTACAGCCCAATTTTTGTTATGTTAGGACTTCGAAGCCTGTCTGCGGCCCGTTCTTTCCACTACTACTACACTGACCAGGCCACTGCTGCCCGTGTTCCCCTGGAACCAATTTTAAATTGCCTACAGCCAGCCCAATTTATTATGTTAGGGCTTCGAAGCCTGTCTGCGGTCCCTCCTTCCACTAGGCCTCCACTGACCTGTCTACTGCTGCCCGTGTTCCCCTGGAACCAATTTTAAATTGCCTACAGCCCAATTTTTGTTATGTTAGGCCTTCGAAGCCTGTCTGCGGCCCGTTCTTTCCACTACTACTACACTGACCTGGCTACTGCCGCCCGTGTTCCCCTGGAACCAATTTAAAATTGCCGACAGCAAGCCCAATTTATTATGTTAGGCCTTCGAAGCCTGTCTGCGGTCCCTCCTTCCACTAGGCCTCCACTGACCTGTCTACTGCTGTCCGTGTTCCCCTGGAACCAATTGTAAATTGCCTACATCCCAATTTTTGTTATGTTAGGCCTTCGAAGCCTGTCTGCGGCCCGTTCTTTCCACTACTACTACACAGACCAGGCCACTGCTGCCCGTGTTCCCCTGGAACAAATTTTAAATTGCCTACACCCAGCCCAATTTATTATGTTAGGCCTTCGAAGCCTGTCTGCGGTCCCTCCTTCCACTAGGCCTCCACTGACCTGTCTACTGCTGCCCGTGTACCCCTTGAACCAACATCAGAAAATATAAAAATAAGTATTTTGCTTATAAAAAAGAAAATACTGGAGAGATATCAAATGCAGACATTTTAACATTAAAAACAAACACATACAACAAAAATCTGGTACAGTACTAAAAATGGCCACCAGCTACAATAACTTTCTCCTGCAAGTAGTTAATTGAAAGTTTTTTTCAATTTAAAATACAGATATGGCATCCACCGAGTGTTGTCCTGTCGCGTCTTCTTTATATTATTGCCAAGAAGATGCAAAACAATGAAAATAATAAAATCATTATTTACCAAAAAAATAGAGTAAGTCAAAACCACATTGCAAATAAACATTCATTACAAATAAAGAAGCAGGGCGCGTCCGAGGGTGAGTATATACCTAATAAGAATATAATCACCCTCGGACGCGCCCTGCTTCTTTCCGACAGCCTTCCTTCCTAAGAATCAGCCCTTCCGTGGTGTAGAGAGAGGGTGTGTTACACTCCAAGGTGTTCCCCAGGTTGCCTTTCCTGAGCTTCGATCTTCATGCTCTCGTTTAGTAGTTGTCGGAAAGTAGGCTGCATTAGGCCTACAAATTGGGTATGGGGTGGAGAGAGATGGTGTGTTACACTCCAAGGTGTTCCCCAGGTTTCCTTGCCATTGCTTCGGTCTTCCGACTCGTTTAGTAGTTGTAGAAAACTACACTGCATTAGGCCTACAAAATGGGTATCGGGTGGAGAGAGATGGTGTGTTACACTCCAAGGTGTTCCCCAGGTTTCCTTGCCATTGCTTCGGTCATCCGACTCTCGTTTAGTAGTTGTACAAAACTACACTGCATTAGGCCTACAAAATGGGTATCGGGTGGAGAGAGATGGTGTGTTACACTCCAAGGTGTTCCCCAGGTTTCCTTGCCATTGCTTCGGTCTTCCGACTCTCGTTTAGTAGTTGTAGAAAACTACACTGCATTAGGCCTACAAAATGGGTATCGGGTGGAGAGAGATGGTGTGTTACACTCCAAGGTTTTCCCCAGGTTTTCTTGCCATTGCTTCGGTCTTCCGACTCTCGTTTAGTAGTTGTAGAAAACTACACTGCATTAGGCCTACAAAATGGGTATCGGGTGGAGAGAGATGGTGTGTTACACTCCAAGGTGTTCTCCAGGTTGCCTTTCCAGAGCTTCGATCTTAATGCTCTCGTTTAGTAGTTGTTGGAAACTACACTGCATTAGGCCTCCAAATTGGCTATGGGGTGGAGAGAGATGGTGTGTTACACTCCAAGGTGTTCTCCAGGTTTCCTCGCCATTGCTTCGATCTTCCGACTCTCGTTTAGTAGTTGTAGAAAACTACACTGCATTAGGCCTACAAAATGGGTATCGGGTGGAGAGAGATGGTGTGTTACACTCCAAGGTGTTCCCCAGGTTTCCTTGCCATTGCTTCGGTCTTCCGACTCTCGTTTAGTAGTTGTAGAAAACTACACTGCATTAGGCATTCAAAATGGGTATCGGGTGGAGAGAGATGGTGTGTTACACTCCAAGGTGTTCCCCAGGTTTCCTTGCCATTGCTTCGGTCTTCCGACTCTCGTTCAGTAGTTGTAGAAAACTACACTGCATTAGGCCTACAAAATGGGTATCGGGTGGAGAGAGATGGTGTGTTACACTCCAAGGTGTTCTCCAGGTTGCCTTTCCAGAGCTTCGATCTTAATGCTCTCGTTTAGTAGTTGTTGGAAACTACACTGCATTAGGCCTCCAAATTGGCTATGGGGTGGAGAGATATGGTGTGTTACACTCCAAGGTGTTCCCCAGGTTTCCTTGCCATTGCTTCGGTCTTCCGACTCTCGTTTAGTAGTTGTACAAAACTACACTGCATTAGGCCTACAAAATGGGTATCGGGTGGAGAGAGATGGTGTGTTACACTCCAAGGTGTTCCCCAGGTTTCCTTGCCATTGCTTCGGTCTTCCGACTCTCGTTTAGTAGTTGTAGAAAACTACACTGCATTAGGCCTACAAAATGGGTATCGGGTGGAGAGAGATGGTGTGTTACACTCCAAGGTGTTCCCCAGGTTTCCTTGCCATTGCTTCGGTCTTCAGACTCTCGTTTAGTAGTTGTAGAAAACTACACTGCATTAGGTCTACAAAATGGGTATCGGGTGGAGAGAGATGGTGTGTTACACTCCAAGGTGTTCCCCAGGTTTCCTTGCCATTGCTTCGGTCTTCCGACTCTCGTTTAGTAGTTGTAGAAAACTACACTGCATTAGGCCTACAAAATGGGTATCGGGTGGAGAGAGATGGTGTGTTACACTCCAAGGTGTTCCCCAGGTTTCCTTGCCATTGCTTCGGTCTTCCGACTCTCGTTCCGTAGTTGTAGAAAACTACACTGCATTAGGCCTACAAAATGGGTATCGGGTGGAGAGAGATGGTGTGTTACACTCCAAGGTGTTCTCCAGGTTGCCTTTCCAGAGCTTCGATCTTAATGCTCTCGTTTAGTAGTTGTTGGAAACTACACTGCATTAGGCCTCCAAATTGGCTATGGGGTGGAGAGAGATGGTGTGTTACACTCCAAGGTGTTCTCCAGGTTTCCTCGCCATTGCTTCGATCTTCCGACTCTCGTTTAGTAGTTGTAGAAAACTACACTGCATTAGGCCTTCAAAATGGGTATCGGGTGGAGAGAGATGGTGTGTTACACTCCAAGGTGTTCCCCAGGTTTCCTTGCCATTGCTTCGGTCTTCCGACTCTCGTTTAGTAGTTGTAGAAAACTACACTGCATTAGGCCTACAAAAAGGGTATGGGGTGGAGAGAGATGGTGTGTTCCACTCCAAGGTGTTCTCCAGGTTGCCTTTCCTGAGCTTCTATCTTCAGGCTCTCGTTAAATTGTGGTTGAATGGAACAACTGTATTTGGCGTACTAGTTGGTTTGGGGCCTACTAACAGTGTCTGCCGCTCCTTGCTGTTCTCCTGGTTTCCTGTCCTGAAATTCCGTTTTCAGGCGCTCGTTAAGTAGTTGTTAATGTTAGACTGCATTTGGCCTACTAGTTGGGTTGGGGCCTACTATCGGTGTCTGCCACTCCTTGCTGTTCTCCTCCACTGAACAAAGCTGTGCCGCCTGTTTACTACGGTTGCCAATTTTGAACTGCATTTCGACTACTTACTGATTTGGGCCTACTCTCTGTGTCAGCCTCTCATTCCAGTTGTCCTCCACTGCAATGCCCCCTGGTTATTCCTGTGTTACCAATTTTGAACTGCATTTAGCCAACTTTATTCTTTGGGCCTATATCTGTGTTTCCTCCTCATCCTGCCCATTGCCCAGCCAGTGATAGATGAGTCTGCTGGTACATTGACCCATAACGCAACATTCCCCGTGCACGCTACACAACAACATTGTGACCCTGCTGAAAGTCAGGTTGCTCTTCCCGCATACCATACCACCTTACACGGGGACAAAGAGGAAGGTGCAGATGAAAGTGCAGGTTCCTTCATCAGGTGGGGGGAGGAATACTAGTTGGCGACGTCACTGGCACAGGGCCTCTCATAGTACGCAAAAGTGTTGCTGCCGGTGGGAGGCGCCCCCGCCGTGCAAACACACCGCTGTACTTTGAGGGGCCCTGTGTCAGTGCCAATGCCAACGAGTGGGCCCCCCCTGCTTGCTCAGGTTCACAGCACTTGCAAAGTTGAAATACTTACCTCTCCCTGCTCCACTGCCGTGACGTGGTCCAGATTTCCTGGGCCCACTAATTACTTGAACCAGCCCTACCCACCACAACTTTAGCCAAATGACCCCCAATTTCAAATGCCTTCCAATTATTATAAGGTAAATTACGCTTGACAAGCATCATTAAGAAGAATGGATGGTTTTGACATTAAAATGGGCACTCTAGGTGTTTTCCTGGCCCCCACTCACTGCCGACTATGCTGCCCCATTGACTTGCATTGGGTTTCGTGTTTCGGTCGATCCCGACTTTACGTCAAAATCGGCCGATTTCACTCGACCCGACTTTTGAGATAGTCGGGTTTCGCGAAACCCGGCTCGACTCTAAAAAGGTCAAGGTCGCTCAACTCTAGTCCTGACCACCAGGTCATAACAGTAGAGTCCATCCGTTCACCTTTTCTGCGTCGCACAAAGACACGGTGGTTGGAACTAAAGATCTCAAATTTGAACTCATCAGACCAAAGCACAGATTTCCACTGGTCTATTGTCCATTCTTTGTGTTCTTTAGCTCAAACAAGTCTCTTCTGCTTGTTGCCTGTCCTTAGCAGTGGTTTCCTAGCAGCTATTTTACCATGAAGGCCTGCTGCACAAAGTCTCCTCTTAACAGTTGTAGTTGTAGAGATTTGTCTGCTGCAATAACTCTGTGTGGCAATGACCTCGTCTTTCTAATCTGAGCTGCTTTTAACCTGTGATTTCTGAGGCTGATGACTCGGATAAACTTATCCTCAGAAGCAGAGGTGACTCTTGGTCTTCCTTTCCTGAGGCGGTCCTCATGTGAGCCAGTTTCTTTGTAGTGGTTGATGGTTTTTACCACTGCACTTGGGGACACTTTCAAAGTTTTCCCAATTTTTCAAACTGACTGACCTTAATTTCTTAAAGTAATAATGGCCACTCGTCTTTCTTTACTTAGCTGCTTTTTTCTTGCCATAATACAAATTCTAACAGTCTATTCTCTAGGACTATCAGCTGTGTATCCACCAGACTTCTGCTCAACACAACTGATGGTCCCAACTGCATTTATAAGGCAAGAAATCCCACTTATTAAACCTGACAGGGCACAGCTGTGAAGTGAAAACCATTCTGGATGACTACCTCTTGTAGCTTACCAAGAGAATGCCAAGAGTGTGAAAAGCAGTCATCAAAGCAAAAGGTGGCTACTTTGAAGAACCTAGAATGTAAGACATAATTTCAGTTGTTTCACACTTTTTTGTTAAGTATATAATTCCACATGTGCTAATTCATAGTTTTGATGCCTTCAGTGTGAATGTACAATTTTCATAGTCATGAAAATACAGAAAAATCTTTAAATGAGAATGTGTGCCCAAACTTTTGGTCTGTGCTGTAGTGACCGAATAATACGACATACAAGGGACAAATACCACCACACCATGCACAGACCACAAATTGCAATATACTGACCAAGTAGTACCACATACAAAAAACAAATATCGCCAAACCATGACCAGCCCACATATTACCACTACATAATGACCAAATATTACCACATACAAGAGACAAATACCGCCACATCATGACCAGATCACATATTATCACCCCATAGTGACTGAATAATACCACATACAAGGACAAAAACTGCCGTACCATGACCATACCACAAATTACCACCACATGGTAATCGATAATACCACATGTAAGGAACAAATACAGCCACACAGTGAGCAGACCATATATTACCACCCCATGGTGACCAAGTAATACCACATACAGGGAACAAATACTACCACACCATAACCAGACCACATATTACTATTACATGGTGACCAATAATACCACATGCAAAGAACAAATACAGCTACACCATTACCAGATCATATATTACCACCTCATGGTGATCAATAATACCACATACAAAGTACATGTACCATTACACCATGACCAAATCACATATTACAACACACTGACCAAGTAATACCACATACAGGGAACAAATACTACCACACCATGACCAGGCCATGTATTACCGCATCAGTGACGGAATAAAACCACACACCAGGGACATATGCCTCCACAACATGACCAGACCACATATTACCATCACATAGTGACCTGATAATTCTACATACAAGAAAAAATACCGTCACACCATGACCAGATGACATATTACCACCGCATAGTAACTGAATAATACCACATACAGGGGACAAGTACTGCAGGATGCAAACAGCTGGAGATATATCGGAGTGGCGGTGATAACATATGAAGATGCCGCAAGGTGAGTATCAGACAGGAGACTTGGATTTAAAATACCACTCCAGCAGTGACATAAAAAAATGCCTGAGTAGTTCTTTAAGTATTCCCTGTGGTTTTTGCAGCAAAAACTGCATCATTTCTTAGTACCAACTAAGTAAATAAGATTTCTGAAGTCTCATGCACATGTTGCTTAGTTTTGTCTTATAGATTTGAAGGCGTTTCACATCTGAAGCATGTCAATACTTTCAGTGTTTTCCTGCCTATCCAATGCAATGGGGGAAAGAAAAGCACGTAAAAAATGCATAAAAATTATTAGATAAAACCATGTGTGTTTTATATTGCGTTTTTCCTGCCACAAGACATGTTTTTGGTGCAAAAATGACTGCAGCAAATACTTAATGTGTGCACATACCCATACACAGACTGTTTCGCACACACAAATTCAGCTATAAACCTTATATATACAGAAATGTACACATATAGGAATTGCAGAGCACAAATACACAGCCACAAACATGCAGTACATGGCACAGTTATTAGACATATACTTTACATTTACTGTGTATATTCACTGCTCAAAAAAATAAAGGGAACACTTAAACAACAGAACATAGTTCCAAGTAAATCAAACTGTCCACTTAGGAAGCAACACAGTTTTACAATCAATTTCACATGCTGTTGTGCAAATGGAATAGACAACAGATGGAAATTATTTGTCATTATCAAGTCACACTCAATAAATGAGTGATTCTGCAGGTGGGGATCACAGACCACATCACAGTACCAATGCTTTCTGGCTGATGTTTGTTAGGGCTTGAGTTCCTGCCTCTGCACAGCGGGAATCTCGAGCCATCTCCGCTGCGGTCTCCCATTCTTCTCCAGCCGCAGTGGAGCCTGCTCAGCGGAGATGTCGGTCCCAGCATCTGGCTCAGGCAGATACTCTGCATCTGGCTACTGCAGTTATTCCAGGCTCTGTCATTATAGCTAGCACTGGTCACCGGCGAAGTCTCACTTCTGGGACTAAGTCCTGCTTTCTCCCTTCTGAGCATGCCCAAAGGAAGACCTCTCATTGGAAGTCAGGGGTCACATGCTCAGGTCCTGAATCAACTCCCATTGGTCCTCTAGGAAGGTCCTGAAGTTGCTGCAACTATAAAAGGTTTGCATGGCCGCACGGCCATGCGCTAGTATCAATCTTTGTCATGAGCTTTGCACCAGTGTGGCTATGTATGCTTGTGGTTAGGGCCCAGCTGAAATAAGCCACTAGAATACCGGCAACTCCGGTGAGGAATTGTTTGTGTGCTTCTCTGACTGTCAGACATGACCACTGACTGCTATCAGCTCAGCAGTTAGATGTGTACTCCTGTGAGCTTAACAGGACACAGTGCTTTTCTATCACGGCGACTCTGTGAAGTAACAGAGCTCGCTTATACCGCCATATAGTGCCATTTGCTATCAGCAGATTCTCCTGCACGGTGGACCCCGGGCTGCGAACGCACCAATAATAACATCTATATTTTACTCGGTGCGTTCCACCAGCCTTAATGATGTTTTGGTCAATTTTGAATGTTGGTTGTGCTTTCACACTCGTGGTAGCATGAGATGGACTCTACAACCCACACAAGTGGCTCAGGTAGTGCAGCTCATCCAGGATGGCACGTCAATGCGAGCTGTGGAAGAAGGTTTGCTGTGTCGGTCAGCGCAGTATCCAGAGGCTGGAGGCGCTACCAGGAGACAGGCCAGTACACCAGGAGACGTGGAGGGGGCCATAGGAGGGCAACAACCCTGCAGCAGGACTGCTACCTCAGCCTTTGTGCAAGAAGGAACAGGAAGAGCACTGCCAGAGCCCTGCAAAATGACTCCCAGCAGGCCACAAATGTGCATGTGCCTGCACAAATGGTTAGAAACTTACTCCATGAGGATGGTCTGGGTTCCCGACGTCCACAGATGGGGGTTGTGCTCACAACCCAACACCGTGCAGGATGCTTAGCATTTGCCACAGAACACTAGGATTGGCAAATTTGCCACTGGTGCCCTGTGCTCTTCACAGATGAAAGCAGGTTCACACTGAGCACATGTGACAGACGTGACAGAGTCTGGAGACATGCGTGGACAGCGATCTGCTGCCTACAACATCCTTCAGAATGACTGGTTTGGCAGTGGGTCAGAAATAGTGTGTGGTGGCATTCCTCTGGAGGGCCGCACAGCCCTCCATGTGCTCGCCAGAGGTAGCCGAACTGCCATTAGGTACCGAGATGAGATCCTCAGACCCCTTGTGAGACCATATGCTGGTGCAGTTGGCCCTGGGTTTATCCTAATGCAGGACAATGCCAGACCTTATGTGGCTGGAGTGTGTCAGCAGTTCCTGCAAGATGAAGGCATTGAAGCTATGGACTGGCCCACCCATTCCCCAGACATGAATCCGATTGAACACATCTGGGACATCTTGTCTGGAAACCATTCACCAATGTCACGTTGCACCACAGACTGTCCAAGAGTTGGCGGATGCTTTACTCCAGGTCTGGGAAGAGATCCCTCAGGAGACCATCCGCCGCCTCATCAGCAGCATGCCCAGGTATTGTAGGGAAGTTATACAGGCACGTGGAGGCCACACACACTACTGAGCATCATTTCCTTGTTTTGAGGCATTTCCACTGAATTTGGATCAGCATGTAACTTCATTTTCCACTTTGATTTTGAACATCATTCCAACTCCAGACCTCCATGGGATATTAATTGTGATTTACATTGATCATTTTTAGGTTTTATTGTTCTCAGCACATTCCACTATGTAATGAATAAAGATTTACAACTGGAATATTTCATTCAGTGATATCTAGGATGTGGAATTTTATTGTTCCCTTTAATTTTTGAGCAGTGTATCACACACATGAAGACTGTGTAGAGGACTGGGCATCAGGCATACTCAGTCTCAGGCAATGTGATGGGGCACACGACCCTCACTAAGTTCTCCATTTGCAGCTCTGTTCACTGCAGACTGTGCTCCCCTACCCTCCTGTTTGCCAACTACTAGATGTGCTGGAAAGGCAGGAGGGGGAGGTATAATGATTGTTGTGTGGCTGGTGAGATGCAATAGTGGTGAATAGGGAGCAGAAGTATTAGTATACCCCATCCTATTGCAAGAACAAACCTGTGGGCAGCAGAGAGAAGGCTTCTTCATCCTGGAGGCAGCAGTCTGCTCTGCAGGAGGCTCAGGAGAGTGGGTGGAGTCTGCAGTGTCTGAATATTGCAGCAGCTAGAGCAGCAGAGCAGTCAGTGTAGCTGCAGCCGGAGCAGCAGAGCAGTGAAAGCAGCAGCCAGAGCAGAGCAGTGAGTGCAGCAGAGCAGAGCAGTGAGTGTAGCCGTGCAGCTGCTCCTGGCTGTTGTGCAGCTCCTCTCCTGTGTGGAGCACAGGCACATGCAGGAGTGGTTACTTTTATGTGAGTTAGGAAAGGCAGCATGCTGCTGTGTCTGGCTGCTCTGGAAGAATGTGACCTCAGGAGGTTCAGAGCATCAAGCTTTTGATCCAGGACTCAGGCCCCGAACGTTACTGATTAGTGACGCCCCTGCCCTAGGGCCCAGTAAGCAGAAGCAACGTGGTGGGCCCCGAATGACTGAGACATGCTGCCGGCATTTCTCACCCAGTCCAGGCCCCTCCTCTTTGCTTCTGCTCACTGGGCCCCATACACCAGTAAAGGTGGTAATGCCCTGATTTTCTTTTTGCATGAAATAAGTATTTAATACAATAGAAAAACATCTTAATATTTGGTACAGAAACCTTTTGATTACAATTACAGAGGTTAGACATTTCCTGTAGTTCTTGACAAAGTTTGCCCACACCACCGCAGGGATTTTGGCGCGTTCCTCCATACAGATTTTCTCCAGATCTTTCAAGTTTCGGGGCTGTCACCGGGCAACATTGAGTTTCAGCTCCCTCCAAAGATTTTCTATTGGGTTCAGGTCTGGAGACTGGTTAGGCCACTCAAGGACCTTGAGATACTTTTTACAGAGCCACTCCTTAGTTGCCCTGACTGTGTGATTCAGGTCATTGTCATGCTATAAGACCCAATCACGACCCATCTACAATGCTCTTACTGAGGGAAGGATGTTGTTGACCAAAATCTCATGATACATGACCCCATCCATCCTCTCTTCAATACAGTGCAGTTGTCCTGTCTCCTTGGCAGAAAAGCATGCCCAAAGTAAGACGTTTCCAACATCATGATTCATGGTTGGGACAGCCTTCTTGGGGTTGGTCTCATCATACTTCTTCCTCCAAACATGGCAAGTGGAGTTGATACCAAAAAGTTCCATTTTGGGCTTATCTGACCACATGACCTTCTCTCATGCCTCCTCTGGATCCTCCATACAGTCATTGGCGAATTTCAAACAGGCCTGGACATGTGCTGTCGTGAACAGGGGGCCTTGCGTACCCTGCAATATTTTAAACCATAATGGCGTAGTTTGTTACTAATGATAATATTTGAGACTATAGTCGCAGCTCTCTTCAGGTCATTGACCAAGTCCTCCCATGTAGTTCTTGGATGATTCCTTTCTCAGAATCCTTACCCCACAAGGTGAGAACTTGCACAGAGCCCCAAACCGAGGAAGATTTAAAGTCATCTTGTGTTGCTTCTTCTAATAATTGCAACAACAGTTGTTGCCTTCTCACCAAGCTGCTGGCCTATTGTCCTCCTCCATGGTGGAGAGGTTAGTATGTAGAGAGGTGTCTTTTATACCAGTAACAGGTGCAATCAATACAGGAAATCAGTGCATAGAAGGAGGGCATCTTAAAAAATACTAACCAGAATTGTTGCTGGTTGGTAGGTGATCAAATACTTATTTCATTATTTACAAATCATACAATGTGATTTTCTGTTTTTTTAATTTTTAGATTCTGTCTCACAGTTGAAGTGTACCTACAATAAAAATTACAGACCTCTCCATTCTTTGTAGGTGGGAAACGTTGCAAAATCGGCAATGTATCAAATACTTATTTTCCTCACTGTAGATAGCATTGAGCTTGATTACAAATTTTACCTATTTAGAGATTTTTAAGATGATATTAATATTGCATTATTTGGAAGTCTTTTTTGATATTGTATGGTGCCATAGCCCTGTTACTTCCACGGAAACATAAATTCTGTTTTAATAAAAATCTATTTTTTATTAAAAGAACTTGAAATTAGCTTTTTTAAGCTATTTGAAGCTTAAGAAAAAAATTATGTTGATTATTGGGACACATACACATTACACCTACAGGTACTGTTGCTAGAACATGCAATTTGAAAATTAACTTTACATAGCCAAGTTGTTGAGGTTCTTAAAGGTTTTCACTTTCAAATAAAGTCACTCACAGAAGATAAAGGGATATTTAAAAGGGAAGAAATTTCCTGGCTCAACAACAGAGGGGGGACATCCTATTACAGTACAACACATGCTTTAGAATGACAAATTCTTTTTGCAATGCTTTTAAAGACAGATGTCATCAAGGGGCTGTTTTTTTTTATAAACCGACGACACTGATACTAAATGAAAAAACTATTTCACTGATTGGAGGTGTTTACCTTATAGTGTATATGATAGAAATACTGGTCAGGAATAGGGATGAATGGACCCGCGGATGTTCGGGTTCGTCAGATTTGACCGTTCTTTGTTCCAAAGTTCAGTTCTGGTGCCAAAACTCTACCCAAAATTGAACCCGAAACCCATAGAAGTCAATGGGACCCAAACTTTGGTGCTGTAAAAGGGCTATAAAATGGTCATAGTAAGCTAGGTGGCAGCCAAAGGAAACAGAGTACCCCCACACAGTCTCTCTGAAGACGTCCACATTTGGAGTTCAGCATCGCACACTAGGTGTCAGGTATGATCTCCAAACTTTACAGTTCCGGTTCACTCATCTCTATTCAGGAATCAGTAATAAAGGTTTTAACAGTCATTTACCATTTCCATTATATAGCACAAAGTGCATATGGAGAATTTGAAATGTCACGCTAATAAGCACCACAGAAGCTTCATGTAAATATTCCAATTGCTCCCTCTACTAAATTGGCTGTGAAGAACATCACAGCTGGCTCCATGAACCTGTGCAGCAGAGAAACCAGTGAAAGAGTCACAGTTCTGATTCAGAAACCCTTAATTCTCAGGTCAGTAGGTGTCCCAGATAGAGATGATCAAAACTATTTGTGTGCAAGTGAATTCTATTTGATTATGCAAAAAATAATCTGCGTTTTAAAGAATACAGAGAAAAAAGAAAAAAAAAACACAAAATTGAGCTTAAATTGAGTTGGTACACATGCAGAGGTTAAAAGGTTAACCTCTGCATGTGTACCAACACAATTTAAGCTCAATTTTGTGGTTTTTTTTTTTCTCTGTATTGTTGCATTCTGTGCAAGCCGGGGTGTGGCCTCCCTGTTTCTGAGCTAGAGACTATATAAGGCTTCCCCAGTCTAGTGTTTCACTGGTTGGGCCCAGTCCTTTTGTCTACCCTTATTCACACTGAGGTCAACATTAACACAATGTAAGGTTTTAATATTAGACAGTGTAGGACTGTCCCGATCAGAGTTACCGTGACGAGGTGGGATGGCTTTTGTGCTATTTTTTTTCCAAAAAACAGTATTACTAAAAACTCTGTGTTATTTAAATGCACTTTTGCTTTTTTTACTCAGTTACATCAGGGTTTTTGTTTACTTTTTTCTCTTGTAGGTTTCAATGTTTTGTGGCCCATGTGAACATGCGTTTAACCTCTGCATGTGTGCCAACTCAATTTAAGCTAAATTTTGTGTTTTTTTTCTCTGTATTGATGCATTCTGTGCAAGCCGGTGTGTGGCCTCCCTGTTTCTGAGCTAGAGACTATATAAGGCTTCCCCAGTCTAGTGTTTCACTGGTTGGGCCCAGTCCTTTTGTCTGCCCTTATTCACACTGAGGTCAAAATTGACACAATGTAAGGATTTAACATTAGACAGTGTAGGACTGTCCCGATCAGCATTACCGTGACGAGGTGGGATGGCGTTTGTGCTATTTTTTTAATCAAAAAACAGTATTACTAAAAACAGTGCTATTTAAATGCACTTTTGCTTTTTTACTTAGTTACATCAGGGTTTTCATTTACTTTTTTCTCTTGTAGGTTTCAATGTTTTAAAGAATACGTATTTTTGTAAATTTAGTTTGCGCTCATTCAGCAAATTTGAACTTTTTCAGATCTACTCGTCTCTAGTCCCAAAGATCTTAACATCACTTTACCAAATGGGAAAAACTTTAAATTGACTATGAAGATTTAAAAGGGTATTTCCATCTTCAAGATCCTTTCCCAATATGTAGTAGGTAAAATAATGATAAAAACAAATATCTCCAATTATAAATGTAGTATAGTTCATCTGATAAGCTATGTTGCTTACCCCATGTGCAGGACATTGCAGTAACTTAGAGATCCATGGCTTAGATCACTAACAACTGTCAGTATAGGCTCATCAGAGTACACTAATAACCATAAAATAATTTTTATTTAACAAATAGTTAAACCAATATGAACTAGAACAATATGCAATGCCCAACCAGGCATAAATTAAAATTCTGACAGAAACATGGTGAGGTACCATGACCAATTTCTTTTTGTCTATTAAACCAGCAATATAGATCATAGTCTGGACTTAGTGCCATCTATCACACTCCTTATGACTATTAGGTCATAAGGGATCAGATCTTGGAGATGAGAGTATCCCTTTATGCCTTTGAACACATCTGCCAGTCAACCTGAAACAAGGCTTTTCAAATTCATGTTTATATTTGATGTATGAAAGTTTAAGTTAGGCCGATGTCACACTTGCGAGTGCAATGCGAGAAACTTGCGCGAGTCCCTCGCATCAATACCCAGCACTGCCGCCGACGGTTTGGACCGGAGCGTTCAGCTGCGTAGAAATACATGCAGCTGCACATTCTGGTCCCGAGTGCCGATGGCAGTGCCGGGTATTGATGCGAGAGACTCGCGCGAGTTTCTCGCTTTGCACTTGCAAGTGTGACACCAGCCTTAATGAAAGTCTTGGCTTTCAACTGAGGATTCCTTTTTTTTTGCTCAGTATGTTTCCAGTTTTGACTGCTATCTAAGGTCAGTTTCACACTTGTGTTTGGGTAGAGTGCGTAGGCCTGCGTACTTCCTTCCTTAAGCTCTGCCTACTTTCACACTACTCCCCTTAAGCTCCGCCTACTTCCACATGCATCCTTACACAATGCTAAAAATAGGTATGCAGGATGCATGCGAAAGTAGGCGGAGCTAAAGGGAAGACGTGTGGAAGTAGGTGGAGCTTAATGGAGGAAGTACGCAGCCCTACACACGCTACCCAAACGCAAGTGTGAAACCGGCCTAAGAGAGCTAGAGACCATTGATCTTGTTAAGGCAATCAACATAACCAACAATAACATTTCTACATTTTCTTCGATCAGCCATTCTTCTTCTTAATATTTCCAGTCCTTTTACTCTTTATTTGGTAAAACTTTTTATCACTGAATTGAATATAATTAAAATCGCTACTTCTTGGCATCTTATTTTAACAACTTAAACACTCCATAACAGTTAAACTGTGCAGATTAGCTCTTAGGCTATGTTCTCTTCACCTTCACCATATACGAAAGACACATGGAATTGTCTGCTACACAAATGCATATTCCTGCCCTTGATTCTCATTGAAGTAAAGTCATAACAGTTTTCTAAATGTGACAAAAATATACCATTAAAGTATATCCCAAAAGGATGCTCCTTTGGCACACATGTGGATAATTATTGCTATTTTAGTGGACTGTATTTACTGTATATTCTATTTTTCTAAAGTGCCAAACACAAGAATGGGATCTAAGGGGTAATGTTTCTCCTTGTTGAGAGTGACAATCCAGGCTTGGCTTATCGGGGTGAGGAGACTTATAGGCCAAGCATGCTCCTCTGGGAAATTAAATATGCAAATTGCCTCTTCAGAGAAGGAGAGGAGTTGAACTTTAGTGCCACCTACTGGAAGTAGTAATTCTAAAAGTCAGCTTTGCTACTTTTAATAGATGGCACTAGAGTTCAAGTCATCTTCTCTGAAGAGGCAAACTCAAGAATAAAACACAAAATATATATTTTATGCCATATTTAGTGTTTGTATCTATATTTAATAACTGAAGTAAGAACATGGCTCTTAGCTTTCAGCACAAAAAAAGAACACAATAAAAAAAGGAACAAAAACTTTATTTGTGAAAAGAATAAAATAACATGAAGTAAAAATGAAACATACCAACATAATCTATGTACAAAATAAAACACAAAATCACCACTAGTGGTGAAAATAAATACATTGGATTAAATGGTAATATACACGGGTACCAAAGTAAAATATTATTTGAATTAGATTCACCTTTAAATATGTCATCTCTGTCATGATCTAAAGATCTTTTTTTTTCTAAATTTGACTAACATAAAAATAAATATAGTTTTCAATTCCATTTGATTCATATTGTTATTTACACAAAATCAAACATTCTTAATTAAACCCAACATTCAAGCTTATTCAATATGAAAAAAATGTAATTATGAATTTAGAGATGAGCTAAATATTTCAAAAAGCTGAACTTTTTATAAGCGTAAGGGGTTTTGAAGCAGTTTTTTTTCCATTTTATGTACTTTAGCATAAAACTAATACAATTTTAAAAAGTTTTAAAATTGTTTTTTTTCTAAAATATTTATTAAAAAAAGCCAAAAACATGTTTTGACAATATCTATTTTACATTGCATTTCTGAAAAATCATACAGTAAAAAAAAAAGGATTTAAAATTGTAAACCTATTGTAGCAGTGGTATAGAACATTTGCTCATCTCTTTCATAATATGTAAATATGTATGCCTATGTGTACCTTTCCAGGACAAAGATATGTTTGCCTGAACCTAAGTGTGCATACTACTATACATAATGTACTTCTGACATTAGCAGCTTTTTAGTATAAATACTTGAATTTTATATTTAACTTTTACCTACCGGCTTCTTCACTAGCAAAACTGCTCATGCTGAAAGTTGATCATTTTTGGTTTTAAAACCTTCATCGAGCTTCAGCATGTCAATTGGCATTTATGTATGCATAATTGAAAAATAAATGTCAGTACGTCACAAGGCATTTTTCTCTGCAGAAAATAGGGTATCCCTATAAACAAATTCTCAAAAAAATATATGTAAATGGGCTTCTATCAATATAGGAATCATATAGACCCAGAAAAAAATCTTTATTAAACTTGATTAAAAATGCCACCAACTGGTGGCATTTTTAATCAAGTTTAATAAAGATTTTTTTCTGGGTCTATATGATTGCTATCCCTATAAACAGTAGCACATATTCATAAATGAGGTATACTGCATTTTTTTTATTTAAAAAAGGCAAAGCAAAAATGACTTACAGGTTATGCAAGCTAATGCATTACTACAAAACACTTACAAAAATTAATATAATAAAAAAGAACAGATGCCATTTTAAGACATTTTCTGATATTTGGAAACCTTGTTATCAACTGGTGCAATGGTGGGCAAATGATGGAGCCGGGAACCCCCTGGAATCCTTCTTTTGTCTATGTACTTTACAAACTGAATGCCATACATGCACAATCACTTTCCAAAATGAACAAGAAACAATCGGCTCTTTTTCTTCATCTCTCATACACAGTAACAGAGGGAGCACAAATGGATGACCATTGACTCTAATGTGCGATGCTTGGATTGACTCGAGCTCTTCATCTGTGACACCTTTTATATGACAGGTTGATTACTTGAGACATTAATTTGCTTGCAAGACAACATTTTGAAAATATGATATATTCTTGAAGTTGACATAAAAAGCATATCATACACATAGATGATTATCATTTTAAATTTCACTAATGAGACTCAGTAGCACATATTTGCTTTTTGTATATGGAGCTTGCAATACTTTGAAATTGACATAAAACATGTAGTCATACGGTGCAGTAAACTAGAAGTCCTAAAAATACAGGTAACCAAAGCATCTGCAATCAATGACTAATAGTTATTGGTCATAGCTAGGGTTGAGCAAATTTTACTTTTATAGGATCGGGTCGGGTTTCATGAAACCCGACTTTTTCAAAAGTCGGGTCGAGTGAAATCGGCCGATCCTATAAAAAAGTCAGGGTCGGGGTCGGCCGAAACACGAAACCCAATGCAGTGCATTGGGTTTCCAATGGTTCCTAGGGTCTGAAGGAGAGGAAACTCTCCTTCAGGCCCTGGGATCCATATTTAAGTGTAAAATAAAGAATTAAAATAAAAAATATTGCTATACTCACCCTCTGACGTGCCCTGGTACTAACCGGCAGCCTTTCTTCCTTAGAATCAGCGCGTGAAGGGCCTTAGATGACGTCGCGGCTTGTGATTGGTCGCGCGACCGCCCATGTGACCGCTCGCGCGACCAATCACAAGCCGCGACGTCATCTAAGGCCCTTCTCGCGCTGATTCTAACGAAGGAAGGCTGCCGGTCAGTACCAGGGCGCGTCAGAGGGTGAGTATAGCAATATTTTTTATTTAAATTCTTTATTTTACACTTAAATATGGATTCCGATACCGATTTCCGATATTGCAAACATATCGGAACTCGGTATCGGAATTCCGATACCAAATTCAGAAGATCGCCGACCTCATGGCCGACCCCACACAGGGGTCGGGTCGGGTTTCATGAAACCCGACTTTGCCAAAAGTCGGCGACTTCTGAAAATGGCCGACCCGTTTCACTCAACCCTAGTCATAGCAAGAGAAGAGCAAAACAATTTGTAGGACCTTGGTCCACCAGCCCATTAGTAGTTCATGACTGCTAGATAGGAGACCAGTGAACCTCTCCCTACATTCTGGGATCATCAGCACCTACTCTGATCCGTAGGCCTGGTGCAGCATGATTAGAGTCTCATGCTGCTCCAATGACATTGTGCTTCACCTACCAATTAGAAAAAGCACCAGGGATCTAAGCACATATGGGGAGGCTCGCGAGACCAAGGTCTTATGAATCGATTTTGCTCATCTCTAGTCTTGGTGTGAATTTGACTACAATCAGTATTTATTGTGTACAAATACATACAGCAAACAGAAAGTCCAAATATATTCTTGGCAGAACCTGTTAAAATGTCTGGAGTCTGACTAACTGGCAATTGTTAATGATAGTAACACATAACTTATATAAAATGGATGCCTAGTTTGCCAAGCCCAACTTCAAATGCCATATTTGGTAATTCTGAGTTAATAACTTGAGTCCTCTGCTCAGTACTCTTGAAGACCAGCTAGTCTTGTGTGAATTCTGGCTGCAAAGAGTCTTTCACTTTAGAGGATCCTCCATGTCTGGGCATTACATGGCTAGCCCACTGTTTTAGAAGGAAAATATTGTCAGAAAATGACCTGCTGTTTAAATCATATCTTTTTTTGTGTGTGTGTGGGGGGGGAGTTCACATTATGGTCATAATAATAATAAAAATAATAATATTTAGTAATATTACAATTTTCACACTGGCTGCTAAGACTTTTTTAGACTCTTTCTTATTTTCCTTCACGAAGAGTTTATAGCAGGATTACAATGAGAGATAGCACCTTTACAAACAGATGACAAAACAGGATCAGAAAAAGATTCAGAAACAGTAATGACATAGCTGACCATGCTCCCCTCCATTCACAATGACCTTTTCACAGTCTCATTAGATACTTCAATACAAAAGTTAGGGTCGGTATTTGACCAATGTGGCTACGTACATGTGTTGTTTCCTGAAACAGTAGAAGGTTAGAATCTAAAAAAGCATCAGTGACCAGTGTGAAGAAGGCAAGATTTCTAGTTTATTATTTTGAATATAGGAAAAAGAAATAAAAAAGAGAAATATAATCAGCACAACAAAAAATGATATTAACAATTGGTCATTTTCTTATGATAGGTTTGTTTGAAATAAAATGCTTTATTTCACCTGTTTTTGCTCTGTAGGGAAACAATGGCAGGCTTATCAACAAATTTTCATTTGGGAACTTCATCTCAATCCATATGTTTGCCCCCAGTAAAGTAGCAACACCTATACTCGTCTCTGGTACCAACACCGGTACAGCAGTTTCACAGTGGTTCTTCCAGTAATTGCGTGATATAACAATGTAACAATGTCGCCGGTACCATGGCTGAGTATAAATGTTATTTATTTTACTGGGGGCAAACATACGGCTTGAGAAGGGGTTGTCCGATTAGTGGACAACCACTTAAACAAAAAATAATTCTCATTGTGGACTACATCTTTAATAAAGAAAGATATATGTGACTCCTCTTTTTTTAATATTAACTTGCCTATGTCTAACAAAGCATGCATTATAATAATGGCATACATGAACAGTATAGGGAACATATGTTTTTAATGGCAATAAATAAGTATAAATAAAACAATTTATAATTGGCCTATACATTGTCAATTATCTTTTTATTTTTCTTAGCAGTGAGGAAAATAAACCAGTGTAAGTAGAGGGCTCTGGTCACAAGTTCTGAAATGATTTGGCGGATGTCACACAAAGGGTATAAAATGTAAAGTCTATTATGAAAATGTCAAGTCATGCGGAAAAATTCTTTGTGAAGAGATCAAAAATGAAGGCTTTTCAGGTTAAAGGTACAGGTGTAAGTGCTGGTTGATAATCCATTGAAGGTCTCCACTTTTTAAAAAGAAGCTGTCTTTGTCAGCAGGAGGATGACGTCCCAAGGTAGCTGAAATGTTCAGAATGAGTGGAGGAATTGGGACAATATATTCCAAAGAGACTTGTGATTTTAAGGAGTGGTTATAAATTAAGACACTTAGAAAGAGTGTCCTCCACTTAAAGAATGCGAGCAGGCTGCAAGTTCTCCTCTTGAGTGTGGAAAATGCGGTGCTACACATAGAAAGAAGGGATGACATTATTATTCCTTGTTATGATTTTATATGAAAAATCATATCTATTCTAAAATTAACAGGAAAAAGAAAGAAATCCCGGCATTCACGTGTTGATTAATGCTCATTTAATGGAAGTCCACTCAAGACATATCAGCCCATCCCAGACTTTTATCAATTGTCTTTTGACAAAATTGTCTTTTGACAATTGACAAAAGCCAGGGATAGGCTGAAACGTCTTGAGTAGAATTCCATTAAAAGAGAATTAATCAACACAGGTATGCCGGGATTTCTTTCTCTTTCTGTTATTTCCCCACATACACCACAATTGAACGCACTGCTGACCATTTAATTTGATTCATACTAATCCAAAAATAAGGCACATAATGTTTTTGTTCATAGTTGGAACAGTGAGAACTGGAGTATTTTAGTCGAAATACTTCACATTTTTGTTTCATGTTAGTACATTTTTTGGTTCAATGCAAAAACCACTGCTGAATTAGACAGAAAGTTTACGGAATATTAACAGCATCTAGGAGATGAAATTTTGTAAAACAAACAAGTAAACAGACTCCAGCACATGCAATTCATAACTCTCTCAATACATATAAAATAAGGGGAACAAGGGAGCATCAGGACCAGAGTTGAGCGAATATGTTCGGAATCAGTCGACCATTTTGAATTTGCCATATTCGTGCCATATTGGTAACTTAATTGTGCCGAATTTATGTTTGACGATCGATTCTGAACATATTCGTTCATTTCAACTCCCATTGACTCCAATGACATTCGTCTGTGTTTGGCGAATACTGCAAAAACAATATTCGCCGCCGATTGTAATCGGAATGAAATTTTGAAAAATTCGCTCAACTCTAATTAGGATTCTGATTATTGTTCTGGGAGTTGGTATTCCTATGAATGTTTTAAACAAACAGAGAGCTATTTGGCTATGAGAATTCCCATAAACTGTCAATAGTATGACAAATAGGCAAATTAAACAAGGTTATCTATGTCTGTAAAACTAGTACACGCTACTCTCTCAGGAGCAGGTTTAGAGGTTCCTGCATTTTGTGCCTGGTATCACCTGAAAAGGTCATTTACAAGGAGCACAAAGGAAAAAAGACAGTCCTCAAACTTGTAAGACGATCATTGTGTGAGCTTTTAGCATTCATAAACTTACGTTAACCTTTTTCCAGTATTTATATGAGTACAGATATTTTATGTTAACTCTATGGAAATATGACATGATGCAATAGAAAATGTACAATTTTTGTATCTCTCAATTTAGAAAAATACAGTAATCAACTACATTAATAATGATAATCACATTTGACATAGATAACTATGTCATTTGGAGGAAAAACAGTACAGTAATAGAAGGTAATGTACATGTATATTATTGAAATATAACCATAAAAAAGGAACATGCAATACAATTAATCATGTAGCATAGCGGAATAAATGCTTCACATGCTCATACTAAGTCTTAAATGTTTAAAAGGAATCTGTCATCACAGTCAACACCCCCCAAACTCTTAACTCTTTATATGGTCACAATGTGCTCTGAAATATATCACCATATATATGTGCAATATAGGCAATCCTTGCGCAGGTGTGTACTATGGAGGACAGAGAATGAACTTTAATCCAATATTGCGGCCAGCATGCAGCCAGCGGGTAAGGAAAGGGTGAATCAAACACCCCAAAACTCCGCCCATATGACCAAAAACCGGTCCCGCCAAATTCAGGTGACAGGTTCCCTTTAAATGACCATATAAACAGTTTGGGAGGGAGGATCGTGTTGGCAGATTCCCTTTGAGTAGTTACTATAGGTTATGATAGATTTGAACATCCTCGGAGTTGTGTGCACAGCCTTTTGCAATCTAATTGCTATTACTTTTTAATTAAATTGAGGTGTGTTTTTGGAACTACTTTTAAATCATATAATAGAACATTTTAATGTATTTCAAGATTGTTATTATATATCTATTAATTGAAATGCTAATTGGAGTATTTCGAGTACCTCAAATTTCCTGCATTTGTCTCCCGTAACAGATAGTAGAATACAAATCTTAACCCCTACCTTATTTAATTGCTAACAACTAGCCTTATTTGCTAGGTAATGGCCAAGTAATTTTTTTTTTGTTTTCATCCTTGCATATAGGCAGCCATAACTTTTTTATTTTTCTGCTGCTCTAGTTGTATGAGGGCTTGTTTTTGTGCAAAATAAGTTGATTGAATACCACCCTTAACACTTAATTCATTAGTTATGTTTGCGGGTAAAAATATCAAGTATACTTTTCTCTCCAAGTTGATTTTATTTTATTTTACTTTTGCATAACGAAAATAAAATTTTATTCATGGAAAAATAGCTATTTATGTGTTGCTGCATTCTGAGAGATATATTTCAAAATATGTGTATAGTTTTATGATGAACCATTTAAGAAAAAAAAAAAACAATTTTGATTGAATTTATTTTTCACCTTTTGAGTTTTTTTTATTTTATGACACTTTGTTGCATTCACAACCTCTATATGGACAAAAAGTAGAGATTGCACATGTAATGCTTTGAAATATTGGAGTATTCTAAAGCATTATGGCCTGTCAGTGTTATCTACTGTGGAATGTAACAGTGTGGGCACCCCTGGTCAAAATTACTATTATTGTGAACAGTTAAGCAAGTTAAAGATGAATGATCTCTAAAAGGCCTAAAGTTAAAGATTACACAATTACTTTGTATTTTAGACAAAAAATATATATTTAATAATATAAAAATATATTTTCTTCTTTTATATTTTAAAAATTACTATAAGGAAAATGGTCAGATGCAAAAGTTTGGGCGCCCTGCATGGTTAGTACCTAGTAGCACCCCTCTTTGAAAGTATCACAGCTTGTAAACGCTTTTTGTAGCCAGGCAAGAGTCTTTCAATTCTTGTTTGAGGGATTTTCATCCATTCTTCCTTGGAAAAGTCTTCCAATTCTGTGAGATTTCTGGGTTACCTTGCATGCACTCCTATATTGGGTCTAGCCACAGATTTTCAATTTTGCTCAGATGAGGGGACTGTGAGGGCCATTGTAAAACTTTTAGCTTACGCCTTTTGTTGTAGTCTATTGTGGATTTTGACGTGTGTTTAGCATCATTATTCATTTATAGAAGCCATCCTCTTTTCACATTCAGTTTTTTTATAGATGGTGTTATGTTTGCATCAAGAATTTGATCAAATTTGTATCCATTCTTCCCTCTTTCCATGAAATGTTCTCTGTGGCATTGCCTGCAACACCATCCCTAAGCATAATTCATCCATTCCCATGCTTAACCCCTTTACGACCTACAGGTTCATCATAGCTCGCCTCCCCCACTTTAATGCCGGCTCCGGCACTGAGCCTGCATGTTTTCAGGCACATGACAGCTGATCTGATTAGCTATCATGTGCCCCTGACTGCCGCTGGGGGAATCGCGATCCACTCATGGCTGTCTTCACTAGCTCCACTCGTCGGCGTCCCTGTCACATGATCTCAGGGCGCAGTTGGTTAGCATGACAAAAGCAGGGTCTGCAGGAGACCCTTGTGGTTGTCATTGCCACCCAGGAGTCAGCATTCATAGCAGATGAGCATTTCTGCTACACATAGCAGGACTCAAGCCCTCAGAAGATCGCAGCTTCAAGTCTCCTATGGAGACTATTGAAGCAAGGAAAAAGTACAAAAAAAGTTTTTAAAAATATATAGAAAAATAAAAATGTAAATGTTCACTCCCCTTTTGCCTTATTAAATAGAGCAATAAAATAAAATAAAAAATACACATATTTGTTATCACCGTATTCAGAAAAGCCTGATCTGTCAAAATACAAAAATAATTAATCGGATCGGTAAACGGCATAAGGAGAAAAAAAATCAAAACGCCAGAATTATTTTTTTGGTAGCCGCAACATTGCAATAAAATGCAAATACACATGCAAAACATTGTATCTACACCCAAAATGGTATCAGTAAAAACGCAAGCTTGGCGCGCAAAAATTAAACCCTCACCCAGCAACATATCTGAAAAAATGGAGACGCTATGGGTCTCAGAAAATGGGGCCTTTTTTTTCTTTTTTTACTAATTTGGGATTTTTTTCACCTCTTAAAAAAAAATCATACATGTTTGCTATCTACAAATTCATAATAACCTGGAGAATCATAATGGCAGGTCAGTTTTAGCATTTAGTGAACATGGGAAAAAATGTTGAATTGCATTTTTTTTCGCAATTTCACTGCACTTGGAATTTTTTTCCCCATTTTACAGCACACTATATGGTAAAATTACTGGTGACATTCAAAACTACAAAAAAATCTAGCCCTCACATAGCCATTTTGATGGAAACATTTATAAGTTACTGGTATCTGTTTTGAACTGTATTTCTGTTATGCTGTAATGTTTATTGTCTGTACAAGTCCCCTCTATAATTTGTAAAGCGCTGCGGAATATGTTGGCGCTATATAAATAAAATTATTATTATTATTATTATTATTACTGCTCTGGGAAGAAGAGGAACTAAAAACAAAAATGCAAAACTGGAAAATCCCAAGGTGGTAAAGGGTTTAATGGTTGGCGAGATGTTCTTTTCATGACATTCTGTGCTCTTTTTTCTCCACACATACTCTTGATCATTGTGGCCAAACAGTTCTATTTTAACCTCATCGGTCCACAGGACTTGTTTTCAAAATGCATCAGGCTTGTTTAGATGTTCTTTTGCATATTTCTATAGCTGAATTTTATAGTGAGGATGCAGGAGACGTCTTCTTCTGATGACTCTTCCTTGAAGACCATATTTGTGCACGTGTCTTTGAACAGTAAAAACAATGTACCACAACTTCAGAGTCTGCTTGATCTTTCTGAAGTTCTTTTGCAGTCGAGTGTTGGTTCTAATTTGTCTCTCGAGCAATCCTACAAGCAGCTCTCACTGAAATTTTGCTTGGACTTCCAGACCTTATCTTGACTTCCACTGTTCCTGATAACTGCCATTTCTTAATTACATTTCGAACTGAAGAAAGGACAACTTGAAAACACTTTGCTATTTTTTTATAGCCTTCTCCTGCTTTGTGGGCCTTCCCCATTTTCAGAGTGCTAGGCAGCTGCTCAGAAAAACCTTTGGCTGCTGTTTTTTTACACAAAGTTAGAGGAGGCTGGGTTTTTATAAAGCTGGGAGATTTCCATCGCCTGGCCTTTCCTCATGATGACAGTGAACAAGCCATAACCCTCAAAGGCTAATTAAGGTCTGAAACCTTGGTCAAAGTTATCTGAGCACACAAATCTCCAAGGGTGCCAAACTTTTGCATAAATCCATTTCCCTTTTTGTAATTTTTAAAATGAAAAAAAAAAAATGACTACATAAATATATATATATTGTTTTCCTAAAATATAAAGGAAATGTGTAATCTTTAATTTAGGCCTTTTAGAGATCATTTCATCTTCAACTCTCTTAACTGTCCACGAAAACAGTAATTTTGACCAGGGGTGCTCAAACTATTACATGCCACTGTATTAGGCCATGCTTCTGTAAGTCCAAATAGACAGATACTGATGGCAGACATGTGGGTCACTGTTAGGCCTCAGGATGAGTAGTCGGTGTTAGAGGGAGCATTCTCTCTTTGTCAAACACCTTAAATGTTGGGACACTATTGTCCAAGGCATTTAAGGAGTTGACGCTGACATCACCTATAATTCAGATGATGGAAGTTGAAGTTTGGCTGTGTATTACAGTGGGCAGTACTCATGCGATCACTATGAAAGATACCTCGGTCATCATGTAAGAAATAGCAATCGCTTATGATTGATATGTCATGTATTGTTAACGAGTTAATGTAAATAGTTGAATTCTATATCGTAAGTCAAATTATTTTAAAGCAATATTCATGATAAGTTGACTATACTATGAATGTCTAGTGCATGTCCTGAGAGGACAGAACATGACACCAGGTTCTTTCTTTGGAATTCCTGTAATCTTTGCAGAATTTCCACCAAGGGCTCTTAATTAGGAAACAGTGGCTCAGTGGTTAGTTATGTTCTCCACGTGTTTGCGTGGGATTCCTCTGGGTTCTCCAGTTTCCTCCCACATTCCAAAGACATACTGATAGGGAATTTAGATTGTGAGCCCCAATGTGGACAGTGCCAATAATGTTTGTAATCCAATATACTTTATACCAGGCTATTTGCGCTCCCATGGGTGTGATGACAACATACCTGAGAACCCGTGCCCCTGACGCCCACCCCCCTGCTCCCTCTCTCTGGAGCACTCTGGAATGCCCGCTCAATCTGCAATAAGCTTCATGTGATTCACGACCTTTTTCTCTCCCGCAATCTTGCCTTCCTTGGCCTCACAGAAACATGGCTAACACCCTCTGACACCGCCTCCCCTGCTGCGCTGTGTTACGGAGGCCTCCACTTCACCCACACCCCTCGACCCGGCAACAAACATGGTGGAGGAGTGGGTCTTCTCCTTTCATCAAACTGCACCTTTAACCCAATCCCACCTCTTCCCTCCCTTATCCTCCCCTCTTTTGAAGTCCATTCTGTCCGCATCTACTCTCCCTCCAACCTCCAAGTGGCCGTCATATACCGACCTCCGGGCCCGGCCACTGCCTTTATTGACCAATTCTCCACCTGGCTTCTTCACTTTCTCTCTGCTGACACTCCCACCATCATCATGGGTGACTTCAACATCCCCATTGATACCCTTCAGTCAACAGCCTCCAAACTTCTGTCCCTTACCTCATCCTGTGGACTTACTCAGTGGTCCTCCGCAGCCACCCACACGGATGGGCATACACTAGACCTGGTATTCACCCGTCTCTGCTCTCTATCTAACTTTACCACCTACCCTCTCCCTCTATCCGACCACCATCTGCTCACCTTCTCATCCCTGTCCTCCTCATCAATCATCCATATCCAGCAACATGCGCACCCACGCAGAAACCTTGCACACCTAGACACCCACACACTCTCTGACTCCATCCTACCACTGGCATCCATATCCTCACTCCACGACACAGACAATGCCGCTGCTTTCTACAATGCCACTCTCGCATCAGCTATTGACACAGTTGCCCCTCTCGTCCATGGCAGAGCGCGACGTATCAATAGACAACCTTGGCATAATAACACCACCAAAAAGCTAAGGCAAGTGTCCAGGGTTGCGGAGCGGCGTTGGAAGAGAACACACTCGCAAGACGACTTCACTGTATTCAAACAAGCAACACTCGCTTTTAAATCTGCACTCACCTCTGCTAAACAGGCCTACTTCACAACCCTCGTATCTTCCCTATCCCACAACCCCAAACAGTTATTCAAAACATTTAACTCCCTCCTCCGCCCCCCACTGCCCCCTCCAACCTCCCTCATCTCTGCTGAGGACTTTGCCACACACTTTAAAAATAAGATCGACCAGACAAGGCAAGACTTTATTGTTCAACCACCACAACCCCTTTGTATAACAGACCAATGCCAAAACCCCATAACCTCCCTATCCAACATCACTGAAGGGGGACTTAATTGTCTCCTCTCCAAATCCCACCTTACCACCTGTGCGCTCGACCCCATCCCATCCCACCTCCTCACCAACCTCACCACCACACTTATCCCATCCCTAACCCACCTCTTCAACCTATCGCTAACTTCTGGCACCTTCCCCTCTGCGTTCAAACATGCCACAATCACGCCTATCCTTAAAAAGCCAACCCTCGATCCAACTGCTATGTCCAGCTATCGCCCAATATCGCTGCTCCCATTTGCTTCCAAACTCCTGGAGCAGCACGTCCATGCTGAACTCTCCTCCCACCTCTCATCTAACTTGTTGTACGACAATCTACAATCTGGTTTCCGCCCCCATCACTCAACTGAGACTGACCTGACCAAAATCACTAACGACCTACTTACCGCCAAAGCTACTGGACAATACTCTGTACTCCTCCTTCTAGACCTGTCCTCTGCTTTCGACACAGTTGACCACTGCCTCCTACTGCAGATGCTCTCCTCCTTTGGCATCAAAGACCTCGCCCTATCCTGGATCGCCTCGTACCTTTCCAACCGCACATTCAGCGTCTCCCACTCCCATACTACCTCCTCATCCCACCCTCTCTCTGTTGGAGTCCCCCAAGGCTCTGTTCTAGGACCCCTACTCTTCTCAATCTAAACACTTGGCTTGGGACAACTCATAAAGTCCCATGGATTCCAGTACCACCTCTATGCTGACGACACTCAGATCTACCTCTCTGGCCCAGACGTCACCGCTCTGCTGTCCAGAATCCCAGAGTGCCTATCAGCCATATCCTCCTTCTTCTCCTCTCGCTTCCTCAAACTCAATGTGGACAAATCTGAACTCATCATCTTTCCTCCATCCCACAAATCTTCCTTACTTGACCTATCTATCGCAGTCAATGACATCATGCTTTCCCCTGTACCCGAAGTCCGCTGCCTCGGAGTAACCTTTGACTCTGCCCTGTCCTTCAAACCACACATCCAAGCTCTTTCCACCTCCTGTCGCCTCCAGCTCAAAAATATCTCCAAGATCCGTCCTTTCCTCAACCCCCAATCTACTAAAATGCTTGTGCACGCCCTCATCATTTCCCGCCTTGACTACTGCAACATCCTTTTCTGTGGCCTCCCTGCTAACACCCTTGCACCTCTCCAGTCCATCCTTAACTCTGCTGCCCGACTAATCCATCTCTCTCCTCGCTACTCCTCCGCTTCCCCCCTCTGCAAATCTCTTCACTGGCTCCCATTCCCTCAGCGTATCCAGTTCAAATTGCTAATACTGACCTACAAAGCCATCCACAACCTGTCTCCTCTATATATCTCTGAACTAATCTCTCGATATCTTCCCTCACGTGATCTCCTGTCCTCCCAAGACCTCCTTCTCTCCTCCACACTTATTCGCTCCTCATCCAATCGCCTCCAAGACTTCTCCCGAATATCCCCCATCCTCTGGAACTCTCTGCCCCAACACGTCCGACTATCAACCACAGTCGGATCCTTCAGACGGAACCTGAAAACTCATCTCTTCAGGAAAGCCTACAGCCTGCACTGACACCGCTGCTGCCTCATCACAATCAAAGCTACCGCCTCACCAACACCGGAGCTACCGCCTCACCAACACCGGAGCTACCGCCTCACCAACACCGGAGCTCCTGCAACCCTCAACCTACTGTCTCCTTCCCCATAATCCTGTAGAATGTAAGCCCGCAAGGGCAGGGTCCTCGCCCCTCTGTATCAGTCCGTCATTGTTAGTTTGTTTACTGTATGTGATATTTGTAACTTGTATGTAACCCCTTCTCATGTACAGCACCATGGAATCAATGGTGCTATATAAATAAATAATAATAATAATAATAAAAAAAGACATTTATACTGTCGAAACACGTTGTATGTACTTTTTCTTGGGAAATAATAAAAACCTTTTTTGGATAATAAGAAGCCTTGGATCCTACACCCATGGGAGCACAAATAGTCTGGTATAAAGTTTATTGGATAACACTATG
Source organism: Ranitomeya imitator (assembly GCF_032444005.1). Classification (NCBI taxonomy): domain Eukaryota; kingdom Metazoa; phylum Chordata; class Amphibia; order Anura; family Dendrobatidae; genus Ranitomeya; species Ranitomeya imitator. The sequence goes on from NC_091287.1 coordinate 83,378,745, forward strand.
GTTACTTAGTCTGAGTGATGTACTAGCTACCAGGGATTTGCAGCATACCGACCACACAAGAAATTCACCTTTGAACACCTAATGGTCCCAAGTGACCTATATGCAAGATATCAAGATTTATAAAAGGTGAGTGCCACCTACATTCACCTACGACCTTATTATACATTTACATTTAGATCGGTGCACTTTTTTCCTTTCCTCCCCTTTTACTATAAAAATAATGTTTGTAAAGCGCTGTGGAATTAATGGCACTGTATAAATGAGTCAAATAAATAAATAAAAAATTAAGTGTTCCTTTTAACAATGTGCCTAAGTTAACTTAAACTTATTTATTTTGTAAACACATATCCAAAAGGTACAAAATATTCATGAAGAAGATTTACTAATCTGTATACTGAGCGCGACTGGAAACCAAAAATATATTAGTAACCTAAGGGCTTAATTAAATTTGTACAGCTGTAAGCTAAATTAATTAACTAAATGAGTCATTCCTTCCTTCACTGAAACGTGACTTTAGTTTTCATTTTCACACTTTGTTATATTTTGTTGCACCTTGTTGGGATAGGAGGGATCGGGGTTTGCGACTCTATTCTCTTGTTTTGTGTTATTTCTAATTTGAAAAATTTCAGTCTAAAACAATTTGTACAGTTGTACAATTTAGAATTTTCTTCTACAATAAAATAACATAAAAAAATGAAAACATTTATCTGGACTGTGGTAGCTTGCATTAGATTGTTTTTTTCTTAGCTAGTCCAAAACTCAAATTAGAAAAGTAACACCAAATCTTGGGTTGCAATCTTTGCATGTTACCTGCTGTACAAAGGCTGATTTTGGATTCAATTCCGGATGTGTTTGAATGTCATCGTCACTGTCTGGTGGCTCTTCTTTCACCTTCACGGATGTTAGGTGGTCAGTTCTGAGATCAGTACTGCTGTGACTTTTTATGTTTCCAGTAGATGAAACCCTTTCTTCTTGCATTGTATAATCACTGTGATGTTCTTCTTCAGATTCCTCCAATTGGCTTCCCGGTTGGCGAAGTTGTTCAATGGATTTGGAAAGCATCTTTAAAAAAGAAAATAATTATTTATTTTTTATTTATTTTACTCACTTATATAGTGCCATTAATTACACAGCGCTTTACAAACATTATTAACTTACATTAATATCTAAACAAAATCATAAAATCTTTAGCATAGTCAACATATAAGCATGTGTGATGACTTCGGCCACATAAGTGAAAATCTGATTAGGGACGTGGTTGTTTTTGACCATAGAGCGTCCAATGTGGGAAACTATATGATATATTGAACAGATCTTATTTTGATTTTTTTATGGCATTTCACATGAACTTTGGAAGTTATAAAACATATGGAGAGAGCCACAAAGGCAAAGCCACCCCTACTCTGGAACCAGTTTGTGATTTGGTTGCTGTTTTTAACACATGTGTGTCCCAGGTATAACAACTGTCATACATCACAGTATGTGTTCATGTTATAAATACACAATGGCGAAACTACTTAAAAATGCATCTGTTATCAGGTAAACCCTTCCCAATCTGAGGGCTGCATAAAATAGGGACAGAAACCCTGATTTAAGTGGTGTGTCAGTTACTGGTCTTTTTGCTGTAGTTTTGACAAAATTATTATTATTTATTATTTATTTATATAGCACCATTGATTCCATGGTGCTGTACATGAGACGGGGTTACAGCAAAATACAAATATCACTTACAATAAACAAACTAACAATGATAGACTGGTACAGAGGGAAGAGGACCCTTCCCTTGCGGGCTTACATTCTACAGGATTATGGGGAAGAAGACAGTAGGTCGGGGGTTGCAGTAGCCCCGAAGGTGTTGACTTGGCCATGCTGTCATTGTAGGTTGTAAGCTTTTTTGAATTAGTTCGAAAATATACAGAGGAGAAAGGTTACTGATGACTTTGTAGGTCAGTGCTAGAAGATTAAACGTGATACACTGGGAATTTTTATCTTCTGCATATCTGCTAGTTTTCTCAATGGTTAGCAACCCCACCCACACCACTGATTTACCACTTTCTACCTGCAATCTGCATAGACAGGAAGCTGCTAATCAGTAGTGTGTGGTTGGGTGTGGATAGCCTGAGCTTATGAATATTGGGGACTACAGAAGCAAGAGCTCATCTCTAAAAGAACAACCAAAACTGCAGCATATAAAACAGTGACTTAACAAAACAACAGAAAAAAGACCAGTAAGTGACCCAATGATGGAATTAAAGCTTCTGCTACTTTATGCTAACCTCACATGGGCAGCGTCGGACTGGCGCACTTTGGGCCCACTAGAGAAAATCATTCTTGGGGCCCACTATGTAGCTACATAGAAATAAATACAAGACCGCCAATTGTGTGGTAAAACACGCTAATATCACGGTATAATATAGGGTAGTGCACCTCTTAATTATGTAGCAGGGGTTGGGGTAGCCCCCTCATAGAATATAATGCAGCCCACTTCATAGAATATAATGCAGCACCCCACAAAATATAATGCAATGCCCTAATAAGGCATAATGCAGTCCCCACCATAGAATATAATGTAGCACCCTCATAGGGTATAATGCAGCTTCCCTCATATAGCATAATGCAACCCCACATAGAGTATACTGTAGCCCCCTCATAGGGCATAATGCTGCCCCCTCTCATATAGTATTATGTAGCCCCCCAGAATATAATGTAGTCCCCTGAGAGAATGAGTCCCCCAACAGAATACAATGTAGCCCCCTCTTAAAGTGTAATGCAACCCCCTCATAGGGTATAATGCAGCCCCTCTTCACCTCCATCATTGTTTTCTCCCTCCACCCCATCATTGCATTGCCTTCTCCCCATCACCCCTATCATTGCCCTTTCCACCACCTCCGTCATTGCCTTCCCCCCATAACCACCATCATTGCCCATTCCACCACCATTGTCTTTTCCACCACTACCATCATTGTCCTTAACACCACAACCATCATTGCTTTCTCCCCCACCACCCCAATCATTGCTCATTTAACACCCCCATCATTGCCCATTTCAACACATCCATCATTGCCTCCCCCTACCACCATCATTGTCCTTTCCACCACAACCATCATTGCCTTCTTCCCCACCACCAAATTATTGCCCATTTCACCACTCCATCATTGCCTCCTTCCCCATCACCCCCATCGTCCTTCCCCACACCCCATCATTGCCAATCTTCAATACACACATCTCCAATACACACACACAGCACCACACCACTCTCTCTCACTCTCACTCTCACACACACACAAAGCACTGCACCACATACACACACACCACCGCACCACTCTCTCACACTCACACACAAAGCATCACACTGAACCACATACACCCATGCATGCACGCAGACAGACACACCGCACCACTCACCTCTCGCAGCACATCCCAGTAGCTTCTTCCTCACCGGCAGCTTTCTATCTGAAACAGCCGAAAGCTGAATGATGACATCATCCAGCTGCGCTCTCAGACAGGAAGCGCCGAGTAGGAGGCAGGATGCCGGGATGTGCTGAGAGAGGTGAGTGGTGCTGTGTGTCTGTCTGTACGCGTGTGTATGTGGTGCGGTGCTTTGTGTGTGAGAGTAGTGCGGTGGTGGAGGGGCTTTAGATGCGGGTAGTGTTAGCTGCAGCCTGTGGCTAATGCTGCCCGCTGCCCTCTCCACACCCATGGGGAAGTGTTGAAGCGTGAATATTCATTTCTCTTTAGCAGCGGGGACAAGCGTGGTTTCCTGTCACCTGCTGCTCTACTGGCACAGGGTGTGCCCCCTTGACTCAGGGGCTCATAGCCACTGGCTGGGGGCCCTAGAGCAGTGAGGACTTTAGGCAGCTGCTGGCCAGTATGCCAGCAGGTGTCAGTACCTGAGCCCAACAAAGAATCCTCCGGTTCCCAGTGGGCCAGTATTACCCTGCACATGGGGAAGCAAAATCCTGGTGGCATATAATATTTTACTGCTAGTCCAGCTTCCTTTTCTCTACTGATATACATCTCTGGCAAAAATTAAGAGACCACTGCAAAATGTTCAGTTTGATTTTTCCATTTATATTTTTGACTAAAATAATGTAAATTGTTCTTTTATTCTATAAACTTCTGACAACATGTATCCGAAATTCCAAGCAATAAACTTTATATTTTTTTTCTGAAAAGGAGAAATGGCCAAAATTAAAAAAAAAAAAACAGTGCTTTCTGACCTCAAATAATGCAAAGAAAACAAGTTCATGATCATTAAGAAACAACAATTCTAATGTTTTAACTCAGGAAGAGTTCAGAAATGGAATAACCATGAATTTTAATCACAGCTTTCATGCGTCTTGGCATGCTTTCCACCAGTCTTTCATGCTGCTTCTGGCGCAAAAATGTAAGCAGTTCTTCTTTGTTTGATGACTTGTGACTATCCATCATCCTCTTGATTACATTCCAGAGGTTTTCAATGGGGTTCAGGTCTGGAGACTGGGCTGCCCATGACAGGGTTTTGATGTGGTGGTCTCTTGATTTTGCCAGAGCTGTAAATAAATCTGTCGTCACAACTTTACAAGCCAAATTGCTGAATGGCATCATACATCTGAGCATCCACCAAATAGGAGGATCCGAATTATGAATAATTTGCTTAATACAGTAAGTGTATAATAGAACTAACTTTTAAAGTGAACAACCAGCTTCGGAGGCTTATTAAAGATTATAATTGGGAACTGGAATTGCATAAACAGTAATTAAGAACTATAACGTTATGATAAGTTATTCCACTATAAACTGTGGAGGTAAATTATATAAGGGACGTTCAATAATAATCTGGTGAGCATTGGGAATATGAAATCTACGGTTTCTACAGGACAAGTCAGCAATATAAAGGCAGCAAGGTAAACATGTTATGTACTTGATCTGGAGGCATCACCATATGGATAGCTTGTGTTTGTTTTTAGATGGCTCATATACAGTATAGTTGTTTGTATAGAGCCCTCTAAGATCATGGCTCTTGGATTGCAATTGTAAATGAAATACATCTAAGAACCTGGGCAATGTTAGTGTTCAGTTAACTGAGTAGTAAATGTTGAAGTAACGGCAGCCTCCTAAGTGCAGATAAAGAGTTAACACAAGAGTCTCTGGAACCTGTAACAAAAAAAGACTTAATAGGAAACAGCTATGCCAAGGGTTATCTGCTCAGTTCCCACATAGCAGGCTTTGAAGTCAGTACAGTGCTGAACAGAGGGGACTTAAGTGTGGCTTGTGGATGGACTGTGTTTTTCTTTTGACATCTAAAAACCAGTGGATTGTAACGATGACGCCTTGTAAAAAAATAAAAAAGCTAAACCAAAACAGTTATTCTTAAATGATACATGTGCTGGGCGCAGTGGCATGCCTGATGCTCATTAGCCCCAATGAAAAATCTCCAACAGGGCCCCCAACTATCATATGTCTTTTATAGTGTTAACCTTATCATAAGAGTAAGAACCAAAGGGACCTTGTGTGACCCCCTAGGCTCCAAGACTAGGCTGTGACTGCAACCCCTGCAGCCCCAATAATTAATCTCTCGCACTGTGCATCATGCTACCAGTTGTTTTTGATTGAGGTGTATTTAAAATGCAAACCCCTTTTAAAAATGGTATGAAACCAAGTAATAGGCATAATTATAGGAGATGCAAAGCTCGCAGTGGAGCTGAAGTCTAGGATCTGGGGGTCGCTTTGGCACACAAGAGAATGACCTGCACTGTGATGTAAATGTTTATTATCGCTGCACTTTGACATACAGAACCTGAAATATTGGCTGCATTCCCAAAGTCAGATCAACCCCGAGTCTTCACAAATAATAGTGCCTGGTCTCATCATCCCCTGCATAGACTACTGCAACCTGCTTCTCTGTAGCCACTCATCTCATTCCCTCATGCCTCTTCAATTCATCCTCAACCTTGTCACCTGTTTATATTACATCTTCTCTACCTACTCTTCAGCTTTTCCCCCTACCAATCCCTTCATTGGCAACCCATTGTCGAATTATTCCAATCAGTTGCCACTGATTGGCTGCAGCTTTAACTATTTTGTCAGAGAGGACATTCGCACTGGTGGAATATTGATAATTTTGATGAGCTGATGGCTGATCAGTAGCCACTGATGGGCTGCAGTGGTCACGTGACACAACAATGTCCTGCCACCTGCTGAGTAGAGCAGCACCAGCATTGCTAGAACACACCGGTATGGGAGGTGAGTATACATTATTTTTATTTTTATTCGAGGCCTGAATCGATTAAGAAGGATTTTTTTTTTCCAGTAGAACAGTGGACAGCCACTTTTCCCTGTGTTGTCTTAACACTTATTATTATCAAGGTTCTGTAATATAACAATTTAAGATTTTTAGGTGCTTGCTGAGGTTACATGTGTATTTGAGCACTAGTGCTTGAGGTGGCCTTATGGATCCTCTCTCTACCAATAGTGAATATCTGTACTAAATAGTGAATTTAAGACATTGAAATTTGAAATGATACCTCTGTTCCAAGATGATATTTAAAGTCATAACTTATTTTTAAGTAATTTGTATGTCAACTATACTGGGTTACCTTACTGTTACCTTACTGTTAGTGGCGCAGCATGGGAAAAGGCAACTGGGGACCTGGGTGCCAAATTCTATGAGCGCACAAATTTTAGCTGTTGAGCAAGATGAATAAAGCAGCTCAGAGCTCCGTGGACACCTTTGTAGTGTTGTAGGTTTCGCATGTAGAGCACAGCAGTCAAGACAAGTTTGTCATCACCTATCACCTATTGCACTCAGACTCAGACAGGGATGACAAAGCTCTGAGTTTGATGTACAAAGCTTTGTCTCGGTTGCTGCCTATGAACAGCAAAACAGCCAATGAAAAAAATCATCTCAACTGACAAAAACCCTCCTCTTTTCTCACTTGCAATTTTGTGATAGGAAAAACAGAGACCTGCTTGGAAAACCATTACAAATTGAAATAAATGTCCCCTATCAATCCTCCCCCCAACTAATATTATAATAGGCTCAAGAGGGTATCCAACTTTCAAAAATTGGTGCCTAATGGATTGTAGTCCTAAGTCATACTTCAAGACTCGTTAAAGGGTTGATTGTGACTTGTAGGATCGCTACTTCCAACAGGTGGCACTACAGAGTTCAAGTCCACTTTTTCTCTGAAGAGGCAATTTGTGTAATAAATTTCCCAGAGCAAGGCGAATAAGCCTCCTTACCTTGACTAGCAATAGCTGGTTTGTCACTCTCCACAAGGAGAAACGTTACCCCTTAGACCCCAGTCCAGAGCCTCTCACCTAGCCAAATCAGTTCTCATGCTTTGCACTGATGCGGGCCAACAGCCCGAAACACCGTGTCTGCGAATTGAGATACTGCTTTTGCTTTTATCCTTAGTCATATTGCAAGACTCGTTAAAGGTTTGAATGTGACTTCTAGGATCGATACTTCCAACAAGTGGCGCTATAGAGTTCAAGTTCTCTTTTTCTCTGAAGAGGCAATTTGCATAAAGGATTGTAAACTTCTAAAACAAGAAAAACACATGGTGCTCACCGGCCCCAATTCCAGCATGAGCTCCCTGCCACAGTTCTGATTTCTGTATATTGTCTGCAGTGGAAATGTCATGACCACAGCTCACATCACCATCGTAGCTGACGACTGAGCGGAGTGATTCATGTTGTATACATCAGCAGAGCCACTGAGCTCACTGTTTAGCTGCAGTGGTGATCTGAGCTATTGTCATGATATCACCACTGCTGCCTATACACAAAAACTGGATCGGTGGCAGAGAGAACTGGAAACAAGGAGGGTGAGACCTATCTGTGTGTGTTGTTTTTCAAGCTGCAATATTTTATTGCTTTACAAGTTTGCAATGATTTGTACAAATTGTCTCTTCAGAGAAGAAGAGGACTAGAACTCTAGTGCCACCTATTGGAAGTAGCAATCCTAACAGTCAATGTTGACCCTTTAACGAGCCTTGTCACATGACTTAGGGTAATAGGCAAACCAGAATCTCAATTTGCAGACACTGTGTTTCGGGGGAACTGCCCCTCGTCAGTGCAAAGTGTTAGACATGGTTTGGCTGCGTGAGAGGCGTCCGACCGATATCCAAGAAGTATCGTTTCTCTTTGAGGAGATTGAGAATGATGTGTACAAAACCTTTATGAAAGTTGAAAACCTAAGTTTTTACATACTTTTTCGCACCCTAACTAGAATTAGGGCTAGGGTTAGGGTTAAGTTTTTGGACTAGATTTAGGACTAGTGTTAGGGTTCTCTCTAAAATCAAGGATAGAGTTAGGTTTTGGACCAGGGCAATCAAAGAGTTACATTAAAAACAAAACCAAAAACAGTAAAATGTAGTAAAAACACCTCTTAAAAAATAAATATCTATAATAATATATATATATATTTTTTTTTTAAATATTATGCTTGATTTCAGAAAAATAAAAAAAATAACTACAGGCTGAAATGGTAAACTATAAATACATCCGCATTATTATTTTATTAAAATACAGGCAAGCTTTTTTTGGCAATAAGGGGTAATATTAGAAGGGACTCAGGGAGCACGAATGGTCTACAGGTTAGGGGGTGCAATATACTCATTTTGCCTCAAGCTCTGATAGCCAACAGTAATCTACTTGTTTTACTAGACTTTTATTTAATAGTTTATCTTTATTTTATTTTTTTTAATCTCCTTTATACTTTTTAATTAATAAAAACTTTACATTATAAACCCTTTCTTTGCTCAATCCATAGGGAAAAAAATATTCAAATGTCCAGCTTTGCTACTCAAAGAGGGAAAATTAGGACTTTATAAGGGGTGTAAGAAAGAAATGAGGGATCATAATACACCCCTAGCCAATTTCTTTGACCTTGCTCCAATTGTGGTACCCCGTTCATAGCTCCCACAACAGCTGTATCGTCTGCCTCCAGGATCCTCACTTCTTCAATCTATGTTCAATTCAGCGCGATATCCATAAGTAAAATAATAAAAGAAGGGAAAACTACGGCTCTGATATAACAGAGCTAGCGCAATTTGTGTGATCGCTACGCTACAAGGAAAAGGCAGCAGCCTCTCTGCATACAAATGAATTCAATCAGACAGGAATCTGCCTTCCAAATGGAAGGGCGCAGTTCAGATTTCCAAACATTAATATTTAAAAGAGTCAGGCAAACTATTTCCACCCACACTCAGATGAAATGTCACAATTTGCATTGCAGGCACAGATTTCAAGGTGTTTTACATAGAGTGGATCCCATGGGTAAAATATCCACTTTGACTATATATATCCATACTGTGAAGATCAAGAGTGACACGTCTGATTTCGGATTACAAACTAAAGATAATTATCAAAAAGATTATTTTCAAAAATATTTCAACAATTCTCAGGACGTCTAATTTGCTCATTTCACTGTGGATTGTCAAAATTCTTCTATTCCTATTTTGTGTTCTGTGCAAGCTAAAAAACCTTAGCATATTAAATATATTCAGAAAACATAAAAGATCACGTTTCCTGAACATCTCCGCAGTCTGGGAAACAATATAAGGCGAAGACTTCATTATAGATGTAAAGCCATGCAGGTTTATCAGGCTCCCTCTAGTGGTGAGAACACGTTTAGCTCCTGGGAAGTTTTTCTTCCTCAGTTTAGTATATACGTTAGGATTAAAAAGCGTTTCCCATTTAGACATTTAGGATTGTATTTAATTCCGGTGGTATGCTCCCACCGGATTTTTACAATGTGGAATTTCCGCAGAAGTAAAATTTGCAGCAGAATATACCGTTATGATCTCGTATCGGAAATTATTTAGATTTCCCACTTATTTCATCTCAAATGTACAGAACTAGTCAATTTATGCCGCGGACTTTTTTTTTGTGCAACATTGGACCGAGATTTCGAGAGATCTCATTCAAATTCAGGTACTATACCATGCTCCAAGAAAATCTGCAGCAGATTGTATGCTGCGTATTTGTCCGGTGGGATCGTGCCTTTAAAGTTTATCCCATGATTAAACTACATTTTAATCAATAGATCTTTGAAAAATAATATGTTCCACAATTGGATTTGTTACCAAAAATTGTTCCTGTGCTGAGATAATCGGTAAACTAAGACCACCGATCAAAGAAATATTGTATTGAGCAGGGTGTGACTATTTAGTTAAAAAATAACTTTCAATGTATTATATTAAAAAAGTGCTAAAAAAAATAACAAATTGACATTTGACTCACAAAAAGTCACATTCTAATGAATGTTAAAATATACAGAAAGATCCAAGGGATCTAATGGGGTAGGCCCAAGGTGGGTAAATTTACTTTCTCGATCAATTGGGTATGCCACCTGGAGAAAGGCGCCTAAGCATCCAATGACTCATGGCAAATACTATAAATATGTTGGGATATGATTAGTATATCATATAAGTATATCACAAAATAATACAATATGAGGATGTAAAGTATTTATTTAGAAAAAAAAAAGAAAAACTAATAGCATGTTTATGGTAGTGTGGGCTGCTTTGCATGTAGGACCCCTGTGTAGCTGTATAGGTTGTACAAATGGTTGGAAAAGGCTGCCACAAGCGCTGGGTCCTCAGGATGGGTTTTGGTTGTGATAGTAATAATTAATGCCACTGTGAAGCCCCATTTTGCCATTTATTATGGAGCTCCCTCTGCTCTATTGATGCCATTGATATAAATGTTGTGTCTTTTGAACTGAACACTTGCAGTGAACATTCATTTCTCTGTATTAACGGGCACAGTAGTCGCAACAGCCACCACTTCACTTCCATAGGGTTTGAGGGCAGTGAATATTCATTTCCTTAAGTAGAGGGCACACGTGATTGCTGCAGGAAGCCGGCCGCTGTGGCTGACACTGTGCGCGCTACTAAATAGCAATGAATACTCACTGCTCTTCACGCACAGTCCCAGTGTGGAAAGCAGTGAGTATTCCAGCAGCTGTTCTCTGTTAGCAAGAAGTGTATAACGTCACTGTGCTGTGTTGACTACAAGCATTAATCAGCTGCTGGCACCTGAACAAGATGCTATGAGGGAGCGCAAGGACAGTAAGTAGGATGGTTCATTTTTTTACTGTTTTTTAGATGGGGGCCATGCATACACTGATAGGGATGAGGAGCCATGCACTCAAGGATAGAGATGGAACCATGCATACAAGGATAGGGATGAGGTGGCCATGCATACCATGATAGGGTGGAGAGGCCAAGCATACAAGGTTAGGGATGAAGAGGTCATGCATACCATGATAGGGTGGAGAGGCCAAGCATACAAGGATAGGGATGAGGTGGCCATGCATACCATGATAGGGTGGAGAGGCCAAGCATACAAGGATAGGGATGAGGTGGCCATGCATAGCAGGATAGGGTGGAGAGGCCAAGCATACAAGGATAGGGATGAGGTGGCCATGCATACCATGATAGGGTGGAGAGGCCAAGCATACAAGGATAGGGATGAGGTGGCCATGCATAGCAGGATAGGAATGAGGAGCCATACATACCAGGATAGGGATGAAGAGGCCATGCATACCATGATAGGGTAGGGAGGTCAAGCATACAAGGATAGGGATGAAGAGGCCATGCATAGCAGGATAGGTATGAGGAGCCATACATACCAGGATAGGGATGAGGGTACAATGCATATCCATCTTATACTCGAGTCAATACATTTTTCCAGTTTTTTGTGGAAAAATTAGGTGCCTTGGCCTACACTAGAGTATATACAGTATGCAATAGCAACAGCAATATATCAGTACACGAGTCTTTTCATATATTAATTGCTCACTTTGTTCATCTGAATCTGATGCTGATACTTTTTCTGCTTCTCCAGGAATTGCTGATGCTGCTGCTGAATGACGAGCTGTGCCAGGGTATTCTGAGGAAGGGGAGCAGACTGCGTCCTGTGCAGGGGTCTGTGGCGAGGAAGTTTGTGAACCACCCTCCCAACCGGTGAAACTCTATCTTTTGATCCGAGAGGGGCCTGAAGAATCTGAGCTCCACCTGAGGAGTCGGAGAGAAACAGAATTATTCTTAGTTACCAATTCGATGAATTGTAACTGTACAATAATATTACACAAGCGTCCATCAGCATCAGTTGCTCACATTGATAAGATCATGCCGTTTATTGCAGAATGAAACTGAGCAAGGGACAGCTTATCATATAAAACTGTAAACCTTGCTTCACATGGGGGTCCACCCTTGTATTACCATGTTTGCACGGGGAAAAGATGACAGTGGGCTGGCGAGCCCTTGTGTACCGTGAAATAGAGCAAGTATTAACATGCTGCTGGGCTTCTGAGTCCTTCTGCTTCTTTACATTTACAGGTGGGTTTTATAGTTTTCTGTCTCACTTCAATAATCTAGAATACTTGATAAATTATATGTAATATAACCTGTCATTTGAGGAAATGTCATTGTACCATTAAGGTAATGTTCAGAAAAAGCTAATCCGCCAGTATTATGTAAAATACACGTGAATGGGGTATTCAAAAACACATGAACACGTAGATCCAAAATCTGTATGGATTTTCCCTGCAATGCAAACATGAAAATCAGTGGCAAAATCCATATTCAATACATGTAGATTTTGTCATCGATTTCTGATAAATCTACACAGCGTCTGACCGTAATCATAGGTTTTTCTGTTACCTGAATGTTTTAATGAAGTACTTGTCGCTATGGTTTGTTTCCTTGTTAATGGTGCAAGTTAGTATTGCTGACACTTCCAATTAAAGGAGCATTTCCAATTTTAACTATCTTGTACCATGCCAATGAGAACATCAGAAAATGTCCTTGAACCTAGTCCCCTCAGGAACTGCTAGAGGTAAAGCTGGCCAAACACGTCAAACTGTTGCCTAAAAGATCTCTCACGACTTCTCTATACGAAGGAATGAATTACTTGGCTGAGCGTATTCTGTATGTGGAGAACCGAATAAAATTGGCCATAAAGATGAGATGGGTTTCTGTTGAAAGATGCTTCAGCTGGTCGTTTGGCCGTCAACCATCTCACCTTGGCTTTTCCATACACAGTAGCATTAATTCGGCTGAGCGCTTCTGTGTTGTCTATGAGAGAGCCACCACAAGAGATTTCTGGCGGTTGCTTATCTCTAGAACAAATAGATCAGCAGTCCAAAATAAGAGACGATCGCTCTCTCTCCAAACAAAAAAATTGAATGGGTCACCTATCCACATTAGACAGCTCGCTGAGCCTGTCAATATCAGTGGGCTCAGATGACATTAATTTAATGTGAATGGGTGGTCGTGGGCTTATGACGCTGCTGGAATAATCTGGCAGCGCCTTATTTGCCCACAGAACTAAAGAATTAGGAGGCTGAATTCTAATTGACCAATCCTTATTTTCTCCAACATAATCTTTTAGGATAGTATAAAAAAAGGAAATTGACTATTCACAGTGGTGATGCCACGAATAAGGGAACTGGGATCATGAGGGTACAGGAACAAACAATATAAATTGTGGCTATAGTGGCTTGAAGCCTCTTGATATTTCACTGTATATCGTGGTGCTGTGCCCAGTCATAGAACAACATAGTAATGTGGGAGTAACGCCTCATCGTTTTACATGTTTTTCTTACCACTCTTTTATACTTCACTTACATAGCTCCCTCCGTCTCCTGCAGCTCACACATATAATTACATTTATCCAATAGATTCATCATTTGTTAGTGGGGAGTCGCTAGATTGGTTGGGTCCAACTGCTGAGACCCCCACCTACCATTTATCCCCTATTACGAAAATAGATAATAGTCGTTTGTAAATGGAGTTACCCCTTACGCTAAAGAGGACCAATAAGCTCTTCTGACATGTCTAGTTTACCATTCTTTACTAAAAAAATTCTGTAGAATCTTTTTTCTTTAGGACTCCAGGGTGGGTTTGCCGTTCCTGTTACTACTCTTAAAAATGAATGAATATATTGACCACTGTTACCTATTGGAGGTGTGTCCGGCATAGCCTTAATGTCCAATCAGAGCTGCTGACAGTATCCGACTGTGTAGGGGCACGCCTCTTTGTCAATTTAGTCATACATTTCTAGGATCGATAACAGAGGGGTTACACTTTCAAATACCTTTGTATACTATGTATATAAATTGATTGATTCAAGGGAAACCCACTTTCAATGGACAATAAAATTCTGATATGTTACGTGAAAAACCTTTACTGCCTCTTGCCAGATCTCTTGTTGAGTTGAATCATTTTACAGCAGCTCTGAATATACTAAAACCATTGAAAACTAAAGCTGCTCAAATTAAAATCCTTCAAATAAGCAGCATATCTGTGGTGAACCTACAACATGTTTCAGCACCTGGTAATATACTTATGTGAATTTTTATATGTCCTTTCTATTGGTCGTTGTTGCTATTAACATTGGAGAAAGGAGAAACATGATCTGCAATCTCGCACTGACTCCCATTGTTACCTGTGGCTAAAAGCTTCTGTTGGCGCATTTGTTCTTTGAGCAGTAAGTGCTGCAGTAAGGCCTGGTGGCTGCTGTTGGTCTTGCCCTCCAGGGATATGTGAGCTGAAGATGCAGACAGGGCTCCTACGTACTGTCCGGGCAGCGATACCCCCTGCCTGGGCGCCTGAGGCTCGTTCTTTTGTTTTTCTTTTAATGAAGATGAAGCCTGCAGCACAAAATCAGAGAATTATTCTAATCCCATTACATGGATGTTAGGTTATAAGCGCTCTACTATTTACTGGTAATGAATACGTGACTGTATCTTAGGTGAAAGAATAAAGGCCTACAGACTAAAGCTGGGGTAATCGATCATCTTTGGCTACAGATCAAAGGTGCTAATGTAGGATTACTATATAACCTGAGTATATGGATGAGTTGGGTCAACCAAGGTCTGCTGGCAGTTAAAGCAGCTGGCAAAAGAAGACCCCTGTGCAAGAACAGTACATGGGCCCTTTGCAATCCAATAGCTCATTATAATGGACAATTCCATCTGTTTGGGTTGTACTGGGCTCCTGTACCTCTTGGGCCCCTGGACGGCTGAACAAGTTGCACCAATGGTGTATCCACTCCCGACCTATCACCAGGTTTTCTCTATATAAACCAAATAGACCACCTTTTAGCCCTCTTTAATTGTGTTTCTGCAACCTGTCGATATCAGCTCAACTACCATCTGTGCTATATGATGAACGGCCTCTTTTATTTTACTGCCTGTGCAGGTCTTGTTCCTAACTGCATAGGCACAAGAGTTGAGTAAGTGTGGATGATGTAGGATACGGCATCCATTCCAATCAAGGCAGGTGGGGGAAGAGATGAAGTGGCAATGTGCATGGTCTGAGGCTGATTATCATATAGATACAAATCAGGGATAACAACCGCCTGGAAATTCCAGGACAGTCCGTAAAAATGGAGCACTTTTTTGCACTGTCTGAAAATGTGTCTGAATTTTTGAAGCTGAAGAAAATTTTACAGGTTATTCTGACTAATTATGATAATTTTATAGTTTACAGCTCATATCCGTCATATCAGAAGTATGGGCTGTAGACATGGATCACTTATAACTAGTGATGAGCGAATATACTCGTTACTCAAGATTTCCCGAGCACGCTCAGGGGTCCTCCGAGTATTTTTTAGTGCTCGGAGATTTAGTTTTTCTTGCTGCAGCTGGATGATTTACATCTGTTAGCCAGCATATGTACATGTGGGGGTTGCCTGGTTGCTTGGGAATCCCCACATGTACTTATGCTGGCTAACAGATGTAAATCATCCAGCTGCAGTGAAAAAAACTAAATCTCCGAGCACTAAAAAATACGCGGAGGACCCCTGAGCATGCTCGGGAAATCTCGAGTAACGAGTACAGTATATTCGCTCATCACTAGTGTTGAGCGATACCGTCCGATACTTGAAAGTATCGGTATCGGATAGTATCGGCCGATACCCGAAAAATATCGGATATCGCCGATACCGATATCCGATACCAATACAAGTCAATGGGACATCAAGTATCGGAAGGTATTCTCATGGTTCCCAGGGCCTGAAGGAGAGGAAACTCTCCTTCAGGCCCTGGGATCCATAGGGATGTGTAAAATAAAGAATTAAAATAAAAAATATTGATATATTTACCTCTCCGGCGGCCCCTGAACTCAGCGCGGGTAACCGGCAGGCTTCTTTGTTCAAAATCAGCGCTTTTAGGACCTGAGAATCACGTCCCGGCTTCTGATTGGTCGCGGGCCGCTCATGTGACCGCCACGCGACCAATCACAAGCCGCGACGTCACCGCAAGCTATTAACGCGCTCATTTTTAAAAATGAGCGCGTTAATGGCTTTCAAAGACGTAGCGGCTTGTGATTGGTCGCGTGGCCGCGACCAATCACAAGCCGGACGTCACCGCAAGCTATTAACGCGCTCATTTTTAAAAATGAGCGCGTTAATGACTTTCAAAGACGTAGCGGCTTGTGATTGGTCGCGGCCACGCGACCAATCACAAGCCGCTACGTCTTTGAAAGCCATTAACGCGCTCATTTTTAAAAATGAGCGCGTTAATAGCTTGCGGTGACGTCGCGGCTTGTGATTGGTCGCGGCCACGCGACCAATCACAAGCCGCTACGTCTTTGAAAGCCATTAACGCGCTCATTTTTAAAAATGAGCGCGTTAATAGCTTGCGGTGACGTCGCGGCTTGTGATTGGTCGCGGCCACGCGACCAATCACAAGCCGCTACGTCTTTGAAAGCCATTAACGCGCTCATTTTTAAAAATGAGCGCGTTAATAGCTTGCGGTGACGTCGCGGCTTGTGATTGGTCGCGGCCACGCGACCAATCACAAGCCGCTACGTCTTTGAAAGCCATTAACGCGCTCATTTTTAAAAATGAGCGCGTTAATAGCTTGCGGTGACGTCGCGGCTTGTGATTGGTCGCGTGGCCGCGACCAATCACAAGCCGCTACGTCTTTGAAAGTCATTAACGCGCTCATTTTTCAAAAATGAGCGCGCTAATAGCTTGCGGTGACGTCGCGGCTTGTGATTGGTCGCGTGGCGGTCACATGGGCGGCCCGTGACCAATCAGAAGCCGGGACGTGATTCTCAGGTCCTAAAAGCGCTGATTTTGAACAACGAAGCCTGCCGGTTACCCGCGCTGAGTCCAGGGGCCGCCGGAGAGGTAAATATATCAATATTTTTTATTTTAATTCTTTATTTTACACATCTCTATGTATCCGATACCGATACCCGATACCACAAAAGTATCGGATCTCGGTATCGGAATTCCGATACCGCAAGTATCGGCCGATACCCGATACTTGCGGTATCGGAATGCTCAACACTACTCATCACTATTTTTAACCATAATGATTTATTATGGTTTTCCATGGTCTCCATACAAAATACGGTCTGAATGTGATTTTTTGATAAGATGTCCAGAAAAACATGAACAGTCAAGTTGGCACCCTTGCTCAGGATAATTATAAAAGTCATGCGCTTATACCAATAGGTTGCAGGAACACTGTTAAAGAAGGCTAATAGGTGGTTGACAGGTTTTATATAAGAAAAACCTGATGACAAGTCCCCTGTATGTCCACTATGGAGCAAAAAGTGGAGTCCTGACTGAGAAGCCCTCTATACATCTGGATGCACCAGCTCTTAGAGAGACAATGCCTTTACATTATATTGTTAAATAACTGATAGTAAGTAATAACTAAAGAAGTAAATTAACAAATCGGTTGTGGCGACCTGTAAAATATATCACTTCCACATTTACGTGCCCCACTGATTAATATGGCTATGTAACCTTAATTGAGAAATAAACCGAGGAAAGGAGTTACTAGTGTAACCCCATAATTCTAGCATTATGTACTAAGAGAGTGCGATTTATTTAATAGGACCGGGTTCAGCTTTATGAATAAGGGCTTTATGAATCCGGGAAACACATATGGTTAAGGTACTTATTTTGTTTGGGGAGTAAATCAGATCTGGATCTCATCAGCCATTAATTACTGTCACCGGGAGTTTAAGGATGAAGAAGGACAGATATTTTCTTGCTTTCACTCCCTTATACCTGGCTTCAGAGTAAGTGATAATAAATCCACAGTAGTTATTTAGGTTGGCGGGTGAACAACATACATACAGTGCTATCACTCTCCGCTGACCTCTGCTGTTTTTCCATGTTTGGGACTACTAGCACAAACTCACGTATAGAAATGTACAGCATTTTCGATTGCTTGCCCAATAATGGCTGACCAGATGGTGACAGCTAGGACGGACTCTGTACTAGACCTGTTCACCAACACCCCGCTGTAGGCATTTTAGTGCTTGCGTTATTCTAGGTGGAAGAGTTTAGTTGACTGTCATCATAGTTTTTTCCATCTTTATGTATACTAACACATGCATAAAATATAGAATAAAACACCCATGTAGTCCCTGGAGTAATCCTTCTCTGCGGCTGCTCTGATCCGGAAACAATGTGGTCAAGTGACTTTGCCATAAGCATGGCGGGAGACCATGTGTCTGTTCATCAACTTGTGGGAGAAAAACCATGATAGGGAATATATCAGCAGATCATATCCCAGATATGACATGTTTTTATTCATAATTTATTGATTTGCAATTTTAACCAAGGAAAATGTCTGCTTTTTCACCCATGTCAGCGTGTATTAACTACCACGCACCAAAGAGACACTGATAAGGAACTTAGATTGTTAGTGATTACAATTCCTGTAAAGTGCTGCAGAACATTTACAAAAAAGTAAAAAAAAAATAATACCGTAATGCTTACTATATCAGTGAATCGGTTACAAAGGGAACCTGTCAGCAGGTTTCTGCTATGTGTTCTCATATCAGCATGATGTAGGGACACAGATCCTAATTCCAGTGATGTATCACTTAGTTTACTGGGTGCAGCAGTAATGATATAGTCACAGTTTTTTCTGCTGCAGACCTAGCAGAGTTCAGTTGCTGAGCTGCGTATAACCCAGCTCACATCACTGGCTGGAGGCTTCCTGTGTAAATGGTATATTGACAGAAAGCTGCTAACCAGGGATCTGGACATGGTTGGACTAGGAGGCACAAGGCTACTTGTCCTGTAGTGATTATCCCCTGCTGATAAAACACCTGTTGTATTGAAATAGCAAAACACTGCCCAAAAATACAGCCCAGTGAGTGACACCTTACTGGAATCAGGCTCTGTTCCACTATATCATGGGCAGGGACCGGCACTGGCAGAGCGAGGAAGGGAGGAGTTGAAGACTGCAAGTGCACTGATGCACCCACTAGTGCACTTGCAATCCTAATTTGCTTCTCAATAAAAGACAAAGTTTGGAGCAACAAATAACGCTATAATATATACAGCTCTGGCAAAAATTAAGAGACCACCACATCAAATCCCTGTCATGGGCAGCCCAATCTCCAGACCTGAACCCCATTGAAAACCTCTGGAATGTAATCAAGAGGAAGATGGATAGTCACAAGCCTCAAACAAAAAAGAACTGTGGACTGTGAGCCCTCGCGGGCAGGGTCCTCTCTCCTTCTGTATTTGTGTGTGCTGTGGATGGAATTGCTCATGTTGATTGTATTTATCTACAGTCATGGCCAAAAGTATTGACACCCCTGCAATTATGTCAGATAATACTCATTTTCTTCCTGAAAATGATTGCAAACACAAATTATTTGGTATTATTATCTTCATTTAATTTGTCTTAAATGAAAAAACGCAAAAAGAATTGTCCTAAAGCCAAATTGGATATAATTCCACACCAAACATAAAAAAGGGGGTGGACAAAAGTATTGGCACTGTTCGAAAAATCATGTCATGCTTCTCTAATTTGTGTAATTAACAGCACCTGTAACTTACCTGTGGCACCTAACAGGTGTTGGCAATAACTAAATCACACTTGCAGCCAGTTGACATGGATTAAAGTTGACTGAACCTCTGTCCTGTGTCCTTGTGTGTACCACATTGAGCATGGAGAAAAGAAAGAAGACCAAAGAACTGTCTGAGGACTTGAGAAACCAAATTGTGAGGAAGCATGAGCAATCTCAAGGCTACAAGTCCATCTCCAAAGACCTGAATGTTCCTGTGTCTACCGTGCACAGTGTCATTAAGAAGTTTAAAGCCCATGGCACTGTGGCTAACCTCCCTAGATGTGGACGGTAAAGAAAAATTCACAAGAGATTTCAACGCAAGATTGTGCGAATGCTGGATAAAGAACCTCGACTAACATCCAAACAAGTTCAAGCTGCCCTGCAGTCCGAGGGTACAACAGTGTCAACCCGTACTATCCGTCGGCATTTGAATGAAAAGGGACTGTATGGTAGAAGACCCCACTTCTTACCCCGAGACATAAAAAAGCCAGGCTGGAGTTTGCCAAAACTTACCTGAAAAAGCCTAAAACGTTTTGGAAGAATGTTCTCTGGTCAGATGAGACAAAAGTAGAGCTTTTTGGGCAAAGGCATCAACATAGAGTTTACAGGAGAAAAAAAGAGGCAAAGAAAAGAACACGGTCCCTACAGTCAAACATGGCGGAGGTTCCCTGATGTTTTGGGGTTGCTTTGCTGCCTCTGGCACTGGACTGCTTGACCGTGTGCATGGCATTATGAAGTCTGAAGACTACCAACAAATTTTGCAGCATAATATAGGGCCCAGTGTGAGAAAGTTGGGTCTCCCTTAGAGGTCATGGGTCTTCCAGCAGGACAATGACCCAAAACACACTTCAAAAAGCACTAGAAAATGGTTTGAGAGAAAGCACTGGAGACTTCTAAGGTGGCCAGCAATGAGTCCAGACCTGAATCCCATAGAACACCTGTGGAGAGATCTAAAAATGGCAGTTTGGAGAAGGCACCCTTCAAATATCAGGGACCTGGAGCAGTTTGCCAAAGAAGAATGGTCTAAAATTCCAGCAGAGCATTGTAAGAAACTCATTGATGGTTACCGGAAGCGGTTGGTCGCAGTTATTTTGGCTAAAGGTTGTGCAACCAAGTATTAGGCTGAGGGTGCCAATACTTTTGTCTGGCCAATTTTTGGAGTTTTGTGTGAAATGATCAATGTTTTGCTTTTTGCTTCATTCTCTTTTGTGTTCTTTCATTTAAGACAAATTAAATGAAGATAATAATACCAAAGAATTTGTGATTGCAATCATTTTCAGGAAGAAAATGAGTATTATCCGACAGAATTGCAGGGGTGTCAATACTTTTGGCCATGACTGTATGTATGCCCCTTTTTTTCACATGTAAAGCGCCATGGAAAAAATGGCGCTATAAAAATGAATAATAATAGTAACTGCTTCCATTTTTGCGCCAGAAGCAGTGTGAAAGACTTGTGGAAAGCATGCCAAGACGCATGAAAGCTGTGATTAAAAATTATGGTTATTCCACAAAATATTGATTTCTGAACTCTTCCTGAGTTAAAACATTAGTATTGTTGTTTCTAAATGATTATGAACTTGTTTTCTTTGCATTATTTGAGGTCTGAAAGCACTATTTGTTTGTTTTGCTTTTTATTTTGACCATTTCTCCTTTTCAGAACAAAAATTACAAAATTTATTGCTTGGAAATTCGGAGACATGTTATCAGAAGTTTATAGAATAAATGAACAATTTACATTTTACTCAAAAATATACTTATAAAGAGAAAAATCAGACAAACTGAACATTTTGCAGTGGTCTCTTAATTTTTGCCAGAACTGTATCTTTTATGTTTTACACTGCCCTATTCAAATAACAATAGATTGAAATTGCTTGTATCCAGTTTTATCAGTAAACCCGGAGGTTGTTGAACGTTTGACCACAAACTATCTATTCTTACAATGAATTTAAACATTATCCTTTTAATCTATTGCATTCAGAAGAACGGGAAGCCCGAGCCCCTACAATAATCACTAATCACAAGGAGAGCCCAGACTGATCACATGTAACGTTATACATCGGAGGTTGGAAGACACTGTCCGGTGATCCAGCCTGCAGCTCTCCAAAGCAGGACTGTCATCCCCACTAATATCATGGACAGTGATAATAGAAGGACATAAAACACAATCCACATGCTTTATTTGATGTGCTGGCTATATTTCCCAAAGCTGTTTTAGCATCTGATTACCACATCCCACATGAAAAGGTTTGTTTGGGGCATTTCTGTGAAAAGCACAGTCAATTAGCATACAAATGCCGGTGATGAACACAACATAAATACTTTTCCTATTACAAAGGATCATTTTTCTACCCAGGGGAAATGCTTCAAAGAAAGCATGTAAAAAAAATCCACATGCCATGTTCTCATTGCTAAACAATGGCCATAAATGAGTAAATCAGAAGAGTTTGATGATGATGATTAGGGTTGAGCGAAACGGGTCGAACATTTTCAAAAGTCGCCGACTTTTGGCTAAGTCGGGGTTTCATGAAACCCGATCCGACCCCTGTGCGGGGTCGGCCATGCGGTACGCGACTTTCGCGCCAAAGTCGCGTTTCAATGACGCGAAAAGCGCCATTTCTCAGCCAATGAAGGTAAACGCAGAGTGTGGGCAGCGTGATGACATAGGTCCTGGTCCCCACCATCTTAGAGAAGGGCATTGCAGTGATTGGCTTGCTGTCTGCGACGTCACAGGGGCTATAAAGAGGCGTTCCCGCCGACCGCCATCTTACTGCTGCTGATCTGAGCTTAGGGAGAGGTTGCTGCCGCTTTGTCAGAAGCAGGGATAGCGTTAGGCAGGGTCCATTAACCACAAAACCGCTTGTGCTGCAGCGATTTGCACTGTCCAACACCACCCTCGGTGTGCAGGGACAGTGGAATTTTTTTTTTTTTTTTTTTTCCCCTCAGCGCTGTAGCTCATTGGGCTGCCCTAGAAGGCTCCCTGATAGCTGCATTGCTGTGTGTACGCCGCTGTGCAAACCAACTGCTTTTTTCAAAGCACAAATCCTCTTGTTCCTTCCTTTCTGCACAGCTATCTTTTTTGTTTGTCCACACTTTTTATTTCATTTGTGCATCAGTCCACTCCTTATTGCTGCCTGCCATACCTGGCTGAGATTACTGCAGGCAGGGAGATAGTAGCTGCCTGCCATACCTGGCTGAGATTACTGCAGGCAGGGAGATAGTAATTGTAGGACATTCCCTGTTTTTTTTTTTTTTTTTTTTTTGGTGGGAGATTAAGATTGGCAATTTGGCATTTCTGCTAGAGTGCCATCCCTGTGTGTGCCATCTCTCTCACATAGTGGGCCATAGAAAGCCTTTTCATTTTTCTGTATTTTTTTTTGTGGGGTGTATAAATTCTCCCTGATAAAAATACAGTGGGAGATTAATATTGGCCTTTGGGCTTGTGTGCCAGTCCTGAGTGTGCCATCTCTCTCACAAATAGTGGGCCATAGAAAGCCTATTTTATTTTTTTTTGGGTTTTATAAATTCTCCCTGAAAAAAAGGGAGATTAATATTGGCCTCTGGGCTTCTGTGCCAGTCCTGAGCGTGCCATCTGTGCCAGTCCTGAGCGTCCCATCTCTCTCACAAATAGTGGGCCATAGAAAGCCTATTTAATTTTTTTTTTGGTTTTATAAATTTTCCCTGAAAAAAGGGAGATTAATATTGGCCTCTGGGCTTGTGTGCCAGTTGTGAGCGTGCCATCTGTGCCAGTCCTGAGCGTGCCATCTCTCTCACAAATAGTGGGCCATAGAAAGCCTATTTAATTTTTTTTTTGGTTTTATAAATTTTCCCTGAAAAAAGGGAGATTAATATTGGCCTCTGGGCTTGTGTGCCAGTTGTGAGCGTGCCATCTGTGCCAGTCCTGAGCGTGCCATCTCTCTCACAAATAGTGGGCCATAGAAAGCCTATTTAAATATTTTTTTGGTTTTATAAATTCTCCCAGAAAAAAAGGGAGATTAATATTGGCCTCTGGGCTTCTGTGCCAGTTGTGAGCGTGCCATCTGTGCCAGTCCTGAGCGTGCCATCTCTCTCACAAATAGTGGGCCATAGAAAGCCTATTTAAATATTTTTTTGGTTTTATAAATTCTCCCAGAAAAAAAGGGAGATTAATATTGGCCTCTGGGCTTCTGTGCCAGTCCTGAGCGTGCCATCTGTGCCAGTCCTGAGCGTCCCATCTCTCTCACAAATAGTGGGCCATAGAAAGCCTATTTTATTTTTTTTTTGGGTTTCAGAAATTCTCCCTGGAAAAAAAAGGGAGATTAATATTGCCCTTTGGGCTTGTGTGCCAGTACTAAGCGTTCCATCTCTCTCTCTCTCTCAGTCAGTGGGCCATAGAACGCATATTTTTGGTTTTATTTGTTTTCTAAATTCTCCCTGAAAAAATCATTTTATTTTATTTGGTTTCTAAATTCTTCCTGATAAAATCATATTTTTTTTATTATTTTTATTTCTAAAGTCTCCCTGAAAAAAAAAAAAAAAAAAAACAACCAAAAAAACAGTGGGAGATTAATATTGGCCTTTCTGCTTGTGTGCCAGTCTTGACTCCTGGGTGTGCCATCTCTCTCTCTCTCTCTCTCTCTCTCTCTCTCTCTCTCTCTCTCTCCAATTGTGGTCCATAGAAAGCCTATATTTTTTTTCCTTGATTTGGGTTCTAAAATCTACCAGAGAAAATAACTACATCAATCATTGGTAGAAAAATATTGGCCTCTGGGTTTGTGTGCCACTCCTGACTCCTGTGTGCGTCATCTCTCAGTCAGTGGGCCATAGAACGCCTATTTTTGGTTTTATTTGTTTTCTAAATTCTCCCTGAAAAAATTATTTTATTTTATTTGGTTTCTAAATTCTTCCTGATAAAATCATATTTTTTTTATTATTTTTTTTTCTAAAGTCTCCCTGAAAAAAAAAAAAAAAAACAGTGGGAGATTAATATTGGCCTTTCTGCTTGTGTGCCAGTCTTGACTCCTGGGTGCGTCATCTCTCAGTCAGTGGGCCATAGAACGCCTATTTTTGGTTTTATTTGTTTTATAAATTCTCCCTGAAAAAATCATTTTATTTTATTTGGTTTCTAAATTCTTCCTGATAAAATCATATTTTTTTTATTATTTTTTTTTCTAAAGTCTCCCTGAAAAAAAAAAAAAAAAAACAACCAAAAAAAACAGTGGGAGATTAATATTGGCCTTTCTGCTTGTGTGCCAGTCTTGACTCCTGGGTGCGTCATCTCTCAGTCAGTGGGCCATAGAACGCCTATTTTTGGTTTTATTTGTTTTCTAAATTCTCCCTGAAAAAATCATTTTATTTTATTTGGTTTCTAAATTCTTCCTGATAAAATCATATTTTTTTTATTATTTTTTTTTCTAAAGTCTCCCTGAAAAAAAAAAAAAAAAAAACAACCAAAAAAAACAGTGGGAGATTAATATTGGCCTTTCTGCTTGTGTGCCAGTCTTGACTCCTGGGTGCGTCATCTCTCAGTCAGTGGGCCATAGAACGCCTATTTTTGGTTTTATTTGTTTTCTAAATTCTCCCTGAAAAAATCATTTTATTTTATTTGGTTTCTAAATTCTTCCTGATAAAATCATATTTTTTTTATTATTTTTTTTTCTAAAGTCTCCCTGAAAAAAAAAAAAAAAAAAACAACCAAAAAAAACAGTGGGAGATTAATATTGGCCTTTCTGCTTGTGTGCCAGTCTTGACTCCTGGGTGTGCCATCTCTCTCTCTCTCTCTCTCCAATTGTGGTCCATAGAAAGCCTACATTTTTTTTCCTTGATTTGGGTTCCAAAATCTACCAGAGAAAATAACTCCATCAATCATTGGTAGAAAAATATTGGCCTCTGGGCTTGTGTGCCACTCCTGATTCCTGTGTGCGTCATCTCTCACTCAGTGGCCCATAGAAAGCATATAGTTTGTTACATTTGTTTTCTAAATTCTCCCTGCAAAAATCTATTTTTTTTTTTTTGGGGGGTTTCTAAAGTGTTCCTGAAAAAAATAAAAATAAAAAAAAAATAATAGTGTGACATTAATATTAACATTTGTGCTTCAGTGACAGTCCTGCGTGTGGGGCATCTCTCTAATTTGCAGCCACCAAAAAAAGAGTGTGTAACATTGGGCCTGATTTTCGCTGTGGTCTCACCAACCTGTAAAGGGGTAGCTAAATCATACAGAAGTTATAGCTCACCGTGTAAGTTGTGTGACTGCAACAAATAACGTTAGTTTGGTTACGTTTTTAAAACAATGAGGAAGTCTAGTGGAAGAGGTCGTGGCCGGGGGCGTTCATTGTCAGCTGGTAATGAGGGTAGTGGTAGTGGTGGAGCATCAGGTGGTCGTGGGGGAAAAAATATTGCACCTAAGTCTGGAGCTGTGGAGCCAGGTTCGTCGTCCGGCTACACAAGGCCTCGAACGCTCCCTTTTCTGGGATTAGGAAAACCGCTTTTAAAGCCGGAGCAGCAAGAGCAAGTTTTGGCTTATCTTGCTGACTCAGCCTCTAGCTCTTTTGCCTCATCTCGTGAAACTGGTAAAAGTAAAAGCAGCGCGTCGTTAGTGGATGTTCACGGTCAGGGACAAGTCACTTCCTTGTCCTCTTCAGCAAAAACAACAACAGAGAAGAATGCAGCAGGCGACACAACGGGTTACTCCATGGAGCTCTTTACACATACCGTCCCTGGCTTAGAAAGTGAAGCAGTTAACAGTCCATGCCCATTACAAATTGAATCTGACATGGAGTGCACTGACGCACAGCCACAGCCAGACTACTATGCTGGTCCTTTGACTCAGACCACAACATTGCCCTCGCAGGGTGCTGATCAAGAATCAGACCCTGATGAGACTATGTTGCCCCATCACGAACGCTATACCACCGAACGACACGGTGACACAGACGAAGTTGCGCAGGAGGTACAAGAAGAGTTATTAGATGACCCAGTTCTTGACCCCGATTGGCAGCCATTGGGGGAACAGGGTGCAGGCGGCAGCAGTTCTGAAGCAGAGGAGGAGGAGGGGCCGCAGCAGGCATCAACATCGCCACAGGTTCCATCTGCCGGGCCCGTATCTTGCCCAAAACGCGTGGCAAAGCCAAAACCTGGTGGAGGACAGCGTGGCCATCCGGTTAAAGCTCAGTCTGCAATGCCTGAAAAGGTATCCGATGCTAGAAAGAGTGCAGTCTGGCATTTTTTTAAACAACATCCAATTGATCAGCGCAAAGTCATCTGTCAAAAATGTTCTACTTCCTTAAGCAGAGGTCAGAATCTGAAAAGTCTCAATACTAGTTGCATGCATAGACATTTAACCACCATGCATTTGAAAGCTTGGACTAACTACCAAACGTCCCTTAAGGTTGTTGCACCCTCGGCCAATGAAGCTAGTCATCAACGCAACATCCCTTCCGGCAGTGTAGGACCACCATTTAGCGCACCACCTGCTGTATCTGTGCAGGTATCTTTGCCAGGCCAAAGCAGTCAGGGTCAGGGAATCACCAGTTTCGTAGTAGGAAACACTGCATCTAGGGCACCGGCGGCAACAATACCATCTCCCACCGTCTCTCAGTCTGCCATGTCCACCGGCACCCCCGCTAGTTCCACGATCTCCAGCTCTCCAGTCCAGCTCACCCTACATGAGACTATGGTTAGAAAAAGGAAATACTTAGCCTCGCATCCGCGTACACAGGGTTTGAACGCCCACATAGCTAGACTAATCTCGTTAGAGATGATGCCCTACCGGTTAGTTGAAAGCGAAGCTTTCAAAGACCTGATGGACTACGCTGTACCACGCTACGAGCTACCCAGTCGACACTTTTTTTCCAGAAAAGCCATCCCAGCCCTCCACCAGCATGTTAAAGAGCGCATCGTCCATGCACTCAGGCAATCTGTGAGCACAAAGGTGCACCTGACAACAGATGCATGGACCAGTAGGCATGGCCAGGGACGTTACGTGTCCATCACGGCACACTGGGTAAATGTGGTGGATTCAGGGTCCACAGGGGACAGCAAGTTTGGGACAGTTCTGCCTAGCCCACGGTCTAGTAAACAGTTGTCTGTAGCCGTTCGCACCCCCTCCTCCTCCTCCTCCTCGTCCTCCTGCAGAAGCAAGAGCTCGTCCACAGACCGCAGTCGCACAAACACTCCATCCGCACCTGCCACTGTTGCACACCAGGTCTCCCATTATGGGGCAGCTACTGGCATACGTCAGCAGGCTGTATTGGCTATGAAGTGTTTGGGCGACAATAGACACACCGCGGAAGTTCTGTCCGAGTTCTTGCAGCAAGAAACGCAGTCGTGGCTGGGCACTGTAGATCTTGAGGCAGGCAAGGTAGTGAGTGATAACGGAAGGAATTTCATGGCTGCCATCTCCCTTTCCCAACTGAAACACATTCCTTGCCTGGCTCACACCTTAAACCTGGTGGTGCAGTGCTTCCTGAAAAGTTATCCGGGGTTATCCGACCTGCTCCTCAAAGTGCGTGGACTTTGCGCACATATCCGCCGTTCGCCTGTACACTCCAGCCGTATGCAGACCTATCAGCGTTCTTTGAACCTTCCCCAGCATCGCCTAATCATAGACGTTGCAACAAGGTGGAACTCAACACTGCACATGCTTCAGAGACTGTGCGAACAGAGGCGGGCTGTTATGTTTTTGTGGGAGGATACACATACACGGGCAGGCAGTAGGATGGCAGACATGGAGTTGTCAGGTGTGCAGTGGTCGAAGATTCAAGACATGTGTCAAGTCCTTCAGTGTTTTGAGGAATGCACACGGCTGGTTAGTGCAGACAACGCCATAATAAGCATGAGCATCCCCCTAATGCGTCTGCTGATGCAAAGTTTGACGCACATAAAGGATCAGGCGTCTGCACCAGAGGAAGAGGAAAGCCTTGATGACAGTCAGCGATTGTCTGGTCAGGGCAGTGTACATGACGAGGTACCGGGCGAAGAGGAGGTGGAGGATGAGGAGGATGATGGGGATGAGTATATTTTTAATGAGGAAGCTTTCCCGGGGGCACGGGAAATTGGTGGCGTGGCAAGGCCGGGTTCTGGTTTTTTGAGGGACACAAGTGACGTAGA
Organism: Ranitomeya imitator; assembly: GCF_032444005.1. Lineage (NCBI taxonomy): Eukaryota > Metazoa > Chordata > Amphibia > Anura > Dendrobatidae > Ranitomeya > Ranitomeya imitator. The sequence continues at coordinate 83,407,658 of NC_091287.1, forward strand.
TTTGCCTGCAACTGCCCCTCAACCAAGCACAACCGCAGATTTGACAACGGGAACTTTGGCCCACATGGCGGATTATGCCTTGCGTATCCTCAAAAGGGACACACGCATTACAAAAATGATGAACGATGACGATTACTGGTTGGCCTGCCTCCTTGATCCTCGCTATAAAGGCAAATTGCAAAATATTATGCCACATGAGAACTTGGAACTAATATTAGCAACAAAACAATCAACTCTTGTTGACCGTTTGCTTCTGGCATTCCCTGCACACAGCGCCCGTGATCGTTCTCACACGAGCTCCAGGGGCCAGCAGACCAGAGGTGTTAGAGGGGCAGAAATCAGAAGTGGCGTTGGACAGAGGGGTTTTCTGACCAGGTTGTGGAGTGATTTTTCTATGACCGCAGACAGGACAGGTACTGCAGCATCAATTCAAAGTGACAGGAGACAACATTTGTCCAGTATGGTTACAAACTATTTTTCATCCCTTATCGACGTTCTCCCTCAACCGTCATTCCCATTTGATTACTGGGCATCCAAATTAGACACCTGGCCAGAATTGGCAGAATATGCATTGCAGGAGCTTGCTTGCCCGGCAGCTAGTGTCCTATCAGAAAGAGTATTCAGTGCTGCAGGTTCAATACTAACAGAAAAAAGGACTCGTCTGGCTACCCAAAATGTAGATGATCTAACCTTCATTAAAATGAACCACAACTGGATTTCAAAATCTTTTGCCCCACCCTGCCCGGCTGACACCTAGCTTTCCTATGAAAAGGTCTTGCCTGTGGACTATTCTGAATGACTTTTCCAATCTCGTAATTTTCTTCACCTGATTGTCCAGCATACGACATGTTTCCACCTCACGAAATGGCCAAACTCCCCACACGGGGCCGTGCTATCGCCACTTTGCGCTTGGACCCTTGAGAGTGCTGTTTGTCTGAAGAGGTGGGTGTGGCCGCTTTTGGTCGACGGCACTGCCACTGGGTCCCTCATAGTACAATAAAGTGTCTCTGGCGGTGGTGGTGCGCACCCAACGTCAGACACACCGTTGTAATATGAGGGGCCCTGTGCCTGTACCGCCGGCCACAAGACAGTTCCCCCCCCCAGCTCAAACAGTGCTCTACCACTAGCAAAATTATCTCTCACAGCTTCACCAATGTGTAGTCTAGCCGCTGACATCCTTCAATGCCTGGCACTGACAATACCATTGTTTTGACATTTTTGTTATGTTAGGCCTTCGAAGCCTGTCTGCGGTCCCTTCTTTCTACAACTACTACACTGACCAGGCCACTGCTGGCCGTGTTACCCTGGAACCAATTTAAAAGTGCCTACAGTCAGCCCAATTTTGTTATGTTAGGCCTTCGAAGACTGTCTGCCGTCACTCCTTCCACTAGACTTCCACTGACCATACACTGCTGCCCATGTACCCCTGGAACCAATTTAAAGTGCCTACAGCCAGCCCAATTTTGTTATGTTAGGCCTTCGAAGCCTGTCTGCGGTCACTCCTTCCACTAGACTTCCACTGACCAGACCACTGCTGCCCGTGTACCCCTGGAACCAATTTAAAAGTGCCTACAGCCATGTGTTATTATTTTAGGCCTTCGATGCCTGTCTGCGGTCACTCCTTCCACTAGGCCTCCACTGACCACACCACTGCTGCCCGTGTACCCCTGGAACCAATTTAAAATTGCCTACAGCCAGCCCAATTTTTTTATTTTAGGCCTTCGATGCCTGTCTGCGGTCCATTCTTTCAACTACTACTACACTGACCAGGTCACTGCTGCCCGTGTACCCCTGGAACCAATTTAAAATTGCCTACAGCCAGCCCAATTTTTTTATTTTAGGCCTTCGATGCCTGTCTGCGGTCCATTCTTTCAACTACTACTACACTGACCAGGTCACTGCTGCCCGTGTACCCCTGGAACCAATTTAAAATTGCCTACAGCCATGTGTTATTATTTTAGGCCTTCGATGCCTGTCTGCGGTCACTCCTTCCACTAGGCCTCCACTGACCACACCACTGCTGTCCGTGTACCCCTGGAACCAATTTAAAATTGCCTACAGCCATGTGTTATTATTTTAGGCCTTCGATGCCTGTCTGCGGTCACTCCTTCCACTAGGCCTCCACTGACCACACCACTGCTGTCCGTGTACCCCTGGAACCAATTTAAAATTGCCTACAGCCATGTGTTATTATTTTAGGCCTTCGATGCCTGTCTGCGGTCCATTCTTTCAACTACTACTACACTGACCAGGGCACTGCTGGCCGTGTACCCCTGGAACCAACATCAGAAAATATAAAAATAAGTATTTTGCTTATAAAAAAGAAAATACTGGTGAGATATCAAATGCAGACATTTTAACATTAAAAACAAACACACAACTCTAATCTGGTACAGTACTAAAAATGGCCACCAGCTACAATTACTTTCTCCTGCAAGTAGTTAACTGAAAGTTTTTTTAAATTGAAAACACACATATGGCATCCACCGAGTGTTGTCCTGTCGCGTCTTCTTTATATTATTGCCGAGAAGATGCAAAATAATGAAAATAATAAAATCATTAATTACCAAAATAATAGAGAAAGTCAACACCACATTGCAAATAAACATTCATTCCAAATAAAGAAGCAGGGCGCGTCCGAGGGTGAGTATATACCTAATAAGAATATAATCACCCTCGGACGCGCAATGCTTATTTCCAACAGCCTTCCTTCCTAAGAATCAGCCCTTCCGTCGTGTAGAGAGACGTTGTGTTACACTCCAAGGTGTTCCCCAGGTTGCCTTTCCTGAGCTTCGATCTTCCGGCTCTCGTTTAGTAGTTCTTGGAAACTACTCTGCATTAGGCCTTCAAATTGGGTATGGGGTGTAGAGAGATGGTGTGTTCCACTCCAAGGTGTTCCCCAGGTTGCCTTTCCTGAGCTTCGATCTTCCGGCTCTCGTTTAGTAGTTGTTGGAAACTACGCTGCATTAGGCCTTCAAATTGGGTATGGGGTGTAGCGAGAGGGTGTGTTACACTCCAAGGTGTTCCCCAGGTTGCCTTTCCTGAGCTTCGATCTTCCGGCTCTCGTTTAGTAGTTCTTGGAAACTACACTGCATTAGGCCTTCAAATTGGGTATGGGGTGTAGAGAGAGGGTGTGTTACACTCCAAGGTGTTCCCCAGGTTGCCTTTCCTGAGCTTCGATCTTCCGGCTCTCGTTTAGTAGTTGTTGGAAACTACGCTGCATTAGGCCTTCAAATTGGGTATGGGGTGTAGCGAGAGGGTGTGTTACACTCCAAGGTGTTCCCCAGGTTGCCTTTCCTGAGCTTCGATCTTCCGGCTCTCGTTTAGTAGTTCTTGGAAACTACACTGCATTAGGCCTTCAAATTGGGTATGGGGTGTAGAGAGAGGGTGTGTTACACTCTAAGGTGTTCCCCAGGTTTCCTTGCCATTGCTTCGGTCTTCCGACTCTCGTTTAGTAGTTGTAGAAAAGTACACTGCATTAGGCCATACAAAATGGGTATGGGGTGGAGAGAGATGGTGTGTTACACTCCAAGGTGTTCCCCAGGTTGCCTTTCCTGAGCTTCTATCTTCAGGCTCTCATTAAATTGTGGTTAAATGGAACAACTGCATTTGGCGTACTAGTTGGTTTGGGGCCTACTATCGGTGTCTGCCACTCCTTGCTGTTCTCCTCCACTGAACAAAGCTGTGCCGCCTGTTTACTACGGTTGCCAATTTTGAACTGCATTTCGACTACTTACTGATTTGGCCCTACTCTCTGTGTCAGCCTCTCATTCCAGTTGTCCTCCACTGCAATGCCCCCTGGTTATTCCTGTGTTACCAATTTTGAACTGCATTTAGCCCACTTTCTTCTTTGGGCCTATATCTGTGTTTCCACTTCATCGTGCCCATTGCCCAGCCAGTGATAGATGAGTCTGCTGGTACATTGACCCATAACGCAACATTCCCCGTGCACGCTACACAACAACATTGTGACCCTGCTGAAAGTCAGGTTGCTCTTCCCGCATACCATACCACCTTACACGGGGACAAAGAGGAAGGTGCAGATGAAAGTGCAGGTTCCTTCATCAGGTGGGGGGAGGAATACTAGTTGGCGACGTCACTGGCACAGGGCCTCTCATAGTACGCAAAAGTGTTGCTGCCGGTGGGAGGCGCCCCCGCCGTGCAAACACACCGCTGTACTTTGAGGGGCCCTGTGCCAGTGCCAATGCCAACGAGTGGGCCCCCCCTGCTTGCTTAGGTTCACAGCACTTGCAAAGTTGAAATACTTACCTCTCCCTGCTCCACTGCCGTGACGTGGTCCAGATTTCCTGGGCCCACTAATTACTTGAACCAGCCCTACCCCCCACAACTTTAGCCAAATGACCCCCAATTTCAAATGCCTTCCAATTATTATAAGGTAAATTACGCTTGACAAGCTTCATTAAGAAGAATGGATGGTTTTGACATTAAAATGGCCACTCTAGGTGTTTTCCTGGCCCCCACTCACTGCCGACTATGCTGCCCCATTGACTTGCATTGGGTTTCGTGTTTCGGTCGATCCCGACTTTACGTCATAATCGGCCGATTTCACTCGACCCGACTTTGGACATAGTCGGGTTTCGCAAAACCCGGCTCGACTCTAAAAAGGTCAAGGTCGCTCAACTCTAATGATGATGATTTTACTGTAGGCTTATTTCCATTTATTTGTAACTATGACCCTCATTTTTTCACTCCTGACGAGAGGAAATGCAGCCATATTGGTAACTCGGGAAATGAGAAGTACAGGGTGGGCCATGTATATGGATACACCTAAACTGAATGGGAATGTTTGGTGATATCAACTTCCAGTTTGTGGCACATTAGTATATGAGAGGGGAAAACTTTTCAAGATGGGTGGTGACCGTGGCGGCCATTTTGAAGTTGGTCACCACCCATCTTGAAAAGTTTTCCCTCTCCCATATACTAATGTGCCACAAACAGGAAGTTGATATTACCAACCATTCCTATTTTATTTAGGTATATCCATATAAATGGCCCACCCTGTAGAATAATTGTTCTAGTATATGCAAATTGTCTCTTCTGAGAAAAAAGAGGACTTAAACTCTATAGCGCCACCTGTTGGAAGTAGCGATCCTACAAGACACAATCAACCCTTTAACGGTTGATTGTGACTTGTAGGATCGCTACTTCCAACAGGTGGCGCTATAGAGTTTAAGTCCTCTTTTTTCTCAGAAGAGGCAATTTGCATATTTAATTTCCCAGAAGAGCATTGCACGGCGAATAAGCCTCCTTACCTTGACAAGCCAGCTGGTATGTCATTCTCCATAAGGAGAAACCATAAGTTACCCCTTAGACCCCTGTTCTAGTATAGTCAGTTTGTTAAAATGAGGATTGGGACCACTGCATGTGTTTTCAGGTAAAAAATGAGCAGTTAAACAGATTTCCCATTAAATAACTGCCCATATTATTACATAGACCTGATGAAGCTGATGTATTTACTATGAAGATCCATATCAGAATGGCTGTATAATTCTTCACCAAAGTTTAAAGGGAACCTGTCACCCCCCAAAACGGAAGGTGAGCTGAGCCCACTGGCATCAGGGGCTTATCTACAGCATTCTTTAATGCTATAGATAAGGCCTGATGTATCCTGAAAGATGAGAAAAAGAGGTTAGATTATACTCCCCCAGGGGCGGTCCCGGTACGATGGGTATCGCGGTCCGGTCCGGGGCCTCCTGTCTTCAAAGGATGACATCCTCTTCTTGTCTTCATGCTGCGGCTCCAGCGCAGGCGTATTTTTTCTGCCCTGTTGAGGGCAGAGCTAAGTACTGCAGTGTGCAGGTGTCGGGCCTCTCTGGTTTTTCCAGGTGTCTGCGCACTGCTGTACTTTGCTCTGCCCTCAACAGGGCAATCAAAGTACCACTGCGCCGGAGCTTCGGCATGAAGACAAGAGGACGTGATCGTAAGAAAATGGGAGGCCCCAGACCAGAACGCGACGCCCACCGCAGAGGGACCACCCCTGGGTGACTATAATCTAACATCTTTTTCTCATTTTTTAGGATACATCGGGGGCTTATGTACAACATTCCAGAATGCTATAGATATGCCAATGATGCTGGTGGGCTTAGCTCAACTTCCATTTTGGGGGTGACAGGTTCCCTTTAACACAATCTTCGTCCACTCATTCAGACATTTCCTCAGTGTCCCTCCTCCCTTCCGTTACTGCTGAGATCTCACACTGCTCAGTACAAGCTGCAGCGGACAGTCAAGCTGGGTAGATAGAGACTAAATACATTTGATATATAAAGTGATTTGCCCAATCACTCCAATATGAAAGATGCAAAAAGTTCATTTATTGTGCAGAGATGTAGCAGGCGTAGAAAAAATGGAAGTGCAATGACAACTTTTTGAACCCTCCCGTGTCTCAAACATAAAGTTGCTTGGTCCAAAAGGAAGGAGGTGAGCGGAATTGCTCCATTGCTTTATGGCATCCTTGAATACAGGAGGGTGCAGTGAATTACTGTTTGACTTGATTGCGGGAATCAAATCCTGTTCTACCAGCGCCTCCATGCTTTACTGTGTGCACAGCAATTTCCTCTACTTACTAAATACACTTTAACTCATGAGCTATTTCATTGTATAGCTGGACTCATAAAATGCTCATCTTAATATCTGAACTATTCAGCCATTCTGACATGGATTTTCAAAGCAAGTATACTAGCCTCATCTGGTCTAAGAGATCTTTTAATGATGTAAGAAGTTGGTATTGTGAAATCTGGTGACAGATCCGATCTAATGGAGCTGTGCTGCAGTGCCTCATACAGCATGTTTCTCTAGTCCCTTCCCAATTGGACATGCAGTGATGCATCAGGCAAGTTTGTCAGTGATACACGTGGATTGCTATCCAAAACTCTGGCAAAGTGCAAAAATTTCCTATAGAAGCTAAAAACCTGCTCGGAAAAAGATATTATTTTACTATTTTTGAATTACTTTCTGCCTTTTCCACAGATTAAAATATTAAATGAAACATTAATTGTAGGGTCACCAAAATGAATTATTTGAACTTACTTTATAGCTTTTCGCACATTTTTCAGTTGTCCAGTGACAAAGGAATTTTAATGAGTATTTTGCATCATAAATACATCTGTGTTTTTTCCTGAAATCTATCAATGTTGACAATTGAAAGGTTAAATGCTGGATGTGCGGTCTTGCCTTTGATATAGTCTCTGTCCAGCCGCTTCTCTTTACTGATCTGTGGTTTTACTCCCACCCTTTCCTGACCCGTCCCCTCCATTCATTACTAACCCTGATTTTATATATGAATAGATTTAGAAGATCTGACATTTTTGGGGGTGGAGGAGTGAGGATGCTTATAGACTCCCCTTTACATACAAGACAAAATGGGAGATAGTGATGTGGTTGAACTCACACAGTATTAAAGAGGAAATATTGCTGTTTTCATAGAAAGCAAACTACCACATGTAAAAGATTTACATACCAAATCGATAATTTTCACTTGATGTCAAATGTATGATACAACAGGGGTCTAAATTTTGCAGTTAAATTTAGCATTTTTTGTCTCCTTTTTGCCTTTATAGCAATTTACTGCAGTAGCCTAATGGAAAAAAGTGGTCACTGGGGGGGGGGGGAATCAACATTGGGGCATCATATGGTATGTGGGAGAACTATTGAAGCATTATACCATGAGGGAACTGTGCAAGAATCAATCTTTGGATTGGATTGTGCGTGGGAGAATGGTGGGTGAAACATACTGTGCTCAGGACAGTGTGGGGACAACATAATGTGTTGGTGGCACTTTGAGGGCATTATACTATGTTGGGGCACTGAGGGAACCTAATACTGTGTTGGGGGCAGTAAGGGGACATCATACTGTGATGGAGACATTGTGGGGGCATAATACTTTCTTGAGAACACTGTGTGGACATCATAATGCATTGAAGGCACAGTTGAGACCTTATATTGTGGTGGGGACATAGTGGGGTCATCATACTGTGTGTATAGGGGGTGTACTGTGAGGGCAAATTGTGTGAGGGAATTCACTGTGATGGGTATCACACTTTGGGTGTGAGGGAATTTTGAGGGGCATCATAATAAATTGGGGCCATGAAAAGGCTATGGTAACTGGTGACAACATTAAGAAGCTTCAGTAGGGGCACTATTTCTGTGGATGTGTAACAATTAGTGATGAGCGAGTGTACTCGTTACTCGGGTTTCCCCGAGCATGCTTGTGCGGTCTCCGAGTATTTGGATGTGCTCGGAGATTTAGTTTCTGTCTCCGTAGCTGCATGATTTGTGGCTGCTAGACAGCCTGAGTACATGTGGGGGTTGCCTGTTTGTTAGGGAATTCCCACATGTGTTCAGCCTGTCTAGCAGCCGCAAATCATGCAGCTACGGAGACAGAAACTAAACTCCGAGCATGCCGAAATACTCGGAGACCGCCCAAGTAACGAGTATACTCGCTGATCACTAGTAACAATACATGTCCCTCTACTTGTCTTTAAAAGTTGGGATGTTTGCTGTTGTGAATTCTGTGGCCAAGCTCCCTCCTGTGGTCGAGAGTGGTACTTCGGCTGGTTCTGTCTATGAGCTTCCTTTGGTGGATGAGAGTGGTACTGCGGCTTCTGAGTTTCCTTCCTCAGGTGACGAGGTTAAGTCGTTAGGTGCTGCTCTATTTAACTCCACCTGGTGCTTTGATCCTGGCCTCCAGTCAATGTTCTAGTATTGGTCTTGCTTCCTCCTGGATCGTTCCTGTGGCCTGTCTCTCCTGCATAAGCTAAGTTTTGCTTGTGTTATTTTTGTTTGCTATTTTTTCTGTCCAGCTTGCTATATTGGTTTTTCTTGCTTGCTGGAAGCTCTGAGACGCAGAGGGAGCACCTCCGTACCGTTAGTCGGTGCGGAGGGTCTTTTTGCCCCTCTGCGTGGTTGTTTGTAGGTTTTTGTGTTGACCGCAAAGCTATCTTTCCTATCCTCGGTCTATTCAGTAAGTCGGGCCTCACTTTGCTAAATCTATTTCATCTCTGTGTTTGTATTTTCATCTTACTCACAGTCATTATATGTGGTGGGCTGCCTTTTCCTTTGGGGAATTTCTCTGAGGCAAGGTAGGCTTATTTTTCTATCTTCAGGGCTAGTTAGTTTCTCAGGCTGTGTCGAGTTGCATAGGGAGCGTTAGGCGCAATCCACGGCTACCTCTAGTGTGGTGTGTTAGGATTAGGGATTGCGGTCAGCAGAGTTCCACGTCTCAGAGCTCGTCTTTTGTTTTTGGTAATTGTCAGGTCACTTTGTGTGCTCTGAACTTCAATGTCCATTGTGGTTCTGAATTACCTGTTCATAACAGTTTGCCTTTCTCAGCTGAATAATGTTATTTTTTTTTTTTAGGGGCAGGTTGACTTTTGCATGGGGCCCAATTTATTCTATGTTGATTCTTCAGGTCGAAAATCTTCCAAAGCTTGCAAAATGAATGGTTTAAGTCTAAATGTAAAGTTTATTTTCTATCCAGTGTATATAGATTTACACTCAGTGGCGCCAAGGGATTGATATAAGTGCCATAAGTTGATGAATAGTTTTTCAAAAAGGCTGCAGAGGGAATGCAGAAGTGTACACTTTACACTAACATAGATGATTGAAAGGCCTTTGGCTAATACAGAAAATTAGATTGAAAGATTACTGGCTGATGGAGGAAAGCGTGATTGAAAGATTTCTGGCGGAAAAAGTCCGGTGTCAAGTCAAAAGAAGCAGAAACTACATGACATACTGAATATAAGATTTCAAGATGTATTCAGAACATAACATTTCATTGTAACACTGCCGCATGACAGAAACATAGATATGGGACCTCCCAGTTCTTTACACCTCTGCCACCCCTCTCCTCCAATATCCAAGGCTTAAGTGCTTTATTGCACCTAAAACCTTGTCCTTTGGAAAAAAAATGCAGCATGACCTTCTGTTTGGTTCCTTATTACCCATGCTGAGAAAAAACCTGTATTGTATATATTTTTACTTGGACAGATATGTGATCTTGTTAATATTGTAACCGTGCTACTGACTTGGGAGCAATCTGAGGTATCACAGGAATCATTTTTATTTAAAAGTCTGGATGGTTTATTGCAGTCCTCGTAAACCATAACATAGGAAAACTCAAATACAGCCCTTGTCTGGCTCAAAGTACAACATAAAGCAAAAAGTCCATACAATAGTGCTGGTTAGCCCACCTGGCTTAAGAGCCCCTTAGTCCCTTAGTAAAGGCACTCAATCCAGGAGATATGCACACCTCCATACATATCGTATGTGTGAGACAAACAGGTCTCATTTTAGGAAGTGAACCACACCCAGAAATGGAGATATGGTGATCAACCTGCCATGGCCGATTAACCACTTTTAGTCCTATATGCACTAAAGCATTACTCCAGGTTTATCTCCCATCCACTATGTCTATCAGCCGCCTTACAATATGTTAAAAGGAACTTTATATCTGATTCTTGTTGCCCAAAAAACAAGTATCATGAATCAGAGTACGGCAGCATTCCTATGGACACACAAAGGAACAGACTTGTCAGTCAAATGGAGCATGGCAAGGATAAGCCCCAAGGGACCTGTCTCAGACTAGTCATCCTAGAAGCATGGTTTGAGATGGGCATTTCTAAGTATGTATCCTCTCAAACAAGAGTGAAACATATTTAACTGCAATTAATAGCCGGGCTCTTATTCATGCTGTGTTTAAGCTGCCCTTTAAAAAGAAGTTTATGGAAAAGATTCTGTATAGTTTATCATTCATAGACATAAACTCATCTAATCTGGGGATTAGGAGTCAAGTGGGGGTCTTACTCAATGACTTAAGGTACCGTTACACTAAACGATTTACCAACGATCACGACCAGCGATACGACCTGGCCGTGATCGTTGGTAAGTCATTGTGTGGTCACTGGAGAGCTGTCACACAGACAGCTCTCCAGTGACCAACGATGATGAAGTCCCCGGGTAACCAGGGTAAACATCGGGTTACTAAGCGCAGGGCCGCGCTTAGTAACCCAATGTTTACCCTGGTTACCATTGTAAATGTAAAAAAGAAAAACACTACATACTTACATTCCGGTGTCTGTCACGTCCCCCGGCGTCAGCTTCCCTGCACTGTGTAAGCGACGGCCGTAAAGCAGAGCGGTGATGTCACCACTGTGCTCTGCTTTACGGCCAGCCGGTGCTAACACAGTGCAGGGAAGCTGATGCCGGGGGACGCGACAGACACCGGAATGTAAGTATGTAGTGTTTTTTTTTTATTAAATTTACAATGGTAACCAGGGTAAACATCGGGTTACTAAGCGCGGCCCTGTGCTTAGTAACCCGATATTTACCCTGGTTACCAGTGAACACATTGCTGGATCGGCGTCATACACGCCGATCCAGCGATGACAGCGGGTGATCAGCGACCAAATAAAGGTCCTGATCATTCGCAGCGACCAACGATCACCCAGCAGGGGCCTGATCGTTGGTCGCTGTCACGCATAACGATTTTGTTAACGATATCGTTGCTACGTCACAAAAAGCAACGATATCGTTAACGAAATCGTTATGTGTGACGGTACCTTTACAACGTGTCTGTTCACAAACCAATCCTTGGACTCCTAAGCCCAAAATAGGATCAGCGTTAGATCAATAAATGTCAATCAAGAATTTTTTTCCCACAAAACTATTTATTAATCTACTCTGCTCTTTCTGCTTTATTCAATACTATATGCGACTCCAACTGCATTTTCAACATTTAAAATGGACTTTAAGGTGATCAAACAGATAAAAAATTACAACAATTGGCGCATTAAAAAATGTCTCCAAATCTTACAGCTTAATCATTCAGTCTCATTGGAAGTATGACTTACATTGAGTTGAGGAGCAGCAGGAGGAAGCCCCAAGGTGATGTTGGGTAATGAAGGAGAGGTGTATAAGCTTAGCAGATTCATTGACTTTTCATGATGCAAAATAAGTTGGTGTGAGGTCAAATGCTATAACAGAAATAATACTGTGTCACATTAATATCAGAAAACATACCAAGATGAATCATAAAAAAAGTTTGAACGATGAAAATAAAGTGTCTATTTGGCTTCAACACATAGCAGTGATTCTCAAAATGACTTTTGCAAACCTATCTCATGCACTATCCAAAAAGCGAGGAAAAAGACAATGCACTCACCGGTCCTTGAATTTCATGTGCCTTTAATCAGAACATGTGCAGGAACTTACAGGAGAACGTGGAAAGGCGGACGACGGCCGTTTTGTGCGACTGCACTTCTTCAGAAGTGCAGTCGCACGAAACGGCCGTCGTCCGCCTTTCCACGTTCTCCTGTAAGTTCCTGCACATGTTCTGATTAAAGGCACATGAAATTCAAGGACCGGTGAGTGCATTGTCTTTTTCCTCGCTTTTTGGATTTTTTATGCTCTGGTACATTGCACCCGGTGTCCGTGCAACACTCCAGACCAGCAGCGGCACATAGCAGTGTGTTACAAGAGACTTATTAGGTGTGCATAATAGGGAGCAGTGCCGTGTTTTTTTCTTCCGTTAATTGCTATCTCATGCACTGCTTTGAGTGAAATAGACGTGAGTCATATCACTTTGGATTTTAGGACACAAAACACATTAAGGTCTACAGAAAACATAAGGTGTTTGTACAGCTCTATCTTACCATAAGATAAAAAAGGACAAATAATTGACAATTAATTACAATTCATTCCATTATGTTCCCTACTTTTACCCTACATTATTCTGTTATACTATATCGTTATACTGCTTCTTCTAAATACTTGTCGTCAAAGACTGGCTGAAGTTTGAAACAAGTAGTAAATTACCATACTTTATATATGGTAGCATATTTCACTATGACCCCCACAAATGAATGCTAACATTAATAACATTCGGAAATTGTTGTGGAAATCTTTTCTTCAAGACTTCACCCAGCCCAGAAGCATTGACTGTCATTGACTACAAATGCTGCCCATGTGGCTACCTGGAAAAAAAAGTCCAGTGAAGCCTTTGAGAAGAGAAGTGGCACAACTATTTCCTAGTGTGACTTCACTGTACCAAAAAGCCATCAAGGTGATTGGATTCCTGTCGATTAGACATTAGTGGCACATCCAACCAAGGACAACATCTGCATGGAGTTTGTATGTTCTGCCCGTGTTTGCGTGGGTTTCCTCCAGTTTTTACGGTTTCCTCCAACACTCCAAAGACATACTGATAGGGAATGTAGATTGTGAGCTCTAATGGGGACAATGATGATGATGTCTTTCAAGGGGATCTGTCAGTAGGATCAACCCTCCTAAGTCGTCTATACGGCCATGTAGGTCATAGGAAGATGAATAAAGTGATATCTGCGATCTGATCTCTTATTCCAGAGAAAGCATTTTTCTTATATGTAAATGAGCTGTTCAGGACTATGGGCCGGACATAGATCTACCCGAGAATCTGTCTCCAGAGTTTATTTTAAATGAAAAGGGAGTTACCAATGTGATATGTAATGGCTGCTCTCTGCTCTCCTGATCTCACTGTAGAGGTGTGTGTGATTATACCTGACACATCTGCAGGTTCCTCTCGGCTTTAGCTTCCATCTCACAGGTAGACAGGGCTGCAATACAGCGAAGCTGTAAGAACTGCAGAAAATGTGTTTACAAGAAGACAAATTTCACTTCCACTGTTCTGTGTCAGTTACTTGTCTCACACTGGTAACATCCCCTTTTATTACAAATAATCTCTGGAGGCAGATTTTCAGGGAGATCAGTGTTTGCCCAAAGCGTGGAACAGCTCACTTATGTATAAGAAAAATGTGGATTCCTTTGGAACATCAGATAGAAGATATCAAGATGCCATTATATTCTGCGTCTTATGACCTTCAAATCCATATAGGAGACTTACGAGGGTTGATCCTACTGACAGATTCCCTTTAAAGCTCTGTAGAAACTAAAGATGTTATACGAGCAAGTAAAATAAATATCTTAGTGAGTCACCATATGTGTTTTTGATACATCCCTAAATTATAGAACTGGGATTAATAATTACATAACTAGTTCCTCACTTTTGAGAGCTTGCAACCTATGAGGATCTAACCATGAGGTTGCCAATTTTAAAATGCACCAGTTAAATGCTTAAATATATAGGAATAAATAAGTATACCCAGAATAAAACCTGGCTCACACATACAACCCTGGGGTTTTACTACAGAAATGCAGCACTATGGACACTGTGGTGGTAACTTATCTTAGAGCTCCTGGAAATCAATTTAGTTCTGCCATGTAAAATACTTCCGTATTGTTTCCACATGTGGTGTCACAATCTTCTTTGCATTACACTCCCTCTTTTAGCCTCTTCTACATTACTCCATAATAAGACCCACATAGGCTCCATTAGAATTAGGAGCTATGGCATAATATTATCCCCAAGGGAGTCCCATCAATGAAAAAGAACACCCTGTGTAACAGTATGACAACAGTGACTGCTTTCTTCCCAAACAGAAAGCATATGGGTCTGCGATAATAGACCACCTCCAAGAAGGACCCAGCACTCATAGGATTCACTAAGTAAATATAATAACTTGTCAAGCATGTAGAGTTTGGAAGGGTTGCTGGTTCTGTAATGGATAAATCTGGGATATCAATTAACTAGAGAAAATAAATTTTGTAAATGCGTAGTTGTCAGTGAAGAGCCGAGCAACACCACAATACAGGATGTTACTTAAAAATGTAACCTTCCAGGACTACTGTTGTTTTCTGATGCAGCCCTTGGCTGGTCTCGGGCAGTAATGGGCCAGATGAGATGGGACACGTAAATTTCCTTTTGACATTTGTGTGCACCCAGGGTGGAATGATCAACAAGAAAAGGTTGCACAGTAGTAAAAGGTGTTAAATTACTGTATTTATAGTAAATCAAGGATCTAGTCATTCCTTGTTACATGTCACTAAACAACCTCCCCACCAGGATGGATGGGAGCCGTTAACCTTTTTATTGGTCTTAGGTGGCACACTGTTATACCGAGAACGTAAAATGAAAAAAGAAAATCTTCATGGCTCCTAAAGGGCGCATTATTTTCATGAATGGTCATAAGGGAAAATGCCTTGTTTGTCTTCTTTGCTTATCACATACCTGGCATTAAAAGGGTTACAGGATGGGTTAGAGGGATCTATTTACATTCATTAAACAGTTGGAAAATGAACATGGCTACATTTAACACTTGAAATAAAAATATACCAAATTCAAAGAATCTGGATTACTACATGTATTAATGAATATCTGCTCTGGTATGTCCACCATTATGTAACAGTTTTCATGCTGGAAAATCCTTTAAAACCCCATTAATTCAAATGGAACATATAGTTACTATAATTGATTCACACGACTATCAAAAATGAATGTGAACATCTCATAAAAGATTAATATTATCCCTAACGTGGAAATTCAAGTGTGACTGCAATCAATCCCAAAAATGTTCCCTTTCTCTTTATCAAACCATAAAGCCGCATTCAGACGTCCATTATTCACATACATGACCTAGCCGTTGGTTTCCACAGATACAACACATACCCATAAGAGTTTGGGGGGCTGTTCACATATCTGTGTTTTTTTGCAGACTGTCCGTTTTTTTAGTAGTATAATGGATGAAACGTCTATAGGTCCGTGAAAATCATTGATGGAACGATGAAGGTAAAAGCTGACACACTGACCAAACACTGATGAAACACGAATCCAATACACTGATGACACCCAGACCTTTTTTTTGCCGTACATGAAACAACATGGATGTCTGAATGATATTGCTTCTTTGAATCTATTTTTAACATTTCATATTCTGGAAATAAATTAGGTCTCACCATGGATTATAGTGTAACCTCTCCACCTTTTTGATAAGATTACTTCTTTATCTAGACCAGATTTCTTGCTACAGATTATTAGTTATACCATCTATTATGCCTACTGGCCAACGTCTATGAGAAAAGTACAATATAATTAGAGATGAGTGAATGTGACGAAATTCTATTAGCTCGTTTCACTTTAATCCAGCCAGGACATTTTGATTCAGATCCTATTTATTCAATGCAGATGCAATTGCTCATGCTCTGAGGTCTATCCAGATCCCAAAACATAACATATGGAGGGGTGAAAATCTAAAATATTAGACCCACCTCACGTGTCCTAGAACTGTATGTCCCTGCCAGGTCTTCTGCTGGCTTATTTCTCCCTCCAGCTCCAGTCTTCTCTTCTATCCTCAGTCTTCTTTACTCTTAGGTTCCTCCAGTGCTCACTAGACATTGCCCCATGCTGCAATGGTGTCAAGTTGAGGCCTATTCAGCAGTGGAGGCTCCTAAGGCCACATTTACATGTTCAGTACTTGGTCAGTACTTTACATCGTAAAGCCAAAACCAGGAGTGGAACAATCAGAGGAAAAGTATAATAGAAACACGTCACCACTAGGGTTGAGCGACCTTTACTTTTATAGGATCGGGTCGGGTTTCACGGGTCGGGGTCATTGCAGTGCATTGGGTTTCCAATGGTTCCCCGGGTCTGAAGGAGCGGAAACTCTCCTTCAGACCCCGGGATCCATATTTAAGTGTAAAATAAAGAATTAAAATAAAAAATATCGCTATACTTACCCTCTGACGCGCCCTAATATTCCTATTAGGTATATACTCACCCTCGGACGCGCCCTGCTTCTTTCCGGCAGCCTTCCTTCCTTCGAATCAGCGCTTGCAGGACCTTGCGGTGACGTCGCAGTGACGTCGCGGCTTGTGATTGGTCGCGCGAGCGGTCACATGGGCGGCCGCGCGACCAATCACAAGCCGCGACGTCATCGCGACGTCACCGCAAGGTCCTGGAAGCACTGATTCGAAGGAAGGAAGGTTCCCGGTTACTACCAGGGCGCGTCAGAGGGTAAATATAGCGATATTTTTTATTTTAATTCTTTATTTTACATTAAATATGGATTCCGATACCGATTTCCGATATTGCAAACATATCGGAAATCGGGATTGGAATTCCGATACCACATTCAGAAGATCGCCGACCTCATGGCCGACCCCACACAGGGGTCGGGTCGGGTTTCATGAAACCCTACTTTGCCAAAAGTCGGCGACTTCTGAAAGTGGCCGACCCGTTTCGCTCAACCCTAGTCACCACTACTGTAATTTTCACCCACTCCTGGTTTTAGCTTACAGATACTGATGTAAAATACTGACGAAGTACTGAACGTGTGAATCTGGCCTAAGGTTGAAGATGGAAGAGAAGACTGTGGTTGGAAAGAAGAAGCAAGCCAATTAGTGGAGAACCAGGTGAGGAGTATAATGGGATTTTTTTTCTTTAAAAATTTCTTTTTTTTACCCTTTCCCAGACCAAAACTGAATCAAGCAAAATGCTAAATCCTAGACAGCCTAGGATATTACTGTGTGTAGCTGGTACCAGCTTATTTCTTCATCTGCCAGTAAATTAGTTCCAAGATCCAAACCACAGAAAGAATGTAATATAAAAAAAATAGACAAAAGATTTGGATTTTTATGATGCAAGGCAGAATAATTTTTGGCTTCCTGCTGGCAGTAAAAATATGATGAATTTAACCTACTATAATGGAACATTGAAAATGACATTCTGGGGCTCCATCTCCCTGAAATGTGATGAATGAAACCATTTCTTGATATCAAATGCGACTATTAACGGATGTCCTGGAAGACAGTGAAATCTACAATACAGATCTATTGTGTACCTGGGGCAGTAAGACCTTCATTACTGAACGCTCGTTTCCTAATTGACTAATTGAGTAGTAATGATGTCTTCATTCTTCCACCTCAATTTGACATCCCTGGTTTCTTATACAAAAGGGTTACAAGATAAAGCCACATGTTAGCTATCAGTGTAACATTATTTCTCTTCTGGCGTCCACAGGGTGCTACTAATCAGTGGACAGGGGTCAAACACCTGCCCTCAGGATCACAGTTCACAAACAATTAGTTTCTTATGAATGGGAAAGCTGGAAGTAGAAGTGTCTGAGGCTCTGGCTTTATGTCCTGCTGGTGACCTAAACTTTCCGCGCTATAAGCAATTTTTTACTTATTTTTACTGGAAGCAAAGATTTTTTTTTTTTTAGCAACAAAATGACTGCAGTTAGATTTCTTCCAAAAGAAAAATTTATCTATCCGAGTCTGATTTACTGTAACACTTAAATTCTTTTATTATTTATTGATTATTTCAATTGTAAAAAATGAAAAATGGGCTAAAATGCATTATACAGTAGATTTTTCTGTTAGATTTATCATTGTTGTATGATGCATTTTTTTAATAAAATGCAACCTTTAAACCACATTCACACATTCAGTATTTGGTCAGTATTTTATATAATTTTACAAGTGGTGACGTGTTTCTATTAGGCTGCCGTCACACTATCAGTATTTGGTCAGTATTTTACATCAGTATTTGTAAGCCAAAACCAGGAGTGGAACAATCAGAGTAAAAGTCTAATAGAAACTTATCATCACTTCCATATTTATCACCCACTCCTGGTTTTGGCTTACAAATATTAAGGTAAAAACTCACCAAATACTGAGCGTTTGAATGTGACCTTATGGTCTTTCAAAAAGCGTTCCTAAATCCTAATGAAATCTGTATCCCATACATCTCAGGTATCCAAAAAATAAAAAATAAATAAAAGTCTGGGGGTGAAATAAATGCCTTGACAATTATATAGTATAGAACCCAGCAGGAGATTAAACTAGTCCGGGACCACTGTCAATCATTACAACAGTGCACTGGTACCATGCCCACGTAACATGGCTGACATCCCAGCTTGTGCAGGGAGAATAGGGAGGAAAAGAAGTTCCTTGGCTCCATTCTGAGCATG
Organism: Ranitomeya imitator; assembly: GCF_032444005.1. Classification (NCBI taxonomy): domain Eukaryota; kingdom Metazoa; phylum Chordata; class Amphibia; order Anura; family Dendrobatidae; genus Ranitomeya; species Ranitomeya imitator. Next base: position 83,426,515 of record NC_091287.1, read on the forward strand.
CAGGTATGCAAATCATGCCGATGTGACCATGATATCAGAACAGTGGTGCAATGATTGACAGCAGCCGAGGACTAATCCAGTTCGTGGACATAGAGAGCATTAAATATCATTTTTAAACACACTGCTTTGGCGGCTATGGATGATACGTGCATCATTAAAATGAAACAACGGAAAAACAAATTCCCGCTCCTGGTGAATAACATATTTTGGTTCAAAACTTTATTCCATCAAAATTGTAAAATAGTATCCAAGGCAAGGTATAGAAAAAGTGCACTTTTAGAAGATTGATGTTGTAATTTGTGCCAAAATCTGCCCTATTGTTCTTACAGGTTGAGGAATATGAAGGCTGCTATTTTTTTTGCAGCAATTAGTATAATGCTGCACAGTGTTTTTAAATCTTTGCAAAAAACACAATGAATTGCAAATGTCTTTCATAGTATTTGATTATCCTGTTACATTTCTAACATGCTTTTTAAAAAGTCCTTAATTTAGTGAAGGCTATGAAACACAAGCAATAAAAAAAAACAGAAAAAACATCATACCTAGATCATGCTACGATTTGAAAACACAAACCTGAATATGATATTTTGTCGAGAATTTATCAAGACTGGTATTTTATACATCAGCCTTATAATAATAATAATAATAGTAATAATAATATTAATAATTTTTATTTTTTATAGCGCCAACATTTTTCACAGCACTTTACATTTTAAAGGGGACTGGTACAGACAATAAAGACATTGCAGAATAACACATAACTCAATAGATACCAAGAGGAGTAAGAGCGCTGCTCACAAGACTACAATCTATAAGGAAATGGTAAATGGTAATAAGTGCTTGTAATGTGTGGGTCAGCCATCAATATAATAAATAGAGTATTCACATAAGGCTGCATGAACCAGTCACCAGCCAGTATGCCTACAGTACAGACACAGAGAGCTGAAAAGTGCATGTAGGGTGTAGGAACAGATGCTACGAGGGTCCTGTCTTTGAAGAAATTTGTGTATGGGCAAAACACACATATTCAAAAAAGTGAAGCAAGGCAATAAGCCAGTCTAAAGAAATGCATTTTTAGGCCACTGTTAAAACTGTGGGTATTGGGAACTAATAGAATTGTCCTGGGTAATGCATTCCAAAGAATTGGCGCAGGACGCGAGAAGTCTTGGAGACGGAATGGAAGGTTTGGATTATTGAGGGTGTTAGTCTTAGGTCATTAGCAGAATGGAGGGCATGGGTGGTGTGGTAGACTGAAACAAGGGAGATGTAGGGTGTTGCTGAACCGTGAACTTTGTGGGTGAGAGTGATAAGTTTATTTTGGACTCTGTAGCAGATGGGCAACCAGTGCAGTGACTGGCACAGGGTAGAGGCTTCGGTGTAGTGGTTGGTGAGGAATATGTTTCTGGCTTCTGCATCAGGATGGATTGGAGAGGGGAGGGTTTGGTAAGAGGGAGACCGATTAGTAGAGAGTTGCAAAAGTCCAGGTGAGAATGAATAAGAGCAACAGTAAGAGTTTTTGCATAGTTAAAGCTAAGAAATAGGTCAGGTTCCAGAGATCTTTTTGAGGTGTAGGGGACATGGGTGAGTAAGTGATCGGATGTAGGGGGTGAATGAAAAATCTGAATCAAATATGACCCCAAGACAGCGGGTATGTTGCTTGGGAGTAATGGCAGATACACACATGGAAATGACAATATCAGGCATAGGTAGATTAGTGGCAGGAGGGAATACACAAAGTTCAGCTTTTGACAGATTCAGTTTTAGACACATGGTGGACATAATGTTAGAGACAGCAGAAAGACAATCTCTGGTATTTTGTAGTAATGCAGGGGTGCTGTCAGGAGAGGATGTGTATAATTGGTCATCAACATAGAGATGGTACTGAAAACTGAATCTACTGATTGTTTGTCCAATAGTGGCAGTATATAATGAGAAGGTGGCCTAGAACTGATCTTTGAAGAACCCCAACAGTTAGAGGAAGAGGAGAGAAAAATATACTGCAAAGGAGCGGTCAGAGAGGTAGGAGGAGACCTAGGAGAGAGCAGTAGCCTTGAGACTGATAGCATGGTGCGTAGTGTGGAGGAGCTGGAGATCTGCAGTGGACAAAGAGTTACTAGAGTTTAGAGATGAAGGGAAGATTAGAGACAGGTCTCTAGTTAGCAGCACTGTTCTGGTTGATTGATTTTTTTATGTAATGGATGTATGCTGGTGTGTTTAACTGAGGAGGGAAAGGTGGCAATTGGGAGAGGAAATTAACTATTTTAGCTAGATGAGTGGTGACAGCCAGGGAAAGGGACTGGAGGAGATGTGAGGGAATAGGCTCACTGGTGCAAGTAGGAGGGTGAGAAGATGCAAGGAGCCTGTTAACGCCTTTATCAAAAGCCTGCAGTAGTCACATGCTACATACTTATTCTGAGGCAGCTTGTGCTGTCAATAACTGTGTCAGAAACTCAAGTCTAGACCCAGCCATTCTCATTTAATTTACATCAATTTCTATCGTAATAATATTTTTGAACCAAAATGTCACTCTTTTCCATTTTGTACCTCACCCCTTTCTATTTAAAGGGACACTGTCACCTGAATTTGGAGGGAACAATCTTCAGCCATGGAGGCGGGGTTTTGGGGTTTTTGATTCACCCTTTCCTTACCCGCTGGCTGCATGCTGGCTGCAATATTGGATTGAAGTTCATTCTCTGTCCTCCATAGTACATGCTTGCGCAAGACAATCTTGCCTTGCGCAGGCGTGTACTATGGAGGACAGAGAATGAACTTCAATCCAATATTGCAGCCAGCATGCAGCCAGCGGGTAAGGAAAGGGTGAATCAAAAACCCCAAAACCCCGCCTCCATGGCTGAAGATTGTTCCCTCCAAATTCAGGTGACAGTGTCCCTTTAAACTATTACACCTTGCTGAGTGAGCCACAAAAAGTATTAGCAGACATAATAGCTGAAAGGCCTGTGGAGCAAATTTTCTGCACAAATTGGGCCACAACTTTGGCTTAGTAAATCTCCCCTATTACTGCAGAACCCTAGATAAATGTAAACCAAGTTTTCCCTAAACAACATAATCCCTTTGCATGATTCAAACACTACACCCATTCTGTCTGCCTAAACCATTGATGGAAAGACCTGTTTATGTGGTCCTGGTGATTGATCTAAAAAATGTCTGTGATTGTGGTCAGTAGATGATGTTGGATTTCAGCACATATTGTCTACTGATTATATTTTTGAAGTCGTCTTCACAGATTAGTCCATTTTTAGAATCATTTCCGAGCTAGTGTTCACATTTTCTATACTACAAATTGCAGCAAGTTACAAGTAATTTTGCGTATAATAGTATATCATATGAAATGCAGATAGTTATAATCAATATTACAGTGTTAGTATGTTATACAAGGAAGAATTCCTACCTCAGGGTGAGAGTTAGTGGGCAAGACAGAGCTTTCGTTTTCCACACCCATGTTAACTGGACCATTATTTGGAGAACTGGGTCCTGAAACTGGAGAACTGCTGCTGACCGAGGACTCTAGAAAACAATAAAACAGGCTTGATAAATGCTCAACTTAAATTTGTTAAAGAAACAACAGATAAATATGTATCATCTTGTAGATTGTGAGCCCTCGCGGGAAGGGTCCTCTCTCCTACTGTAACAGTCATGGCTTGTATTGTTTAAGATTATTGTGTTTTTTTTAATTATGTATACCCCTCCTCACATGTAAAGCGCCATGGAATAAATGGCGCTATAATAATAAATAATAATAATAATCATTGATCACGCTGTGTAGAAAACTGTACAGTTGTGAATTAATTAAGGTGGGGAAATGTGAGCTCAGCTAGGTGTCAGGGAATTCTTTAAATTCAAGTGCAATGTTGTTAGATTGGCCAGTAAACATTTTGACAAGGAGGCAATAAGTCTTCTGCACATTCCCTTGGCTTCCTCCACAATGCCAAAGAAAAAAATAGAAAAACAGAAGTCAATAACTACTTTTATAAGGACTGGTGCTCTCATTCTTTCTGAGCAGCTAGCCCAAGACATGCCACCAACCAGGAGTCTACATGTAAGGCCGGGATCACACACAGCGAGATACGGCCAAGTCTCGCAGGTTAAAACCAAGCTCTGGCACCGGCACTCCAGATCGGAGAGTGCGGCCGCACAGCAATACATGGAGCCGCACGCTCCGCTCCGCAGTGCCGGTGCCAGAGCTGGGTTTTAACCTGCGAGACTCGGCTGTATCTCGCTGTGTGTGATCCCGGCCAAAGAGAGAAGATCCAATATAAAATATCAAACTAGGAATCTCTTCTGGTGGACTGCTCTGCTACACCCAACCTGAGGCAGAGTCCTGGTGACTTTGTTTGCCTCCCACAACTTATCAGCTAATAATATAAAAGGTGATGGGGACAACTTTTTTTTATAGGACCCTCCATCTGTATTTCCACCATATCAGGGGTGAAAAGGGAATCTGTCACGTAAATTTTTAGTAGGATACTAATAGTATCTTAAAATTGGGCTTGGGTAGCCCTTTCAGAATCTGCAACACTTATTGTTGTACCTTCTCCGGTTTTATTGCTGTAAGCACAGGAGAATTCATAGCAGCACACCTGCCAGTCAAACATATGTAAATTGAAAATTAATACACACACCCATAATCCCCCCACCCCCTGTGTGTTGATGTCAGTGATAGTGAAAATCTCGAATCCCTAGGTGTGTACCTGTTGGACATTCCTATACTGTCATCTACTACCACCGACATTGGCGCAAATGGGGTGGGTGGGATTATGGATGTGGGGAGCAAAGAATATTCATTTTGGATTTACGTACGCTTGACCGGCAGGTGCGTGGCTGTGAATTCTCTGGTGCTTGCAGTAATAAACTACAGCAATAAATGATACAGACTCTGAATGGGCTGTCAGTGTCTGTATTAGTATCCTACTAGAAACGCCATGACAGATTCCCCTTTAAGGAGGTTCAATATTAGCCTTTATGGGTATTTGTCATAATAACTTTATGTAATTCTTTTTACCTAGTATATCTTACTGTTCTTCTGAAGGAGGTGTTTTTTTCTTTTGTTCCTGCACCTCTCCTTTTCTGAGATATGACTTCCTCTTCCCTATTGGTAAATGTTGTCTTGTTAGCCAAGTGATCTTCATCGCTTCTCCGTGGGCATCTTCTTGAGTATCAAGCCCCCTTGGCTAATATGACAAAATTTACAACCAGATTGCAAAGAGTAAGGCCAGAGACACACTAGTGTATCACATCCAATACGAGAGCATCGAATGTGATATGCTAATGGCCCTCGGCTCCTCCTCTGCTGCCTGCGCGAGCCGAGGGTCAGTACTCTGGGTTCCCTTCCTCTTGCATCAGAGAATTGCAGCACAGCTGCGGAGGAGATGGAGAAATAAATTTTATTCTGCTCCATTGTCGTCATCGGCGGGAATCGCACTGCACTCGGGCGATATCCAAGTGCAGTGCAATGTTTCACACACACCCATAGATTTATATGGGTGCTCGGGATCCGATTCACAGATTGTTTTCGCATGACAAATCAGCATGAGAAAATAATTGCAGATGTGAGCTACTATATAAAGTAACACTTGTCCGATTACATCGCAAGTGGGAACGAGCCCTAATAAAGAATAGATGCAGGAACAGAACCAAAAAAAAAAAATAGATTAGAAAAAAAGTGTATGAATCAATATCTGTTTTTTAATATTAAATGGGTGGTTTCATTTTCTATCTTCAGGAGCAAACCACTCCCAAGACTGTCGCTTTGCTGGGGAGCGGTGTGCTCCCGATTGATTAACGGTTGGGACTGGAGGCACACTGCAGCAATCCAGCAAGCTTCAGAGCAGTAATTACTTGCTACATAGAAAAGAGTTTGTAAGCACTGCACTCCTCGCTTAGGAGACCAGTCATCGCTAATAGACTGCAAGTAACACAATCAGTAAACAATAAAATTAAAAATCCCTCCGCTCCTCAGAATGCAGAAGATTTCAAAGGGAATCTGTCAGCAGGTTTTTGCTACCTCATCTGAGAGCAGCCTGTTGTAGGGGCTGAGACCCTGAACCTTTGTGCAGCCGTTCTGACACAATCAGAGTTTTTAGATTTAGCAGAGCTGAGAAAGCTTCCCCCGCCCACACTAGGCTCTCAGTGTGCATAGTCTATAGCCAGTGAGCTGCTTATCATAGAAGGGGACAGAGTCGGACAAGAGCCCAAGTGCCAACTAGTAACAGCAATCATAATCACCAGGTGATTAAACCTTCACTGTAAATAAACAACAGCACACAGTGCAACATCACTGAATTATGTGTTTTAACCCCTACATCATGCTGTCCTCACATCACATAGCAAAAACCTGCTGACAGATTACCTTTAATAACAAGCTAATTGTAAAAATGCTTGTTTTAACAACCAATTTCCAATTTGAACCATTTAATGTAATGGAAATGTGGCTAGGGCTACATGGTAACATTGAGATTGCAAGGTCACATTTCGACATCATATCTAATGATTACTTTATGTGTAGCAGTGTGACCTACCATGACTATGACCAGCAGCATACATAGAAATCATGGGGCTGCATAGCAAAAGTTTTAATTGGCCCCCCACTCACCCAAAAAAACAAAGCAAAAATGAATATTCGGCGAGGAAACAGAAAATCATTCACATAAGCCTCTAGATTTCCCGTTCATTGGCCCCATAAAGTATGATGCCAACAAAAGTGTTCCCCAAACACAGTATTATAACCGCACAGTGAATTCCTCCACAGTATCCGCCACATGCACAGTATGATAACCCTAACCCTACAGTACCCCCTGGTAAAGTATGGTGACGCAAACACAATTAGATGCCCCCCTGTGATTCCAAGTCAATGTAGGATACACGGCACTCTGTGGAGGTTAGATGTTGGTGCTCAAGTAGGGTCTCAAACCCGTATCAACAAATATAAGAAATAAACTTGGCACTCAATTTTTTCGGAAGAAGGGTAAGGTTTTTTTTTCACATCCTGACAAACAGATCAATTGCTGAACGTTTTCAGTCCGTGTTGGACCGAAAACATTCAGCAATTGATCTGTTTGTCACGATGTGAAATAAACAATCTTACCCTTCTTCTGAAAAAATTGAGTGCCAAGTTTGTTTCTTATATAACCCCTGTGATTCCAATACAGCCCTCCATATAGTATATTTACCCCAACACAACCCTCCACACAGTATGATGGCCCCAACATAGCCCTCTGCACAAAAAACTTTTTTAGGTGTTCAACAAATGTCATAATAATTGCACTGAACTTTTTGCATTGATGCACTTCCCAAACACAGAGATTGCAATAACACCCACACCCTGGTGCCTGACACATCCAAAGGACTCACAGCTAGGGTTGAGCGACCTTTGTTTTTATAGGATCGGGTCGGGTTTCACGAAACCCAACTTTTTCAATAGTCGGGTCGAGTGAAATCGGCCGATCCTATAAAAAAGTCGGGGTCGGCCGAAACGCGAAACCCAATGCAGTGCATGGTTCCCAGGGTCTGAAGGAGCGGAAACTCTCCTTCAGGCCCTGCGATCCATATTTTAGTGTAAAATAAAGAATTAAAATAAAAAATATCGCAATACTTACCCTCTGACGCGCCCTGGTACTAACCGGCAGCCTTTCTTCCTTAGAATCAGCCTTCCAAGACCTTGCGGTGACGTCGAGGCTTCTGATTGGTCGCGCGGCGGTCACATGGGCGGCCGCGCGACCAATCACAAGCCGCGACGTCACCGCGACGTCACCGAAGGTCCTTCCCAAGAATCAACGCTTCCAGGACCTTCGGTGACGTCGCGGTGACGTCGCGGCTTGTGATTGGTCGCGCGGCCGCCCATGTGACCGCCGCGCGACCAATCAGAAGCCGCGACGTCACCGCAAGGTCTTGGAAGGCTGATTCTAAGGAAGAAAGGCTGCCGGTTAGTACCAGGGCGCGTCAGAGGGTAAGTATTGCGATATTTTTTATTTTAATTCTTTATTTTACACTTAAATCTGAATTCCGATACCAATTCACGATATCTTAAACATATCGGGAATCGGTATCGGAATTCCGATTCCAGATTCAAAAGATCGCCGACTTCATAGCCGACCCCACACAGGGGTCGGGTCGGGTTTCATGAAACCCGACCTTGCCAAAAGTCGGCGACTTTTGAAATATTTCGACCCGTTTCGCTCAACCCTACTCACAGCCATATCTACTATATAATCATCTAATTCTGTCTGTTTGTCTGCAGTGGATATCCAGCGTCGCTGATTGGTTGCCACATAGTTCACTCACGTTTACTGAACAAGTTCTGTCAGTCACAGTGCCACGCAGTTCAGTCACATTTACTGAATAAGTTCTGTCAGTCACAGTGCCACATTGTTCAGTCACGTTTACTGAACAAGTTCTGTCAGTTACAGTGCCATGTAGTTCAGCCACATTTACTGAACAAGTTCTGTTAGTCACAGTGCCACGTATTTCAGTCACATTTACTGAACAGGTTCTGTCAGTCACAGTGCCACATAGTTAAGTCACCTTTACTGAACAAGTTCTGTCAGTCACAGTGCCACGTAGTTCAGTCACGTTTACTGAACAAGTTTTGTCAGTCACAGTGCCACGTAGTTCAGTCACGTTTACTGAACAAGTTCTGTCAGTCACAGTGTGATGTAGTTCAGTCACGTTTACTGAACAAGTCCTGTCAGTCACAGTGCCATGTAGTTCAGTCACGTTTACTGAACAAGTTCTGTCAGTCACAGTGCACATAGTTCACTCACAATTACTGAATAAGTTCTGTCAGTCACAGTGTGACATAGTTCACTCACATTTACTGAACAATTTCTGTGAGTCACAGTGCCACGTAGTTCAGTCACCTTTACTGAACACGTTCTGTCAGTCACAGTGCGACATAGTTCACTCACAATTACTGAATAAGTTCTGTCAGTCACAGTGCCACGTAGTTCAGTCACATTTACTGAACACGTTCTGTCAGTCACAGTGCGACATAGTTCACTCACGTTTACTGAACACGTCCAGTCAGTCAATGTGGTGTACAAAAATATTTTGGGTTGATATTGTTAACAAATATATTATAGTGTCGATGTTCTTCTTTCGTCCCATAATTTATTTAAATACAGTAGCACACGTCAGGATTTCTTGCAGAAATTTCCTGACAAAAACCGTACATTTCTGCCAGAAATCCACATGCGTTTTTTTGCGTTTTTTATGCGTTTTTTGTGCGTTTTTTCGTGTTTTTCTCAATGCATTAAACATCGGGAAAAACGCAAAAAATCCGCAAAATTAATGAACATGCTGCTTTTTTTACCGCAATGCTTTTTTTTGTGCGGAAAAAAACGCATCATGTGCACAAAAATTGCAGAATGCATTCTAAATGATAGGATGCATATGTATGCATTTTTAATGCATTTTTATCTCGTTTTTATAGCAAAATATATTTTGATGATCTGTTTAATAATTTCATTCAGTTGTATTAAGTTCTATGAGCAATAAAATTTTATGATAATATATATATATTTTACCCGGAAAATCCTGTGTATTCATTGCATTATTCTTAAATCTTGATAAATAAATTACATACATATTCTAGAATACCCGATGGGTTAGAATCGGGCCACCATCTAGTATGACAATAAAAAGGTATGGTAAATGTGACATTGTAGATGGGGTCCTTTTACAGATTTTGCACTGGGCCCAGGAGCTGGATGTTAGACCTCTGACTTTCCCATAACATATTTTCATAATAAATTGTACTGAATAAGTGTCATACTGTTTAATTATCGAGCTACAGTGGGAACTACGAGATTCGGCTACTAGGACAGCCATGGCCAGATCATGTGTTTTTTTACTTCCAACTACTACAGGTGGGTCCTTGCTTACCATTGCATTTGACTCGAGAAATCTTGAGATGAGTGTTGTAAGATGACCGACTTTGAAAAAAAACCTTTTTGCATTACTCTGTCAGGCATTTTGAGCATTTTTTCTCATCCAGAGCTGATGATTTCATGCTTTTAATCTCAAGAGATCGTGAGTCTAGTGGAAAGGTAAGGAAGGACCACATCTGTAGTTCATGACAAACATTAACTACTGCACGTTCTCAAAGTAACCAAATTATAAGACTTAGAAAAATACTTATTGAATAAATAGCCCTGCATAAAAAATATACAGCATGGACATATGAGGAATGTACCTTTTAATATGAACTCATTTACATACTCATACTATTAATAATATAGATGAATGTGGATGACCATCTGGAATATCTGCGGCACAACAGCTTGTGGTCAGTCTGGTGCACAGAACTGTTCATCATCACATATGGTGACCAGACGATAGAAGAAAAAGAACATGGGAACCAGTAGTTTCATGCTTGACTGACTTTTCCTTACTACTGGGAGTTCAGTGTCATGTTGATTTTGTATAGTTGTAGTTCTTGATAGATAGAGGACATTAGTGTACCTAGATACGGAAGCCTTTCATATTGTGTTTCATTACTGGGAACTCACCCTTAAAAATCTGATTTTTCACAGATCAAAATGGTTTCAAAATACAGATGTAGCAAACACTTTCTGTATGGATGAAGTACTACTGTGCTCCAATATCAAGTCATGGCGCCTTTGTAATTTGCCCGTTTTGCCCATGCATCATACAGCAAGTAGTGAAGGCGTACTCATAGTATGACATTTACAAATGTTACACCTATATGTAGATTTTGCATCGATTTTGAAAAAAGAAGGAAAGGGTTTTTCTTTCTACATTGCAAAATTATTTCACTGTGATCTTGAATTTATGAATGAATCAGAATTCATGGAACATAACTTTATTTTAAATGGATTTTTCTACCAAAATAAAACAAGATGACATATTATGAGACTAAGAAAAGCTAATGGGTGTCCCAGTAAAACAAAGAAAGAGGGAACAATTTTTGAATGTGTTTTTTCAAGAAGAATGAAGCAATTTGGTTTGCTCTTATGTCACCAAATATAAACAAAGCCGATCTCCAGAGGTCATGATAACATATCAATCTAGTGTGGAGGCTGCCACTGTTCTACTCCCATCTATGTCAATACATAAATAAAATGTCCATCCTGCTACGATGTAAATAATGCAGACACAACAGCATTTATACACTAGCGAGAACATGGTGATAACTGGGTCTCAGGTATAACCATCAAATATCTGTGAAAGGGTTTTTTTTGGAAAATGTGTTGTTGTACTATAGTTAATGATAATTCAGAATGTGATGTTACATGATAATAATAATATATTTACATTATAATAATAAAATAAACTGATGATTTTATATACACATTGGATTATGTATAACACACCATACCTGCCACTTCAAATATCCTCTTCTTATATGAACCTGTGACATTTCCATCTTTTCTTCTCAATAAAGGGCTGCTTCTTCTTTCTGCTACTTTTTGTTTTAATCGAGACCGAACCTTCAGGTTGGGTTCTGAGGCTGAAATTGAAAATAATACAAAAAAAATAAATGAATAAAGTTAACAAATGCTTCTACATGATTCAGACTTCTGTCGACCCTGAATATAAATGTGTCATCATCAGCTATTTTTGTCTTTCTAATTAAAAGATATTTCTAGTTATCCTAAGGCTTTTATGTATATCGGTCTCTTTCGTTTGGTAAAAGGACAAGTTTATAATAAAAAAAACATGTTCAAGCAGTACAAAAATGGGTGTAGCTACAGGTACATTGCTATGAAAATATCAATACTGATATACGTATCAAAATCGAAATGATCATGGGTTACTATATACAGTGGGGCAAAAAAGTATTTAGTCAGTCAGCAATAGTGCAAGTTCCACCACTTAAAAAGATGAGAGGCGTCTGTAATTTACATCATAGGTAGACCTCAACTATGGGAGACAAACTGAGAAAAAAAAATCCAGAAAATCACATTGTCTGTTTTTTTAACATTTTATTTGCATATTATGGTGGAAAATAAGTATTTGGTCAGAAACAAAATTTCATCTCAATACTTTGTAATATATCCTTTGTTGGCAATGACAGAGGTCAAACGTTTTCTGTAAGTCTTCACAAGGTTTCCACACACTGTTGTTGGTATGTTGGCCCATTCCTCCATGCAGATCTCCTCTAGAGCAGTGATGTTTTTTGCTTTTCGCTTGGCAACATGGACTTTCAACTCCCTCCAAAGGTTTTCTATAGGGTTGAGATCTGGAGACTGGCTAGGCCACTCCAGGACCTTGAAATGCTTCTTACGAAGCCACTCCTTCGTTACCCTGGCGGTGTGCTTTGGATCATTGTCATGTTGAAAGACCCAGCCACGTTTCATCTTCAATGCTCTTGCTGATGGAAGGAGGTTTGCACTCAAAATCTCACGATACATGGCCCCATTCATTCTTTCATGTACCCGGATCAGTTGTCCTGGCCCCTTTGCAGAGAAACAGCCCCAAAGCATGATGTTTCCACCACCATGCTTTACAATAGGTATGGTGTTTGATGGATGCAACTCAGTATTCTTTTTCCTCCAAACACGACAAGCTGTGTTTCTACCAAACAGTTCCAGTTTGGTTTCATCAGACCATAGGACATTCTCCCAAAACTCCTCTGGATCATCGAAATGCTCTCTAGCAAACTTCAGACGGGCCTGGACATGTACTGGCTTAAGCAGTGTGACACGTCTGGCACTGCAGGATCTGAGTCCATGGTGGCGTAGTGTGTTACTTATGGTAGGCCTTGTTACATTGGTCCCAGCTCTCTGCAGTTCATTCACTAGGTCCCCCCGCGTGGTTCTGGGATTTTTGCTCACCGTTCTTGTGATCATTCTGACCCCACGGGGTGGGATTTTGCGTGGAGCCCCAGATCGAGGGAGATTATGAGTGGTCTTGTATGTCTTCCATTTTCTAATTATTGCTCCCACTGTTGATTTCTTCACTCCAAGCTGGTTGGCTATTGCAGATTCAGTCTTCCCAGCCTGGTGCAGGGCTACAATTTTGTTTCTGGTGTCCTTTGACAGCTCTTTGGTCTTCACCATAGTGGAGTTTGGAGTCAGACTGTTTGAGGGTGTGCACAGGTGTCTTTTTATACTGATAACAAGTTTAAACAGGTGCCATTACTACAGGTAATGAGTGGAGGAAAGAGGAGACTCTTAAAGAAGAAGTTACAGGTCTGTGAGAGCCAGAAATCTTGATTGTTTGTTTCTGACCAAATACTTATTTTCCACCATAATATGCAAATAAATTGTTAAAAAAACAGACAATGTGATTTTCTGGATTTTTTTTTCTCAGTTTGTCTCCCATAGTTGATGTCTACCTATGATGTAAATTACAGACGCCTCTCATCTTTTTAAGTGGTGGAACTTGCACTATTGCTGACTGACTAAATACTTTTTTGCCCCACTGTATAATACTAAACTATATAGCTAATTATGTTGAGTAGAGCACAAGATGACAATGGGGAAAAAAACAAGTGATATTGGACAATGTTGTGATGGTGGAGCCATCAAGTTATAAGCACAAATACATCTAAAGGTACCGTCACACTCAGCGACGCTGCAGCGATATAGACAACGAGCCGACCTAAACTAGGTCGCTGGAGCGTCGCTGTTTAGGTCACTGTAGAGACGTAAAACACAGCAACTCCAGAACGATGCAGGAGCGATCCAGTGACGTAATGGTGACTCACTTCTCGTTCTCGCTGGTTATTAGCTCTATGTCAAACAGCCGGAGTGTACCGATCCGACACACATCTAGGGGCCCTATGCTCGTTGCTGGCGTTGTTGCTTTTGATGTCAAACATGACGATACACGCCAACCTGGTGACGAAATAAAGTTCTGGACTTCTAGCTCCGACCAGCGATGGCACAGTGGGATCCAGATCGCTGCTGCGTGTCAAACACAACGAGATCGCTATCCAGGACGCTGCAATGTCATGGATTGTTGTCGTTCTCTTTGCAAAGTTGCTGAGTGTGACGGTACCTTAATTCTGAAAGACCCACTCCATCCAAATACTTTAATGGTGTTTTTGTCGACCAGGAAACTCATCAAATTTTAAATTACTGGAGGACCTCAACAATCAAGTAGGTTGAGTTTCATCTCTCAGCTGTCCCTACCGACAGCTCTCCTTCACACAACCAGACATGGACGATACAATGTTGTGCTATTGGTTAGTTTTAAGTCTCTTGGACTATAGCAGTTTATACAAAACTTCTATCAACCCTGAAAAGAACATCATTTGAGGTTTGATATTCCTGTCCATTGTTAATTTTTGCTACCAAAAAACAGACACTAGTAGAACCACAAAAAAACACAAAATACAGCACACTATGGAGATAAAAAAAAGGAAATGTAAAAGTCAAGAACCCATGTGACATTGCAAGTGCTATCATTGGGTGTGTGGATAACACCATACAGGAAAAGCAGCTTTCAGCTGTACTTTTATATCTCTTGGCTAAGTCAACATGTTTCAGCATTGATCAAGCATCTTCATTAGGTCATTAAATTCCATCAGTTATATCTGACAAGATGAAGGCACTGGATTGGTGACCAAACATTGTCTTAGTCAGTATTGAATATTTAGAAACTAATTTTTTATGTTTAATTTTCTCTACAAATTCAACAACAGTCGTTCCTGAACCATAAAATAGGTTTCTTTTCAATACTGCTGCTTGGATTAGTACTTCAGAAGCTATGACCAGGAAAACTGATCCATTCGATGCGATTACCAAAGCACTACATAGAGTTGTGTTGCTGATTTGCACAACTGCATTGTTTAATGTTCCATTTAGAAGTTTTTCTTTATTTTCTGGCTTTCTCATAGAGAACATAGGAGCACTCGAATGAACGAGTGCTCCTGTGTATGGGAGAACTGGCTGAGGTGGTGGAACTATCTTTTGGCCGGCAGTCAAATAATATGCATGAAGGACATAATAAGTACCATTTTTTTCGGACTATAACACGCAGCTGACCATAAGACGCACCCCAAATTTTCAGAAGGAAAATAGGAAAAAAAAATAATGTGTCGAATGGGGGTCCATCTTACAGTCCAAATTCAGCTAACTGGAGGGGATCGGCAGCGCTGGTGGAGCGTGGTCACAGGGGGTGTTCGTTGGTCCGGTGATATGACTCCCATCCAAGTCTGGAGTGGCAGGTTTGGTGGTGCTAAAGGTGCGGTGGGGCTACATTTTCTGAAAGCTCAGAGCCCTCGCACATCCATTGCTGGGATGTGGTTGCCTCTGGGAAATCCCAGGCTGGTGTGGCAGGTTCAGCGGTGCTATGTGGTGCGGGGGATGCACCGGCATTTTGTGAAACTCCGGAGGTCCCGCACATCCATTGCTGCAATCAGGTAGGCTCCAGGAAAATGGCCGTCAGGGGGCGCATGCTCAGATTGAGATATCGGCAACGCACCACAGAGCACCTCCGAACCTGCCGCACTAGCCTGAGAAGGGAGTGTGATCAACTCGCTGCAGCATCGGACTGCCGCAGAATCGCCAGACTCCAGCTGCCTTCACACTCCTTGTAAGTATATTACAACTATAAGACGCACCCCCATTTTCCCCAAAAATTTTTGGGTGAAAAACTGCATCTTATAGTCCAAAAAATACAGTATGTACTAATGTTTATCCCTGGGATATTATGTCTTTCAGTGAACCTCATCACCCTGCAATACTGTTATCATTGAAAGCGAATTTTCACTCACAATGTACAGAAATAAATTGATAGATATGAGTTCTGTGAACAATGTGTCTTCTCTTACACCATACAAATGAAATATTTACAAGTAAACAAGTGTCCCCTTTTCTCAAAAGAAATCAACGCATTCTGTTAATGTTTTCCTAAGATCAGTTTCATAGATTTCCATACCAGTGACTGCCTAATGTGAGCTATAGTCCCTTAGCTCAGAAGAAAAAGCTGCTCAGTATTCACCAGAGGGATGTTGAACTTATGTGTCAATGTGTTTCATGCCCAGTGGCACTGATTGCCTTCCTATTTTTACCATAGACTTTTCACTCTGCATTTCAATCACATCAGCAGTAGGATTTTTTTTTAGAAGTTCATCTCTCTGAATTTGTCTGCCTGCTGAGAAGGTAACCTTGCATAATATAAATTATTGAAATGAAAACATTTCAATCTGGAAATGAAAGAGAGGAAACACATAAATATTCCGGAGACTTTTTTTTTCTAAAATTAATGGAATAATTAGTGAAAAAAAAGAAGAAAAAAAAAACAGAAGAAAATAATATTTGCCGACTCCAAACTGGCATATCTGGATAGTTAAATGCAGCTAAATATATATCTGGATGCTGAGTTACAATACATATATATCTATATATATAATTGTCTAAGGGTTTTTCCGTCTGTCTGTCTTTCTGTCTGTCTGTCTGTCCTGGAAATCCCGCGTCTCTGATTGGTCGAGGCCGCCAGGCCTCGACCAATCAGCGACGGGCACAGCATGGCGACGATGATGTCATAAAGGTTGCCTCGACCATTCAGCGACGGGCACAGTCTGCCGCGAATTCTGGAATCATCATTGTCCATATACTACGGGGACATGCATATTCTAGAATACCCGATGCGTTAGAATCGGGCCACAATCTAGTATATATATATATATATATACATATATATATATATACATATATATGTATATACTGTATCATATTTGTATTTTATGATTTTATTTAACTTTTTTTTTTTTTTTTACATGTGAGACCCAAAACCACCATCTCATTGATAGACTGGACAGTTGATTCAAACATTGCACCTTGTTCAGTAGGCGCCGTAGTAATGATGATCACATTAGGCCTCTTATGGTACTACTGTTTGCCACTGGGGACTGAGGAGCCTGGTATTTGCTTTAATCTTCATCCCCTTTTTCTGTGGGCTCAGGTATGTTCTTACCAATAGAGTAAAGGTACCGTCACATTTAGCGACGCTGCAGCAATCTAGACAACGATGCCGATTGCTGCAGCGTCGCTGTGTGGTCGCTGGAGAGCTGTCACACAGACAGCTCTCCAGCGACCAACGATGCCGAAGTCCCTGGGTAACCAGGGTAAACATCGGGTCACTAAGCGCAGGGCCGCGCTTAGTAACCTGATATTTACCCTGGTTACCAGTTAATGTAAAAAAACCCAAATACTACATACTTACATTCCGGCGTCTGTCGCGTCCCCCAGCGTTCTGCTTCCCTGCACTGTCTAAGTGCCGGCCGTAAAGCAGAGCGGTGACGTCACCGCTGTGCTCTGCTTTACGGCCAGCCGGCGCTGACACAGTGCAAGGAAGCAGAACGCCAGGGGACGCGACAGACACCGGAATGTAAGTATGTAGTGTTTTTTTTTTTTTACATTTACACTGGTAACCAGGGTAAACATCGGGTTACTAAGCGCGGCCCTGCACTTAGTAACCCGATGTTTACCCAGGTTACTAGTGAAGACATGTCAGCGGGTGATCCAGCGACAAAATAAAGTTCTGGCCTTTCTGCTCTGACCAACGATGTCACAGCAGGATCCAGATCGCTGCTGTGTGTCAAACACAACGATATTGCTATCCAGGACGCTGCAACGTCACGGATCGCTATCGATATCATTGTTAAATTGTTCAGTGTGAAGGTACCTTTAGGCTATGCAGTTTTTTGGATCTCAGAGAACTAGGAGAGCAAGAAACTATGCAAGACTATTCGCTCTAGGAATTCTGTATTGCTAGCAATCAAGGAGTGAAGGAATTGGCCCAAACATTTTCATATTAGGCATTTTTGTCCAGGGTGGCTTGCACCCTCATCATTGTCCGTTTTCATTTATATTCATTGTGGGTCACAACCTGGATCAATTGAGGGCAATTGAACATGACTGACCCCTTTCTCCCTCTATATCATCTACTTTGGCAGCGTTGGGCAGCCCCCATGCACATGGACAGCTGCATAATGCATAAATTGAACATTTTTGCTGACAATAAACTAACGTTAATTGGAGCCCAAATTCCTTTTTTTCTGCCCAGTAAATGTATCTTATTGGTTGAGATTTTGTAATCTGTATCTTCTCCCTTTTCTGTTTCATTCCATTGCTTCTCGTGTTTCCATGTGCAAATGAAAATAAGAATGCGGAGAAAGAAAAGTAATATACGATATAAAAAAAATTATTTCATGCATTATTGAAGATTCATTGAACATTCATAATGAATTTTTAATAAAGCATGAAATATTTTTTGATATATCATTGGACGGATGTTCAGCTTACTTTCCTTTCTCCGAATCTTTGGGTGAACTTCACCAGCAGGATCGGCACCTGACACACAGATTTCAACTTTCAGTATTAGAAGGTTTGGCGTGGTGGGCTTATAACCCCCACTCTCTCGAAAATAAGGATGATCCCTCTACACTGCGACATCTCTTCAGATATTTGTAGACAGCTATTAAGTGTGCTCTTAGCCTTCTTTTGTGCAAGCGAAACAATCCCAGATCCCTTAACCGTTGGACATAGTTTGCTCACCATCCTGGTAGCTCTTCTCTGAACTTGATCCAGTTTTTCAATACCTTTTTTTAAAATGACTCCATGCTTCCCTTAAAACATTCCAGAACTGTGTTTGCCTTTTTTGCTGCTGCATCACACTGTTGGCTCATGTGCAGTCTGTGATCTATTAGTATACCCAAGTCTTTTTCACATGTGCCGTTGCTTAGTTTTATTCCTCACATTCTGTAGATGTAATTTTCATTTTTCTTGCCCAGAAGTAGAATCTTGCATTTCTCCCTGTTAAATACAGTGGGGCAAAAAAGTATTTAGTCAGTCAGCAATAGTGCAAGTTCCACCACTTAAAAAGATGAGAGGCGTCTGTAATTTACATCATAGGTAGACCTCAACTATGGGAGACAAACTGAGAAAAAAAAATCCAGAAAATCACATTGTCTGTTTTTTTAACATTTTATTTGCATATTATGGTGGAAAATAAGTATTTGGTCAGAAACAAAATTTCATCTCAATACTTTGTATTATATCCTTTGTTAGCAATGACAGAGGTCAAATGTTTTCTGTAAGTCTTCACAAGGTTGCCACACACTGTTGTTGGTATGTTGTCCCTTTCCTCCATGCAGATCTCCTCTAGAGCAGTGATGTTTTTGGCTTTTCGCTTGGCAACACGGACTTTCAACTCCCTCCAAAGGTTTTCTATAGGGTTGAGATCTGGAGACTGGCTAGGCCACTCCAGGACCTTGAAATGCTTCTTACGAAGCCAATCCTTCGTTGCCCTGGCGGTGTGCTTTGGATCATTGTCATGTTGAAAGACCCAGCCACGTTTCATCTTCAATGTCCTTGCTGATGGAAGGAGGTTTGCACTCAAAATCTCACGATACATGGCCCCATTCATTCTTTCATGTACCCGGATCAGTCGTCCTGGCCCCTTTGCAGAGAAACAGCCCCAAAGCATGATGTTTCCACCACCATGCTTTACCGTAGGTATGGTGTTTGATGGATGCAACTCAGTATTCTTTTTCCTCCAAACACGACAAGTTGTGTTTCTACCAAACAGTTCCAGTTTGGTTTCATCAGACCATAGGACATTCTCCCAAAACTCCTCTGGATCATCCAAATGCTCTCTAGCAAACTTCAGACGGGCCTGGACATGTACTGGCTTAAGCAGTGGGACACGTCTGGCACTGCAGGATCTGAGTCCATGGTGGCGTAGTGTGTTACTTATGGTAGGCTTTGTTACATTGGTCCCAGCTCTATGCAGTTCATTCACTAGGTCCCCCCACGTGGTTCTGGGATTTTTGCTCACCGTTCTTGTGATCATTCTGACCCCACGGGGTGGGATTTTGCGTGGAGCCCCAGATCGAGGGAGATTATCAGTGGTCTTGTATGTCTTCCATTTTCTAATTATTGCTCCCACTGTTGATTTTTTCACTCCAAGCTGGTTGGCTATTGCAGATTCAGTCTTCCCAGCCTGGTGCAGGGCTACAATTTTGTTTCTGGTGTCCTTTGACAGCTCTTTGGTCTTCACCATAGTGGAGTTTGGAGTCAGACTGTTTGAGGGTGTGCACAGGTGTCTTTTTATACTGATAACAAGTTTAAACAGGTGCCATTACTACAGGTAATGAGTGGAGGAAAGAGGAGACTCTTAAAGAAGAAGTTACAGGTCTGTGAGAGCCTGAAATCTTGATTGTTTGTTTCTGACCAAATACTTATTTTCCACCATAATATGCAAATAAAATGTTAAGAAAACAGACAATGTGATTTTCTGGATTTTTTTTCTCAGTTTGTCTCCCATAGTTGAGGTCTACCTATGATGTAAATTACAGACGCCTCTCATCTTTTTAAGTGGTGGAACTTGCACTATTGCTGACTGACTAAATACTTTTTTGCCCCACTGTACCTTTCTTTTAGTCCCTGCCCATTCTCTGTCTTCTCTAGTGTTAGCTATCCTTCAAAGCTTTGCATCATCTGCGAATTTGATTAGTTTACCTTCAGTTCCCTTATCTAGATCATTTATAAAATTGTTGAACACTGATGCCAAGACAGAGCCTTGTGGTGCCCCACTTGAAACACTTCCAATTGGAAGTGCAACCATTTATTACCACTCTTTGAGTATGATCACTGAGCCAGTTATGAATCCAACTAACCAAAGTCTTGTCAATCCCATTTTTTCAATAAGGATAGTATGAGATACAATATCAAATGCTTTGCTGAAGTCAAGATACACTATACTTACCACATTTTCCTGATCAACCCAGTCAGTGATTCCATCATAGAAGGAAATTAGATTAGTCTGGCATGACTTGTTTACTACAAACCCATGCTGGCTCTGGTTAATTACTGTATTCTTATCCAAGTACTTACATGCATGCAGTTTAATAATTTGTTCAAAGATCTTTCCTGGTATAAAAGTAAGGCTCATTGGCCTGTAATTTCCTGGCTCCGTCTTCTTTTCCTTTTTGAAGATAGGGACAACATTTGCCCTTCTCCAATCTTCTGGGACTTTTCTTGTTCTCGAGGATTTTTCAAAGATTCTGGCTAGTGGTTTTGCAATTTCCTCTACTAACTCTTTCAATACTCTAGAATGTAATTCATCTGGACCATGAGATTTAAATTGATTTAAATTAATTTAAATTAGCTAAGTGCTCCCTCACCATCTCTCTGTTTATGGATAGAGTGGACTATTTCATTCCTTCGCTGGCACTGTGAAGATCGGTTGATGTTACAATTGCTTTCTAAGAGATCACAGATTCAAAATAGGAATTTAAAAGTTCGGTCTTCTCAACATAATTTTTTATCACTTCCCTCTTTTCATGCCATAAAAATCCTAAAGCATCACTGACCTTTCTTTTGCATTTGACATACCTCAAAATCCTTTTTTATTGCCTTTGGTCACCCCTACAAGTCTCACTTCAATTCTGGCTTTAGATCTTCTAAGGCTTGCCCTGCATTCCCTGCAAACAGCATTATGTTCATCTTTAGATATGCTCTCCCCCCCCCCAATCTTACTGACTGTATCACTGGTTTATCACCGGGGGCAGATTTTCATGACTTTATACAATTGTCATTTCTTGCAGGTGCAGAATAGACTAGACTCTATTCTAGTGCACCTGATCTGAAGCATCATTGCAGCTCACATCCTGACATGTGTTATTCCTTATGCTAAAGCGTGCACATGTTTTTCCAATGAAAACTTCTATCTCAGTCTTTCCTTTTTATTTGCTGTGTACATATCTACTGAAATTAGTATCCCCCGCAGCAGCCCATGGTCAATTAGTTACAATGAAAACCTGCTGTTGCTAGAGACGTATTTCCCTTGATGAATTTAAATAAACACATTTCCTAAGTCCACATGATATCGGGAACTGCAGCAATTGCTTTCTGAGTGCGACAGCACATGAATAGAGTTACACATGAATTACTAACTGTAATGTTGAAAATAATATCTGTTCCTATCTAAACATAGAGAAGTCGGTACTGTAAAGAAGCAATGCCGCATGCTGACAAGTGGATGACACGTAGATGATGTAATTCCTTTTCAAAATTTAGGACAACATTTTAGCCAGTATGAATAAATCACAATCACATGATATGCAGAATTGATTAGGACAGGAGAAGAATTTGGTTGACAGATGGCTATTAAAAAAATCACTCTCATAGTCTATGCAGTGCCAGGGACCCAGCAGCAAATTTGACTCTGGGTGAACCAGTCTTCAGCTGCATCCAAATATTACATTGTCCTCAAACACTCCTAATATATTGCAATCATCATATCATATGGCACTGTGTATATTGCAATTGCTCATTTTGCCTTTCTACCCAGTTAATTATGCTCATTCCAATTAGGTATATGGCATTACGTAATTAAAAACAGACAATCTGAGTTTTTCTAAGCTCTATGTCGAAACAGGAGGTCACTTTTTCCTGTATGAGTCACTGAGAAAGTCTATGACAGGGGGGAGGAAGCAGCTGGATCAGAAGTTAAAGAGGGAAGTGATTTAAGCAATGACAATAAACTTCCTTTTTCTATATAGTGAAGAGAAAAGAGTAGATTTAACTGGGTAGAAAGGCAATATATGCAATTGTAAGTGCACAATGCTATATAATATGATAATTGCAATATATTAAGAGGGTAAAAATATTGATAGGAGTACTTCTTTAAATGAATGTTGAGATGCTGCTTCTCTCTTTGCACAGTTAATCAAGTGTATTGTGTCAACTACTGGCCAGATAGGCATTCAGGGGGAACACTCTTCCACTGGGGCCTACCAGGTATTCACCTGTTCACCTGTGGGCCAGACATGGCATTTCCCCATGCTCCAGAGTTCAGCGTGGGTCAGGATATGAGGGAGCACAGCTTCAGTGACGCAACTGCTAGTCAGTGATGCAGTGCCGGCAGCATCTCATTCATTCACCAGTGGTTTACAGCCAGGGAGGTCGCATCTTTGCACCATCCTGGTTGTAAACTGTATGTCCCCCAGACATGGATTACTGCGCGGGACACAGCGACGGACAGGTATGGGTATACTGTTGTTTATTTATTTTATTTTTATTACTGGAGATCGAGGGCATTGCATGGATTAGCTGTATAATAAAGATGGGAAATTGTGTAGTGTTTTATTTCATTAAAATCCTTTATTCTGGCTGTGTCTTTATTTAACCTGTAACAACTAAAGGATTAGTAATGGATAGGTGTCTTCTTGACAACTCTCCATTACTAAGCCGGGCTTGATGTCACCTTACAATACAGAGGTGACATTAACCCCCAAACTATTACCCTCCTTTGCACCGCTACAGGGCAAGTAGGAAGAGTGAGGCTAAGTGCTGGAATTGGCGCATCTTACAGATGCCCATTTTCTGGGATGGCTGAGTGCTGATGTTTTTAGGCAGGGGGGCCAATATCCATAGTCTCTTCCTAGGCTATTAATATCAGCCCACAGCTGTCTGCATAGCCTTTGCTGGTTATTAATTATGGGGGACCCCACGTCATTTTTTGGGGGGTTCCCCATTTTAATAGCCGGTAAAGGCTAAGTATACAGCTGTGCACAGATATTAATAGCCTGGGAAGCTCCATGGGTATTACCCTCTTCCCAGGCTATAAACATCTGCCCCCAGTCGCTGGCTTTCCCTCTGCTGGTTTTGAAAATTGCACAGGAGCCCACGCCATTTTTTCCCCCAAAAAATAATAATTTATTAATTAAATGCATGTCCCCTAATTTGCACACACACTACCAATTGTATTGGTCACTGAAATCTATATATCTACCTATTTTGCATCTACTGTATGTAAACTATGTCTTCTATCTTGACAGCTCCTGCAGTGATTTTACAGAAGCCGACAAATGAATTACTGGCTAATTTTCTATCTCTCTATGAAATATAAATATATATATATATATATATATGTGTGTGTGTGTCATTGACATATATATTTATATAGATATATGTATATATATTAATATACATCTATTCTATGTTTATATATCTATTCTATCTTTTCTATTATAACCTATTCTATTCTATACTGTAGGCGGCAGATCATTTGCCAGCTTTTAATCTATCTAATATTTATATATACAGTATATACCGTATATATATATATATATATATACACATATATATATATATATATATATATGTGTGTGTGTGTGTTTCGAAGAATATTTCGTTTTAAAATTATGTGTTAATGACAGAGAACTGCTGCATGTAAAAGCTCATGTTAAAATCGCATTGCATACAGATTGCATACGGATGACATACGGATACTAGATGCGAGGAAATCACATCATCGCATTGCAAACAGATTACACATGGATCACCATATGGAGAACATTGGGGCGATTCTCGGCTGTCGGCTTTTATAAGTTGAGTGTGACTCCGGCCGAATATACAGACACTGAACAGAAACGTGTGTATGAGCATTGACAGATGAAAAAGTTGGAGTCATGACTCATGAGGAAACATGCACTTAGCCAAATTCAAGATCTGTATCACGTGGATCTCAATTATAACATCAATAAAAACTTATGGGCTCATTGTGTACCTATACACTGTGTGCAGAATTATTAGGCAAGTTGTATTTTAGAGGATTACTTTTATTATTGATCAACAACTATGTTCTCAGTCAACCCAAAAGACTCATAAATATCAAAGCTTAATATTTTTGGAAGTTGGAGTGGGCTTTTTTTTTAGATTTGGCTATCTTAGGAGGATATCTGTGCAGGTAACTATTACTGTGCAGAATTATTAGGCAACTTAATAAAATCCAAATATATTCCCATCTCACTTGTTTATTTTCACCAGGTAAACCAATATAACTGCACAAAATTTAGAAATAAACATTTCTGACATAAAAAAAAAAAAAAAAAAATTAGTGACCAATATAGCCAGCTTTCTTTATGATGACACAAACAGCCTTCCATCCATAGATTCTGTCAGTGGCTTAATCTGTTTACGATCAACATTGCGTGCAGCAGCCACCACAGCCTCCCAGACACTGTTCCGAGAGGTGGACTGTTTTCCCTCCCTGTAGATCTCACATTTTATGAGGGATCACAAGTTCTCTATGGGGTTCAGATCAGGTGAACAAGGGGGCCATGTCATTATTTTTTCTTCTTTGAGATCTTTACTGGCTAGCCACGCTGTGGAGTAGATGGAGGCATGTGATAGAGCATTGTCCTGGATGAAAATCATGTTTTTCTTGAACGATACCGACTTCTTCCTGTACCACTGCTTGAAGAAGTCTTCCAGAAACTGGCAGGAAGTCTGGGAGTTGTGCTTCACTCCATCCTCAACCCGAAAAGGTCCCACAAGTTCATCTTTGATGATACCAGCCCAAACCAGTACCCCACCTCCACCTTGCTGGCGTCTGAGTCAGAGTGGAGCTCTCTGCCCATTACTGATCCAGCATCTGGCTGATCCATCTGGCCCATCAAGAGTCACTCTCATTTCATCAGTCCATAAAACCTTTGAAAAGTCAGTCTTAAGATATTCCTTGGCCCAGTCTTGACATTTTATCTTATGTTTCTTGTTCATAGGTGGTCGTTTTATACACTTCCTTACCTTGGCCATGTGCCTGAGTATCGCACACCTTATGCTTTTTGTTACTCCAGTAATATTGCAGCTCTGAAATATGGCAAAACTGGTGGCAAATGGCATCTTGGCAGCATCACGTTTGATTTTCCTCAATTCATGGGCAGTTATTTTGTCCCTTTTTTGCCCAACATGCTTCTTGTGATGCTGTTGGCTATTTGCCATGAAACCCTTGATTGTTCGGTGATCACGCTTCAAAAGTTTGGCAATTTCAAGACTGCTGCATCCCTCTGCAAGACATCTCACAATTTTGGACTTTTCAGAGCCCGTCAAATCTCTCTTCTGACCCATTTTGCCAAAGGAAAGGAAGTTGCCTAATAATTAAGCACATCTTATATAGGGTTTTGATGTCATTAGACAACACCACTCCTCATTACAAAGATGCACATCACCGGATTTACTTAATTGGTAGTTGGCTCTCAAGCCTGAACAGCTTGGAGTAGGACAACATGTATAAAAAGTATCAAGTGATCAAAATACAACTTGCCTAATAATTCTGCACACAGTGTATTAGAGTGGAAGTGAAAAACTAATGGTAACACTCTATGCTTTTCTACAGGTATTCTTTACCATGCATTGCTTCTATTGGATATTATGACACACAATTCAATGTAATGTGGACCTATCACATGCTCATAAACAAGTAAGTATGAAAAACACATGAAATACACTTGGTCAATAAAGGACAGCTATAGTGTTTATTTTTATTAACCCCTCATTTAGCGATCAGACATACATGCACAATGTGTGCATTACAATGCTTACCCATTGCTGGCTCCTCTCCTTTCTAGCACTAACACTCTGGTCTGTTTCTGCACTACGTGACTGCAGCTCTGACTAATGTGAGCCGGCTTGTCATAATTGCTGTCACATGGTGAGGAAAAGGACAGAAGTTTAGCGGCAAATGAGAAAAGGCAGCGATGGGTAAGTACTCTGATGCATACACTGATGGCTAAAGGAAGGGTTCATAAAAAAAACCTAGAGTGGTCCCTTAAAGTCCCAAAATCTTAGTTATTAAAGGGTTGAACAGTTAAATGATAATAATTTGCTGATTGTGTGAAAAAAAATTTCAGACAATGAATAGATTAAAGTATTTGAGTTTTAGCTAATTTAAAAAAATATTTTTTCAAAAATGTACAACTTTACTTACAGCTTACAATAATACTCTTGACAAATAACTACCATTAGAACATGTCTAAGGAAAATATTTGCAGAAATGTTCAGTATTACGTTGGATACAAGAATTTACACAAGAGACTTGTAAAATATTTGCCAACCATGACCTATAAGCCGACTGTAAATGAAGAAAAGGGACTGGGTGGCATTGAGTGGCTTTGCACCGCAAACCGAGTTCTTCGTCATGGGAAATTGATGTTTTCTTTGTCATGAATTACTTTGAAGCTTTACCTTTGATTAACTTTGGTTTTGAGATTGCCTTGTGCAGGCATGTACTATGGAGGACAGAAAATGAACTTCAATCCAATATTGCAACCAGCGGGTAAGGAAAGGGTGAATCAAACACCTGAAAACCCCGCCCCTATGGCTGAAGATTGTTCCCTCCAAATTCAGGTGACAAAGTCCCTTTAATACTTGAATTTTACCAGAAATTTGACTCACAGCTAATCGAATTTGCAGAAAGTGAAAAATACTTCAAAACTTCCATTGCCTTAACTATCTAGGCTTGAGTGATAGAATTGGCGCTGCCAGCTATGTGCTCGTCACTGGTCTTGCTTCACAGACACCCATTCACAGTGACTATCCTATCGCTCTTTCCTTATCAATTCAATCCACCTTATTCTCTTTTCCTCACTCTTCAATTTTTTTCCCTGTTGTGTTGTCAAACACTATCTGTACGGTTTCTTAAGTATGTTGTGGCTTTTTTTACAATATTACTATGGCTAAACAGTGAGCTGTGATCTCCTCTCACTATCCAGATTCACCCAAAATTGGCTGCTGCATTTCCTGCTTCTGCTTTTATACAGGCTTTCATAGTCCTACAAGGCATCATAGAGAAGCCTACCTTATCTGGCTGATACAATCTTCTAAAATGTGTAAAATAGAAGGAGGACATAATAGAAGATTTGCTCAAAAGCGAATTGCATATTGTTCGAATTAAGCTGACAATCAAATTCCTAAAAATTCACCATGAACTTTCAATTACATCCAATCCGTTCACACATCTCTACTGTCCAATCTTGGCTATAGGTGTATGATCTAAGTTATACAGCTCTGGCAAAAATTAAGAGACCACTACAAAATGTTCAGTTTGTTTGATTTTTCTCTTTATAGGTATATTTTGAGTAAAATGTAAATTGTGCTTTTATTCTATAAACTTCTGACGTCTCCAAATTTCCAAGCAATAATTTTTGTATTTTTTTCTGACAAAAAAAAATGCTCAAAATAAAAAAGCAGTGCTTTCAGACCTAAAATAATGCAAAGAAAACAAGTTCAAAATCATTTAGAAACAACAGTACTAATGTTTTAACTCAGGAAGAGTTCAGAAATCAATATTTTGTGGAATAACCATAATTTTTAATCACAGCTTTCATGAGTCTTGTCATGCTTTCCACCAGTCCTTCACACTGCTTCTGGCGCAAAAATGTAAGCAAGGTGATCTCCCTCTGATGGGTCCTACTCTACCATACATGCCACTTTTGGGCCACCAGCCTACAACTATGGACAAAACATGTCACTCTGGGCTAAACCTACAATTTATGGGCAGGTAGAGTTGATTACTGCCACCTGCAAGGTCAATGGGAGGAGTGCAAGATCAGTCTGGATGCAGCCACATCCAGTAACTAAATAAAGAAAAAAAGCCAATCAGCACTCCTAATGTGAACACGTGCAAGCTGCATCATATAGATAAAAAAATCTATATATATATATAGTTGAATATATTTTCAATACTAATTTTTGTCGTTTTCATTTTCATCTTTACTGGCAGGTTCGCCAAAGTTAGTGCTGGTGTTCTATTTTTTGCTTTGTGTCTCTATTTAGCATCTTGTCCCTGATTCATCATTGCCATTTATCTAGTTTTCTGGAGTAATTTTCTTTTTATTCTCTATACATTTGTATCATGTTTAAAGATTTCTCTCTTTTTTTACGTTTTTTTTTTGTTCCTTGACAACTTTATGAAATGCGTCTTTTTGCAAATGTTGCATTTTTTTTTCTCCAGTCCCTGCCCGGAAAATGGTTTCCGGCAGAGTTCTAATTTTGGTGCAGTTGTAAATGTAATCTAACACACCTCATTTTAAAATGTTTGTGACCTTTTGCACTAAAATGTTGCTACTTTTTTTTTTTTAAAGACGAACATTTTTGATTTTCAAATTGATGAATCACGTGCGCCATATCGAAGAACTTAGCCTAAGAAGTGTCAGAAAGTATAATAAGATAAAAAAAGAAAAGTGACTTCACAAAATCGCCTATGAATCAGTGCAAAAGGGGGAGCCCTGAATATGCTTTGCATCTGCTCATGAACACGAGGCATTACGCATTCACATGTTAACGACATAGTACCATGACTTCCTTTTATAACAGAAGCTATAATGTCGTGAGTCGCTGATTTGTTTATTTTCCGAAATAAACCTGAAAATTCCCACTAATGTGAACAGAGCCTAAGGAATGAATAGCTCAATGTTTGTTTTTTCAAAAACTTTCATAAGGAAACACTCGAAAGAGTATAAGTCAATGTTGATTGATTTTTGGTGGATAGATATTTCTATAAGGCAATAACTAATTGTCGAATAGACCATTGGAAAAGGGCTGTTCTTCATGCATTATTTGCCTGCTTTGTACTTTAGTAGTAAGCTATTTTATGTGAAACAATGTCTGTGGTCAGTTAGTGCGTTCGAGGCAGATGACACAGCACTTCTGATGGTCTGAGGATGGAGAACAACTCCTACCTTTGTATCATTGTGATGTGTGCCAAGTGCAAATCAGGACTTAATGAAAAAAGACAGGAAATGGGGGTAGAGGAGAAAGCAGGACCTCTTGTAGAGTCTGCAGTAGACATAGGTAACACGAGATTCAGGAAGCTCCATAGCTCTTCTTTGAAGATAGAATGAAGACTCATTTTATTGCAGTTATTACTGTACATTCTTTGAGAAACGCTGATGTTTATTTGACATGTGACCTTTTTATATGAAATCTGATCACCTCAATGATAAACATTCTGTCCTTCCATTAATTTACCAGGCTATGTGGCATTCTCTTAGTTACTTAATCTCCTCCCCATCCCTGATTTTTTTTGAAATGAAACACTAGGATAGAGTTCACCACCCCTTGACTTTACTATTGTAGTCACAGTCATATACCAATAGCAATTTTAGAGGCTCTAGTTGCAATCGGACCCTTATGCCTTGGGGCCCATCTGCCATATACAAGAACAGTTCAAGTGGGTGGTGCGGAGGCGTGCAGTGACCCCATATAGCTACATGGAAAAGTTGAAAAAGTCCATCTAGTTAAATCTATTGTTGTGCAAAATAAAACCCTCTGAAAAATATATGTTGGTTACATTGATAAGTAAGTCTAAAACATAACATAAAATATTTATTTCCAATGTAAATTTTCTTGCAAGGAGACGGGAACTTCTAAGACAATTTAGATTCTGTATGTTTCGTTACAAAACAACAGAAGAAAAGTTCTAAATCTTTGTACCACCACCAGTTGTATAGGCATAACTAAAAGGGGGCTGTAACACAAACAGAAGAACTACACAACATTTCTAACTTGACATATTTGCTATTATTATTATTACACCTACTACATATTGGGATAGGACTTTGGAGATGGGAAAACCGAATTAAATGTTGATGGACTATCTGTGAATTATGGACTATCAGTAATAGAGGTCAAGCCTCCAAGACTACTGCTGCGCAGCCCAAGGAAGGATTAGTGGTGCTTTTTACCTTTACTATTTACAAAGGTAATAGCCGAAACGTGCGTCAAGGTGGGCTCGACTTCTGTCCAGGAGGTCCTATGGCTGACTTACTTTACTGATTCAGCCACTGTTATATTCATTCACAACTTACAATGTACATTATACTTACTAATGGGCACTTTCAGCTATGATCCTCTATATGTGATATGATATTTATGTGTTTATTCCCTAGCATGTAACTGGTTATTTCTTATATATGCATCCAACAGGTTCCCTTCACACATATATAAATATTTCTTACACAATTTTTATATCTTGTTTTTATGATGTTATGATCTTCTTTTTTTTTTGCATTTCTACTGCCCACCAACCCTTGTTCATAATAAAGGTTTTTTATACCGCCATTATATATTATCCATGTAATAATTTTACCTATGCATTGGATTTTTTTGTTATGGTTTTTTTGTGCCAAGTACTCCAGATCGCCTAGTAAAGGCCCCTATATATATTAGATTAATGCCAGTAAAATCTGCAAATATCTGCAGGATCAGATGACAGTCTAAAGTTAACGGGGGCCTCCAGATTTTCCCCTGACAATGTTTTGTTTGACACAGAGATATGCCATTTTTCCTGTGTTTGGGAGACAAAGCTACCCTAGCAATGCTACCCTAACAATGGCTTATCTGAAGGGAGGACAAAAGGTTTGGTGTTTGAATTCAACAGGTCGGATATTTCTCTCCCCTGACATCATCAGTCTGTTGAGGCTAGAGTCAGGAGGCCACCATACTTATTAGACTATCAGCAGATCCCGCCAACAAAAATGAGCTTGGCCAATTTTACCTTAATTTTAGTGGAGCTTTAAAGAAAGGTGAAAGATGTTCCAGTCTTATATGTACAGTAAAAAAATATATTTTGCAAATATACATTTTATAAGAAAAAGTATTAATAACCATGAAACAAGCTTAGCTTTAGATGTTTGATCATTCTTTAAATATTTTTGTGAATTTTTATTTTGCATAGATAATATTGATGTTTCACAACAAAAAAAGGCATAGCTGAGTTCTTTCCCATTTATCAGCGCCTCTTAAAATGCATAATCTTTTTATAGTCAGTTGGTACGTGTGAGTCAATAGTGATTAAAGCACAGCTGTGGTGAGTACACCATGAGACATGTCCACCAGATGTTCCCTCTCACACTGAAACAGACAATTATAAATTCTGCTTTATTATTTCCTTGCCTTCACATTTCTAGCTCTTGAGGTATGTGACTACGCATGCTTTAGCTCTTGTTTAAGATGAAGGAATGCTATAGTCATCTCAGGTTTTCAGTTTCATGGATCTCTCTCCAAAATGACAAAGAATCGTCATACATAATTATAGACAAAGTGAATTTGCACCACCAACATATCTATAAGAACATTATAAAGGAGAGAAGGGAAAAACTATGGCTTGTTTAATCCCTTCATGACCTTGGGATTTTCCGCTTTTCCGTGTTCGTTTTTTGCTCCCCTTCTTCCCAGAGCCATAACTTTTTTATTTTTCCGTCAATATGGCCATGTGTGGGCTTATTTTTTGCAAAACAAGTTGTACTTTTGAACGACATCATTGGTTTTAGCATGTCGTGTACTAGAAAACGGGAAAAAAAATCCAAGTGCGGCGATACCAAATATGTGTAGGTTTGACTTTTTTTTATTGATTTATTTTGAATGGGGCGAATGGGGAGTGATTTAAACTTTTATATATTTTTTATTTTTTTCACTTTTTTTACATTTTTTTTACTTTTGCCATGCTTCAATAGCCTCCATGGGAGGCTAGAAGCTGGCACCACTCGATCGGCTCTGCTACATAGCAGCGATCATCAGATCGCTGCTATGCAGCAGAAATGCAGGTGTGCTATGAGCGCTGACCACTCACAGCAGGCCGGCATCCGTAACCATAGAGATCTCAAGGACCTCTATGGTTACCATTCTGACACATCGCTGACCCCCGATCATGTGATGAGGTCGGCGATGCGCTCATTTTCGGCAGCCCGGCCGGAAGCGCCGGTTAAATGCCGCTGTCAGCATTTGACAGCGGCATTTAACTAGTTAATAGCGGTGGGTGAATCGCGATTTCACCCGCCGCTATTGTGGGCACATGTCAGCTGTTCAAAACAGCTGACATGTCCCGGCTTTGATGCGGGCTCACCGCCGGGGCCCTGCATCAAAACGCGGTATCTGACCTTGGACGTACTATCCCGTCCGAGGTCAGAAAGAGGTTAACTAAGTGCTTATAAGCATACACTAATATATTGTCTGTTATTTAGATGTGGAGTATACACAGACAGGGAATTTATTAACAGAGTAAGAATTCATAGATTACCATATATACTTGAGTACAAGCCGAGATTTTCAGCCCATTTTTTTAGGCTGAAAGTGGCCCTCTCGGCTTATACTCGAGTCATTGTCCCTGGGGGGTTGGCAGGGGAGGGGGAGTGGCGGCTGTGACAAACTCACCTACTCCTGGCGAGGTCCCTGCATCTCCGATGGTCTCCGGGCATGGCAGCTCTTCCGGCTTTGAGCGGTCACATGGTACCACTCAAACAAAAGCACAAGAAACAAGAGCCATCAAAATATCTGCACACCACCAAAGTTATGATAAAAATAATATAAGCTTTATTGGGAACATAATTAAAAACATCTAAAATCACACATAACCTCCGTGCAGATGCCCCTGTGAACACTGTATGCCAAAATATACATAGATATATAAACGTATGAAATCTTCCAGACGTGTCCCTGCCCTCTGCACTTAATATTATTAATGTAACTATATATAGTCAAAATTTGAAATGAACACGCTGTATACAACCATATAACAACAAATATGCACACAGTCAAGTATAATACAAGCCACACAGCATGCAAATAGCATGCAACACCCCACCACAATATGCAGCTTCCCCTGACGAAGCTGTCCTAGAACAGCGACACACGTTGGGCTTCTCCTCCGGTCGCATTTGCCCTGTGACTATTCAGCCTCACAGCCTCCTGCAGCAGGATTTATCCTATGGTGCTTTCTCCAGCACTATTTTCACCTTTTGACCACTCCTAGGATCAGACTATGCAGGGTATTTCAGTGTATATATTTGGACATCTTCCCCTGTCCCTTTCTTTGGATATCTAGGGCAGTTTATTTTATCAGCTCCTCTGGGTCCATAGGGGGTTTTTTTTGCTGGAAGCTGCATATTGTGGTGGGGTGTTGCATGCTATTTGCATGCTGTGTGGCTTGTATTATACTTGACTGTGTGCATATTTGTTGTTATATGGTTGTATACAGCGTGTTCATTTCAAATTTTGACTATATATAGTTACATTAATAATATTAAGTGCAGAGGGCAGGGACACGTCTGGAAGATTTCATACGTTTATATATCTATGTATATTTTGGCATACAGTGTTCACAGGGGCATCTGCACGGAGGTTATGTGTGATTTTAGATGTTTTTAATTATGTTCCCAATAAAGCTTATATTATTTTTATCATAACTTTGGTGGTGTGCAGATATTTTGATGGCTCTTGTTTCTTGTGCTTTTGTTAGTTTGCATTATTAGCCATCAGTCTTGCACCCCCTTTATATATTATATCTGCATATTGCAGTGGTGCGTCAGCTATCCCATATGTCACATGGTACCACTCATTACAGTAATGAATATGGACGCAACTCCACTCCCATAGGGGTGCAGCCGAATATTCATTACTGTAATGAGCAGTACCAGTGACCGCTCAACGCTGGAAGAGCTGCTGCACCAGAGTCCATCAGAGAAGCTGTATAATGGGGAGGGGGAGCACTGAGATAGTCACCTGTCCTCGTTTCACTGCTGGGCGCCGTCTTCCGCATCATCTGCCTGTGACGTTCAGGTCACAGGGCGCGATGATGTGGTTAGTGCACGCCCTCTGCCTGAGCGTCAGTGTGGAGGACGGGAAAGACACAGCGGCGCCCGGCGGTGGAACAGGGAAAAGTGACTATAGCAAGTGCCGAGGGCCTGAGCAACGAGAGGTGAGTATGTCGTTTTTTTTTTTGTTTTTTTTTTAATCGCAGCAACAGCATATGGGGCATAATAGTCCATGGAGCATCTTAAGGGGCCATAATCAGCATTTGTGCAGCATTATATGGGGCAAATGTCTATATGGAGCATCTTATGGGGCCAAAATCAGCATTTGTGCAGCATTATATGGGGCAAATGTCTGTATGGAGCATCTTATGGGCCATAATCAACATTTGTGCAGCATTATATGAAGCAAATGTCTGTATGGAGCATATTATGGGCCATAATCAACATTTGTGCAGCATTATATGAAGCAAATGTCTTTATGGAGCATCGTATGGGGCCATAATCAGCAATTGTGGAGCATTATATGGGACAAATGTGTCTATGGAGCATCTTATGGGGCCATAATCAGCATTTGTGCAGCATTATATGGGGCAAATATCTGTATGGAGCATTGAATAGGGTCATAATCAACATTTGTGCAGCATTATATGAAGCAAATATCTGTATGGAGCATCTTATGGGCCTTAATCAGCATTTGTGCAGCATTTTTGTGGGGCATAATAGTCTATGGAGCATCTTATGGGGCCATAATCAGCATTTGTACAGCATTATGTGGGGCAAATATCTGTATGGAGCATTTTATGGGGTCATAATCAACATTTGTGCAGCATTATATGGGGCGAGGGTGAGTATATTCCTATTAGGTTTATGCTCACCCTCGGACGCGCCCTGCTTCTTTCCGGCAGCCTTCCTTCCTAAGAATCAGCGCTTGAAGGACCTTCGGTGACGTCGCGGCTTGTGATTGGTCGCGTGAGCGGTCACATGGGCGGTCGCGCGACCAATCACAAGCCGCGACGACATCTAAGGTCATTCACGCGCTGATTCTAAGGAAGGAAGGCTGCCGGTTAGTACCAGGGCGCGTCAGAGGGTGAGTATAGCAATATTTTTTATTTTAATTCTTTATTTTACACTTAAATATGGATTCCGATACCGATTTCCAATATTGCAAACATATCGGAACTCGGTTTCGGAATTCCGATACCAGATTCCGAAGATCGCCGACCTCATGGCCGACCCCACACAGGCGTCGGGTCGGGTTTCATGAAACCCGACTTTGCCAAAAGTCGGCGACTTCTGAAAATGGCCGACCCGTTTCGCTCAACCCTACCCTCAACTAATACAATGTCACTGTAAAACCCTAAGTAACCAAGCAGTCATAGCTTGGACTGTGTAAATGATAGGGCAGGTACAGATGAGCATTTTCTTTCCATCCAAGAAAATCAATCCGATGATGCTAATCACACTCTGATCAGAGTTTTGTCAGAGTGGGATCTTATTTTCTCACAGGTGGAGAGAAAACAAAAGTTTCTCCACTTTCTCCATTGTGTCAGTCTGTGAAAAATTGGACCAAGTTTGGATGTCATCCGAGTGTGGTCTGATTTCTTTCACGGACTCATAGACTTGAATGGACGAGTGCCATCCGATTCTCGAAGGAAATAGTGTGAAACTGGGCATGTGCACAGTCCTCTAAAATAACATGGGTACAAGTGCTATCTGTCAAAACCACCGATAGCACTCGTCCAATTTAAACAGTCTTGTGCACGAGCCCTACTAGAGAGATTAATATGATGTAAGGCAAGCCTATTAAAGCCCAAGAATCTGTTAAATAGTTGCTCCTCTTATATAATATATACTGAACAGTTAAGAAGATTTAAGGACTATGCAATTAAAGTAGTACTCTGAGAAGAAGACATTTAAGTAATAGGATTGTATCTTAAACCACCTGGCTTTTAGCATTTAGCCAGTTTTTCTACTAGTAAATCCTTGCATATGAATGGGGTTATTTTATGCAGTATGTGAATGGGTTTATGAAAGCCCCACTTAGATATTGGGGCAGACCTAGAAATTACTGTAATAAATCTGCAACTAGTGAAAATATAACACCTAGTGTCAGCCCCCCCATCGGAAAGAATGAAGTAGATTTCTGGCTTATCAAGCATTGTACGAAAATAGTCCCAGAATAGTCCGAATCTCAGATTAGGAAGCTACCTGAAAGCCTAATGGGATTTTGTCTTATTCTTTCTATTGTGTTTCCTGCCCATCCTCCTCCTCCAACATTGATTAATACTAGGTACCGTATACCAAATAAACTTGGTAATGGAAGTTTGATGTATATCAGTATATTTGCTTTGTACAATATGAACTTTAATGCATCATTAACGTGGGAAGCTGTGCTAGGTTGCATACAGATTACAGCTCTATACACACTATGCTTTTGCCCCCATATGGTGCTGTGTTACATTACATTGATACTGTGTTATTATTATCTTCTATAAGGAATGGATCTAGGAGAAAATAGCTCTGTAATATGGCATCCTAGCAAGTATGTACAAACTTTCGCTTATGACCTCTAAATATTGGCGCAATAGGGATCTAACCTCATGGAAGGTTATGGGAGCAGTGAGACACTCGGCGGTTTCAGTAACTCATATTAAAGGGAACCTGTCATCTTAAAAAATGCTATTAACCTGCAGATATGGGGTTAATCTACAGGCTATGGCTAATAACATTCTATAGCTATGTGGCTGCTGTTTTGAAAGCTCCAGGTAGATACCGGGAGGACATTAACTTTATTTCTCCCGGCAGCCCCTGGCTTTCAGTCATTGAGGCACGGCTTGTGGGACTTGAGTCACCGCTCACTACATGGTGAGATGTGACTGTAACCTTGCCCGGCACTGAATGGCAGCCGCTTCTGCAATGCATCACTGCTGGTTACAGCCGCCACTCACTATGCCCAGAGCGGTGATTGAAGCCGCACCAGCCTTGCCTCTATGACTGAAAGCCAGAGGCTGTCAGGAGGAATAAAGTTAATTTCCTCATGGCAGCCGGGCTTTTGTATGGAATCCACCAGCTTTAAAACATTATTAACCTGCAGATAAACTCCAGGATCATGATATGACAGGTTCCCTTTAACTTTCTTTCTGGAGTGACAACGGGAGGGAGGGTGACCAATTTTTTATAACAATAGGTGTAAATCCATTGAAGTGGGACTTTCAATTAGACATTTATGTCATATATGTTTTATTTCTTAAAGAGAATCTGTAAGGAGGCTTTTGATATGGAATCTGATAATGTAGTGACTGAATCCAGCAATGTGTCACTTCCTGGGCTGCTTTGTGCAGTTTTGATAAAATCCCTGTTTTCTCGGCTGAAGATGTAGCACATGTATGCATGTTTAGATGTTTATAACCCCGTCTACACCTCTGACTGGCAGCTTCCTGTTTACACTGTGCGTTGTCAGCAAGCTGCCAATCAGTGGCGGCGGGGGCGGGGTTACACAGATTAGCTGGACTGGCCTGTCACGTGCCACCTAGTCCTACAATAATAATCTCCTGCTGATAAAACACTGTTTATATCAAAACTGCAGCAAGCTGAGCAGGTAACACATCCCTGGAATCAGGTGGAATCAGGCTCTTTACTCCTACATGCTGCTCTCAGACTAAATAACAAAAACACTGCTAACAGTTTCCCTTTAATATCAACATTGCATTCATTGAGAATGATTAAATCTCACCATGTCGCCTCAGACCAGAAAATATTGTAAATGAGACTAGAGGTTCTATATGGGCCTGGAGAAATGAGGTATGCAATATGGTAAAAATGTGCTAATGAAGCTAAACTTGTACTAAATATGTTTCCATATTATTATTATTATTATTTATTTATATGCTGTTTCTACAGCACAAATACATTATACAAAGCTATATTTAAAGCATAAGCAAAAAAAAAAACAACAAAAAAAGTGTATAATAAATGGTGCTCCAGTGATTTGCATGGGAAAAAACATATATATATATTTTTAATTTTTGTAAGCTGGAAAGTTTATTTGTCTTGGTAATTAAATTATGGATGACACCTGTTTAACATTGTGTTTAAAATGTAATTTGAAATTGATGTTAATTGTTCACATTTCTCTGATACGGTCGTTATGTTTGGGGATATTATTCCAGTCCTCTACAACTTAATTAACCAAATATACAATGCAAACCTCCATCTGGTAGAGTCATTTAACAGGGATAATTTTGCAGCACCATAACTCAATGAGGCACAGAGGAAAAACTACTGCAATGCTATTTCCTTTGGAAGAGAATTATGTACAATTTCAGCGTGCTTAGAATTTCTAACAGCTAAAACCAACGGGGAGGTATCACTCTCATTTATATGATTTTCCCATGAGGACGCCGACAGCAGAGAATAAAGCTTGTGCAATTTTTCAAGAGCAACTCAAATATTTTGCTTTTGGACAGAAAATAACATTTCGTCTTGATGTCGTTCGCATTTAAGAGTAATTTTAATTAAAGAAACTGACTGGCAATTTTATTTTCATTAGCAAAAACAAAGTTGAATGCTGCTGACAGAATTATTAGGCTTTTTAGGATTAGTATTTTTGGTGTGTTTTGACTCTTAGAAATTAAAAATGTAATAAATATTATTTACATGAAAAAAAAATCTTATATTTTCTTATCTAATTATTTTTTATATTCATGTTTTTTGGGAGACTGCATACATTTATATTATTGAGCTGCCTAGAATTGCACAGCCACTGCACAGCAGTCATTCACTTGAACCTGGCAAAGGATGAAAACTGGCCAAGGGCAGGGTGTACTTGAATGATCAGGTCACCATTAGTGATGAGCGAGTGTGCTCGTTGCTCGAGATTTCTGAGTATGCTCGGGTGTTCTCCGAGTATCTTGGGTGTGATTGTAGATTATGTTTGAGTCCCCGCAGCTGCATGATTTGTGGCTGCTAGACAGCCTGAACACATGCAGGGATTGCCTGTTTGTTAGGGAATCCCCACATGTATTCAGGCTGTCTAGCAGCTGCAAATTATGCTGCTGCGGGGACTCAAACATAAGATTCGAGCACGCCCAAAATACTCGGAGAACACCCGAGCATGCTCAGAAATCTCGAGTAACGAGCACACTCGCTCATCACTAGTAACCATATTTTAATTTATTACTAAAAATCTTTGAAAGTGCACCAGACCTTTTCATAATAAGCATTATCCTGATAAGGCATTGTCATTCCACAAGAAATAAAAATCCAGGACTCTCTTCTTCAGTTACCGATATCAACCTGTCCTTAAAACGAGCAATATGAGGTTTTTCATTGCTTTTTGTTCCCTCTTATTCTTCCTTTTTTATTACATTTTAATAAATCTTGTTAACGGGGGTTGTCCACTACTAGGACAACCCCTTCTCACTCTGAATGTTTGCCCCCGTTAAAATTAAAACATCTATATTCGCCTCCTGTGCCGATGCCGTTACTGCGGTGTTGGCACTCGCAATCCTGGGGTTCACATGAGGTTGCCTATAAGTAATTAACAGGAAATGAAAGCTGCGGCTGCCGCTCACCTCGTCCTGATTTCTCATATATCCGAAGGTGGGGATAGTGATGTCAGCGATGATTTGGCGCAGGTCTCATGCCATCATTGCTGGAACGGCGACAGCACATGAGGTGAGTTTGGGTGTTTTTATTTTAACAGGAGCAAACATTCAGATTGAGAAGGGGTTGTTCTAGTAATGGACCATCCCTTTAAGAAGAGGTAATCTGGAAGGGGTTGTTCTAGTAATGGACCATCCCTTTAAGAAGAGGTAATCTGGATTTTTAATTTCCATTCATTCAGAGACAGCATCTTTTTTGGACACCTCTTGCTATTGCGGTACCTGATGTACCTTCAAATATTTTTTATGTTGGATCTTTGTAGTAAAGGTTTGCGGCCTGGAGCAGAATCAGCTTAGTCAAGAGATTACACCTAGTGATGAGTGAACGTAGTTGAATAAGGTGTTTTCCGAGCATGCTCGGGTGCTAACCGAGTGTCTTCGGCGTGCTGGAATATTATGTTTGAGTCCCCGCTGCTGCATGTCTCATAGGTGTTCAACAGCCGAAACACATGAATGGATTGCCTAACAAACAGGAAATCCCTGCATGTGTTCTGGCTGACGAACAGTCACAAGACATGCGGCAGCGGGGATGCAAACATATTTTTCGAGCACGCCGAAGTCACTCGGTTAGCACCCGAGCATGCTCAGATAACACCTTATCTACGTACTTTCGCTCATCACAAATTATACCACGTCACTCTACAGAGTTGTGAGGTGTTTTGGCGAGCATATTCATATAAATAATTTTACCTAACAATAATATCCTGCACTATGGAGCTGTTCTTGCACGTTATCATTTTGAATCATTTTTTACCTACAATCCTGTACAATCTTGGCAAAATACGGGTTCACTTTGAATCAATGCTAGTTGTCTACTGTAAACTTGCCCAATATCGCTGCTCCCATTTGCTTCCAAACTCCTGGAGCAGCACGTCCATGCTGAACTCTCCTCCCACCTCTCATCTAACTTGTTGTACGACAATCTGCAATCTGGTTTCCGCCCCCATCACTCAACTGAGACTGCCCTGACCAAAATCACTAACGACCTACTTGCCGCCAAAGCTACTGGACAATACTCTGTACTCCTCCTTCTAGACCTGTCCTCTGCTTTCGACACAGTTGACCACTGCCTCCTACTACAGATCCTCTCCTCCTTTGGCATCAAAGACCTCGCCCTATCCTGGATCGCCTCGTACCTTTCCAACCGCACATTCAGCGTTTCCCACTCCCATACTACCTCCTCATCCCACCCTCTCTCTGTTGGAGTCCCCCAAGGCTCTGTTCTAGGACCCCTACTCTTCTCAATCTATACACTTGGCTTGGGACAACTCATAAAGTCCCATGGATTCCAGTACCACCTCTATGCTGACGACACTCAGATCTACCTCTCTGGCCCAGACGTCACCGCTCTGCTGTCCAGAATCCCAGAGTGCCTATCAGCCATATCCTCCTTCTTCTCCTCTCGCTTCCTCAAACTCAATGTGGACAAATCTGAACTCATCATCTTTCCTCCATCCCACAAATCTTCCTTACTTGACCTATCTATCGCAGTCAATGACATCATGCTTTCCCCTGTACCCGAAGTCCGCTGCCTCGGAGTAACCTTCGACTCTGCCCTGTCCTTCAAACCACACATCCAAGCTCTTTCCACCTCCTGTCGCCTCCAGCTCAAAAATATCTCCAGGATCCGTCCTTTCCTCAACCCCCAATCTACTAAAATGCTTGTGCACGCCCTCATCATTTCCCGCCTTGACTACTGCAACATCCTTTTCTGTGGCCTCCCTGCTAACACCCTTGCACCTCTCCAGTCCATCCTTAACTCTGCTGCCCGACTAATCCATCTCTCTCCTCGCTACTCCTCCGCTTCCCCCCTCTGCAAATCTCTTCACTGGCTCCCATTCCCTCAGCGTATCTAGTTCAAATTGCTAATACTGACCTACAAAGCCATCCACAACCTGTCTCCTCCATATATCTCTGAACTAATCTCTCGATATCTTCCCTCACGTGACCTCCGGTCCTCCCAAGACCTCCTTCTCTCCTCCACACTTATTCGCTCCTCATCCAATCGCCTCCAAGACTTCTCCCGAATATCCCCCATCCTCTGGAACTCTCTGCCCCAACACGTCCGACTAACAACCACAGTCGGATCCTTCAGACGGAACCTGAAAACTCATCTCTTCAGGAAAGCCTACAGCCTGCACTGACACCGCTGCTGCCTCGTCACCAACGAAGCTACCGCCTCACCAACACCGGAGCTACCGCCTCACCAACACCGGAGCTCCTGCAACCCTCAACCTACTGTCTCCTTCCCCATAATCCTGTAGAATGTAAGCCCACAAAGGCAGGGTCCTCGCCCCTCTGTATCAGTCCGTCATGGTTAGTTTGTTTACTGTATGTGATATTTGTAACTTGTATGTAACCCCTTCTCATGTACAGCACCATGGAATCAATGGTGCTATATAAATAAATAATAATAATAATAATAATAATAATAATAACTTGTACTCACTGCCAAAATCAAAGTTTTGGAAAGACAAGACCCCAAATGGCATTTTAGAAAAGATCAGCTGACCTTGGCTGACAATCCATGTGCATGATTTTCCTTCAACAGCTATCAGGGAAAAAAGCGATTGGACATGTTGAATTTTAATATGCCCAATCCATTTTGTTTCTGTGGGAGATGAGCAGTCTTTGCAAATAACATACAATAATGACCGATCATGTGACAAGCTTCTCCATCTGAATATTACATGTGGAAAATATTTCTTGAAAACAAAAACACTACACCAATAAGAATAGTAATGTGAGTGATATTCTAGTACATCAGCAATATTGAACACTGGTTGTTTAGTACCGCATGTGCTTGCATTGATCTTCTACTTTCCATTAGAAACATATTTTAAAAGTTAAGTCCGTTAGAAAATAAATTGAACATCAACATCTTTTGCCATCAATACATAAAAAAATATGTTTGGTATATATATATACAGTACAGACCTAAAGTTTGGACACACCTTCTCATTTAAAGATTTTTCTGTATTTTCATGACTATGAAAATTGTACATTCACACTGAAGGCATCAAAACTATGAATTAACACATGTGGAATTATATACTTAACAAAAAAGTGTGAAACAACTTAAATTATGTCTTATATTCTAGGTTTTTCAAAGTAGCCACCTTTTGCTTTGATGACTGCTTTGCACACTCTTGGCATTCTTTTGATGAGCTTCAAGAGGTAGTAACCGGGAATGATCTTCCAACAATCTTGAAGGAGTTCCCAGAGATGCTTAGCACTTGTTGGCCCTTTTGCCATCACTCTGCGGTCCAGCTCACCCCAAACCATCTCGATTGGGTTCAGGTCTGGTGACTGTGGAAGCCAGGCAGGTACGGACTGGGACTGAAATTCAGTCCTGGCATTTGAAATCACACAGGCCCATGCTGTCCCAGTCCCCAAGCACCAGATGGAATATATTACTAATATTTCCCTGGATGGAGGTAAGTAAGAT
Organism: Ranitomeya imitator; assembly: GCF_032444005.1. Lineage (NCBI taxonomy): Eukaryota > Metazoa > Chordata > Amphibia > Anura > Dendrobatidae > Ranitomeya > Ranitomeya imitator. The sequence goes on from NC_091287.1 coordinate 83,469,932, forward strand.
TTACTACAAGACCAATATACTAATGTTATCCGTGGTCTGCTAGGGTAAGTGATGGAGTCAGCGACTTTGTGCTCCATCACAATTCTTAACAGTATGGCTGTCTTGAGAACACTGATTCTGTTAACTATGTTGCAGACAAGGCAGCCCACAACCAGACAGGCCCTTCTGTCATTTGCCAGAATTGCCAAATGGCCAGTCCGGCCCTGAAGCCAGGTCATCTGGCGTAGCACCCCATCACTCTCCTTCTTGGTCCAATAGCCCTTACAGAGCCTGGAGGTGTGTTTGGGGTCATTGTCCTGTTGAAAAAGAAATGATGGTCCAACTAAACGCAAACCGGATGGAATAGCATGCCGCTGCAAGATGTTGTGGTAGCCATGCTGGTTCAGTATGCCTTCAATTTTGAATAAATCCCCAACAGTGTCACCAGCAAAGCACCCCCACACCATCACACCTCCTCCTCCATGCTTCACGGTGGGAACCAGGCATGTAGAGTCCATCCGTTCACCTTTTCTGCATCGCACAAAGACACGGTGGTTGGAACCAAAGATCTCAAATTTGGACTCATCAGACCAAAGCACAGATTTCCACTGGTCTAATATCCATTCCTTGTGTTCTTTAGCCCAAACAAGTCTCTTCTGCTTGTTGCCTGTCCTTAGCAGTGGTTTCCTAGCAACTATTTTACCATGAAGACCTGCTGCACAAAGTCTCCTCTTAACAGTTGTTATAGAGATGTGTCTGCTACTAGAACTCTGTGTGGCATTGACCTGGTCTCTAATCTGAGCTGCTGTTAACCTGCGATTTCTGAGGCTGGTGACTCGGATAAACTTATCCTCAGAAGCAGAGGTGTCTCTTGGTCTTCCTTTCCTGGAGCGGTCCTCGTGTGAGCCAGATTCTTTGTAGTGCTTGATGGTTTTTGCCACTGCACTTGGGGACACTTTCAAAGTTTGCCCAATTTTTCAGACTGACTGACCTTCATTTCTTAAAGTAATGAATATAGTAACAGTAATACACTAAAGGTAAAAAGCACCCATTTAATTTTTAATTTTTATTTACTATCTAATCCCTTTCTATCAGTTTTGGAGCGATTGGTTGCGGTCCCAGGACCTGGACCTCAACAGGATGGCAGGACAAATTAGGAATATAGTAGAAAGTAAATAAAAAATATAATAATTGTGTCACTTTAAGGGTGAACACATTCTTCAGTGAACTTTTATGTAGTAAAGCAGTTGTAAATCCACTATATTGACAACTACTTTCACAGTGTTGTAAAATGTCAAGACATGTAGCATGTGCAAATATATCTGGCAATGGAAACACAGTGTTAAGGGGTCAAGTCTGATTTCCATGTCAGTAAATACCCCCCTGCCCCCCTGAAAAAAATAAAGAGAAAAGAAAGGTTTCATTGCTTTTCTTTAATCAAAAGTAACAAAGAACAAGCAGTTCTCATAAAGAGCGAGATATTGAGATACAGGGATCTCAGAGATGCTGCCAAGAGGAAAGCATTTAGCCACATATAAAGGTTCCTGAGCAATGCTTATTATTATTCCGATGTTTAACGTGTAACGTGCTCATGTGAATTACTGGTTCCCAAACTTCCATTTACTGCGTTACCTTCCAGTTTGTCTAGCACGAAATGTGAAAAGGACAGAACGCTATGAGGAAAACAAATCAATTATATAATGCAGCCGTCCATCTTCACAGACAGGTCCCAGCGCTCTGATCAAACTTAACTAAAGCTTTCCGCTTCTGAAATAAAAAAATCAGTAAAGGGAAACTTCAACCATAGCAGAACTGTACATAGATGACCTCCTGCCAGATATCAATGAAGAGAGGACTTGAAACACGTGGAAATGTATGTGTACATTCAATTTGTCATTGCATTGTGCATTATTTCTAGTTTAGGTATCTGTGGTCACGACAGTTACTGACAGTTAATTGTTAGTGGTCGTAACCATGGATACCCAACTTACTGCAATGCCCTGCACATAACAACGTCCACACAACAAACATGATTACAGGGTCGTAGATATATAGAAATATTTATAATTTATTAATTAAAATGACCAAACAACAAGGTCACATGACAAAATCACAAAATAGCATATAAGAGGGAAACAATGCAAAAGATGGAAAAATGCATATGGAGTGCTGTATATGTTAGAACATACCAGGACATTGGGGGGTAAATGAGGCCAAAAAGAATTATAACCTCATATGCAGGCAAGGTATAATCCAATTCAATAACCCCTAAGCTGACAGCCCAGGGCTAACAACCAATAGTGCCCGAAGTACCCATATTCACAGTCATCTTGACTCTCCTCAGCCTATTGCGGTAACCGTTGGGGCGGATGGACCGGGTCATTGGGAGGTTCTGGTACCGGGTATCGCTCACCATCAGGTAATTATGGATATGAAGTGATAATGAGGTGGTTACCCTGTGATTAGCAATAGGCTGAGGAGAGTCAAGATGACTGTGAATATGGGTACTTCGGGCACTATTGGTTGTTAGCCCTGGACTGTCAGCTTAGGGGTTATTGAATTGGATTATACCTTGCCTGCATATGAGGTTATGGTTCTTTTTGGCCTCATTTACCCCCCAATGTCCTGGTATGTTCTAACATATACAGCACTCCATATGCATTTTTCCATCTTTTGCATTGTTTCCCTCTTATATGTTATTTTGTGATTTGGTCATTTTAATTAATAAATTATAAATATTTCTATATATCTACGACCCTGTAATCATGTTTGTTGTGTGGACGTTGTTGCATTCATATTTATGATAGGGGCGATAGTCCGTATCACATACACAATGACCCTTATTTGTAATATGTGGCCCTGTTGATTAGGGAATGTGTACTTAATGCCCTGCACATAGCATAGCAAATCACAAGAACTATACTACTTTTCTAATTGGAGGTATTTGCTAATATTATTGCTACTACACATTGGGATAGGATTTTGGAGAGGAGAATACCCCGCCATCTATTGGAAGTAGCAACCCTAAATGTCAATATAGATCCTTTAACAATGTTTGCTACATGACTTAACATCAAAGCCAAACCAGAATCTCTATCAGCCAACACAAGTTTCGGATCATTCTTCTCTATAGTTTACTTTTCAGCCTTCTCTTAAATCTTCAACCCAGATATTATGGAGATGAGAAAGGCCTCACATGGGGAGAGACACGTCATTAAAAGGTTTGCCCACTACTAGGACCCCATCTCCCCGGGGAAAGCGAGTGCCGATACCACAGGAATGGCGCCATCACGGGATGTAAGTATAGGCTTTATTATTTTATCGTGGCCGAACATTTAGTTTAAGGTGTTGTCCGAGTAGTGGACAACCCCTTTAGCATAAGTGAATATTGAGTGGAAAATGTCACTGATATGCAGTATTTTATAATATAGCAGGCATTTTTTTTCTTTGATTAATCATTCAAAATATCAAATAACTTATGCAAATGCAAATTTTAATTTTAATGCACGCCAATAAACAACTTGGTACATTTTTTTGAGCACAGACCACCCTAAAGGGTAAAGTTCTAGGGACAAGAGAGTGCAAAGACTTTATTTTAACATAGTAACATAGTTAGTAAGGCCGAAAAAAGACATTTGTCCATCCAGTTCAGCCTATATTCCATCATAATAAATCCCCAGATCTACGTCCTTCTACAGAACCTAATTGTATGATACAATATTGTTCTGCTCCAGGAAGACATCCAGGCCTCTCTTGAACCCCTCGACTGAGTTCGCCATCACCACCTCCTCAGGCAAGCAATTCCAGATTCTCACTGCCCTAACAGTAAAGAATCCTCTTCTATGTTGGTGGAAAAACCTTCTCTCCTCCAGACGCAAAGAATGCCCTCTTGTGCCCGTCACCTTCCTTGGTATAAACAGATCCTCAGCGAGATATTTGTATTGTCCCCTTATATACTTATACATGGTTATTAGATCGCCCCTCAGTCGTCTTTTTTCTAGACTAAATAATCCTAATTTCGCTAATCTATCTGGGTATTGTAGTTCTCCCATCCCCTTTATTAATTTCGTTGCCCTCCTTTGTACTCTCTCTAGTTCCATTATATCCTTCCTTAGCACCGGTGCCCAAAACTGGACACAGTACTCCATGTGCGGTCTAACTAGGGATTTGTACAGAGGCAGTATAATGCTCTCATCATGTGTATCCAGACCTCTTTTAATGCACCCCATGATCCTGTTTGCCTTGGCAGCTGCTGCCTGGCACTGGCTGCTCCAGGTAAGTTTATCATTAACTAGGATCCCCAAGTCCTTCTCCCTGTCAGATTTACCCAGTGGTTTCCCATTCAGTGTGTAATGGTGACATTGATTCCTTCTTCCCATGTGTATAACCTTACATTTATCATTGTTAAACCTCATCTGCCACCTTTCAGCCCAAGTTTCCAACTTATCCAGATCCATCTGTAGCAGAATACTATCTTCTCTTGTATTAACTGCTTTACATAGTTTTGTATCATCTGCAAATATCGATATTTTACTGTGTAAACCTTCTACCAGATCATTAATGAATATGTTGAAGAGAACAGGTCCCAATACCGACCCCTGCGGTACCCCACTGGTCACAGCGACCCAGTTAGAGACTATACCATTTATAACCACCCTCTGCTTTCTATCACTAAGCCAGTTACTAACCCATTTACACACATTTTCCCCCAGACCAAGCATTCTCATTTTGTGTACCAACCTCTTGTGCGGCACGGTATCAAACGCTTTGGAAAAATCGAGATATACCACATCCAATGACTCACCGTGGTCCAGCCTATAGCTTACCTCTTCATAAAAACTGATTAGATTGGTTTGATTGGTTTTGTCTAATATAATTTTGCCGATTGTCGGCTAGGCTGATGATGGACTCAATATGTTGAAAGAGTGTGACATTGAGGTGCCGAGGTTCCTTATTGAAATCCAACCAAGGATCATAACTGCATAGAGCTTACATGGAGGTATTCTGATTTCCATCACTACTCCAGAATCAAACTAAAAGCATTGTCAGTAAAGAGGAATATCTTGGTACTATGTAAGTAATAAATAATAACAATGGGATAAAATACAACATAATTATTTTTTAAATACTATCGATAATCTGATAAATTAAACATTGTCAAATGGTTTTAATTGTACCATAGACTTTGCTAGATTCACTCTCACAATGAAGTTTTTGAACAACACCAACTCAAAATACATTTGGCAATGAGTAGCCTTAGTGCACGCTTTGTACTTGATCTCAATAAATCATTATATTGCTTATTGGATCTCGGAGCACTGGGTTATGTCAGCTTTGCTTAGCTTGCAAGGATTGAATGCTCCAAGCTGTTTATAAGCAAAGTCTCAAATTATGTTGCACTTAATGTGTTGTTAAACTGTCCTTCACGATCTACAGAAAAGGTCACTTCATTAAAATGTACCAGGATGGAAGTCATCAGGGAGAAGACATCTTTGTGGCACTGATTTAGAATCCCAAAGTAGTATTAAGTGTCTTGGGAAAGAAAAGGATTAACATGTATGAAAAGGTCAAGAATTATTTTGTGCTGTTGTTGTTTTGAGAAGTCTTGTCGGCAATGGGAATGGGGATTAAGTGCTCTTAGTTTTATTGTGCCATTTTATGATCATATATTTATTGCTCAATATCCTAATGCTTTTTGACCTTTCTCACAGATAGGACCTAGACAGATAGGTGACATGGTCCACTGAAGCTCCTAAGGAATGTGATGCCTCCTGGACTGCTCCTCCTGTAAAGTCTAGGACAGGCAGACCTCTAGTGTCTACAGACTCCCCTGGGGAAAAAAAGGCATCATGGAGTCCCCAGCGTATTTTTTTTATTATATAGTGAACTGATCTGTTCTGTATCGGATTTGATGTTGGATTGGAAATTTGGGTAGACATAGATTTTGAAAAAAACATTTTTGTCATTAAATGTAACTGTTATAGAACATATATGATAAGACATATTACTTATTTTTAAATATATAAAATACAACAAGAAATCACATTCAAATACTTAATTCTCAACACTCAACACAATCAAAGCCATTGTATTTGTATATTTAGGTGTCAAATTACACTTTTCTGAATCAGGATATTTTTTTTATCTATTTTTATTTTAAGAAAGGCCACATGTGTAAATTCTATATAAACTCAACCTCTCCAAAACTGAACTTCTTCTGCTCCCACCATCTACTAACCTCCCTAAATCTGACATTTCCCTCTCTGTGGGTGGCACCATAATAACACCCCGGCAGCAGGCGCGCTGTCTGGGTGTTATGTTTGACTCCGATCTCTCCTTCACCTCCCATATACAATCTCTTGCCCGCTCGTGCCGCTTACACCTAAAGAACATCTCCAGAATCCGCCCTTTTCTCACCATGGAGACAGCTAAAACCCTCACTGTCGCCCTGATCCACTCCCGCCTGGACTACTATAACGCTCTATTAATTGGCCTCCCCCTCACTCGACTTTCCCCTCTCCAGTCCATCCTTAATGCAGCAGCCAGGGTCGTCCATCTGGCTAATCGTTACTCGGACGCGTCCGCTCTTCACCAGTCGTTACACTGGCTACCCATTCATTACAGGATACAATTCAAAGTACTTGTTCTCACCCACAAAGCTCTCCACAGTGCGGCACCCCCTTACATCTCCTCCCTCATTTCTGTCTATCAGCCTAACAGACCACTGCGCTCTGCAAATGACTCTCGATTAACCTCTGCACTAATCCGTACCTCCCACTCCCGACTCCAAGACTTCTCCCGTGCTGCGCCAATCCTCTGGAATGCACTACCCCAAGATATTAGGACCATCCATAATTTGCATAGTTTTAGGCGCTCGCTCAAAACACATTTGTTCAGAGCAGCCTATCACGTTCACTAATCAAAGTTATGTTATGTTTGTGTGTGTGTAGCCCATTCACTATCCCCATCTATTCCCCACCCCCTGAAGATGGCTGGACCATGATTGTAAATACATCATTGTAAATACACACCTGTACTTTGTATCTTCCCCACCTCATTGTAGATTGTAAGCTCTCACGAGCAGGGTCGTCTTATTTTGCTTTAATTATTGTATTGTTAACGTTGTTACTTATGACTTTTGTGTTTGAAACTGTTAAACTGTAAAGCGCTGCGGAATATGTTGGCGCTATATAAATAAAGATTATTATTATTAAATAGTTGTTTTCTTGAAGAGGCTTGATTCTCACTTTTTAATATACTCACTGCTATAAAGTAATACTCAAGCAGTGATCTCTAGGACCACGTCTGAAGAAGAGAGTTTTTCCATGTGCCTTTCCGTAGGCCTCTAACATAATAGTGGGGCTAAAAGGGTTTTCTACTATTTACAAGAATGTTGGGAATCCCATGTCCCATGGAATTTAAATAGTTTCCAATATAATTAGAGTCCACAAAAGACGATTCTTACATCAGGTTTCTAAAACACTGGAGAATGACATAAGGTCCAATTAATTGTCACATTGCATGTTCATGGGGTGAATCATTGCACAGCACTGAGACCGTGCATCCATTGGGCTGTGCCAGAACTGGCTGCCATAGGAATATCACTTGATATATTATAACAATGGATGCCACATCCCCTGATAGTGTTCTCACCAGAGTCATAAAGCAGGTGAAGCAGGCTAGGGCAATGGAAACAATTGGGCAGAATCTCAGGAGCAAAGAAGAGTAGAAAAAATAAATAAACCATGCCAGAGGCAGAAAAACAAACAATTGATTGGAGAGGTGGGTCTCATGTCTCCTCTCCAGCCTGCCCTAAATGTGGCAGCCAGGCTTATATTTCTGACCAGCCATTTCACTGATGCCTTCACCTTGTGCCAGTCATTGCAATGGTTACTCATCGCCTACAGAGTGAAATATATACTTATCACTTTCACCCACGAAGCTCTCTACAGTTCTGCATCACCCTACATCTCCTCCCTCATCTCTGTCTATCACCCTGCCATGTTCTCCATTCTGAAACTGATCTAAAACAAATATCCTCCATAATCTGAACCTCCCACTTCAGTCTCCAAGAATGTCTCATGTTGGGCCAGTTTTCTGGAATGCACTACCGATTAATACCTAGTTCCTACATTTTAATGTGCTCTAAAAACACATCTCTTAAGACAGGCCTATCACCTCACTTCACTATTCTAACTCTTCCCTAATCCACCTTTCAAATTTTTCCTCAGAATCTGGTTTCTTCCTTACCTTCCCTGACATGTTACTTCCACCTTTTGTGTTCCCCTCATTTCCTTATAGGCTGTAAGCTTGTGAGCAGTGTCCTTATTCCTACTGTAACTTTTGAACTATATGTTACATTGTAATGTCTTTATTGTCTGTACACGTCCCTGCTCAATTGGAAAGTGCTGTAGAATTAAATTATTATTATTATATAAGTAATTCCTGGATTCTTGATGCTTAAAGGGAAGCTGTCAGCAGGGTTTTGCAACCTCATCTGAGAGCAGCATGGTGTAGGCAAAGAGACCCTGAATCCAACGATGTATCAACTAAATTACTGAGCGCAGCAGTTCTAACACAACATATTTAGGTTTAGCAATGCAGCAGAGATGAGAAAGCTGCCTCCACCCACACCAGGCTCTATATGTATAATGTCTATAGACAGTGAGCTGCTTATCACATGAGGGGGCGGAGTCGGACTAGCATGCACATGCTGCAGTAGCTGACATAGTCCACTCGAGACAATGATACCCACTAGGTGGTAAAACCTTCAGAACAAGTAAAACAACAGAACACAGTTGGACATGTGACACATCATTGAAATCTGTGTTTTAACCCCTACTTCATGCTGTACTTAGATTACATAGCAAAAACCTGCTGAAAGATTTGCTTTAAAAGATATATGGTTTGTTCTCAATGCATTTTGAAGTCAGTATGAATTCTTCCTCACTTTTCTGTGGTTTGAAAATGACAGATTGAATTTGAAAAGCGTTGTGTATAAACCGCATATCTTTTAAACATCAAGAATCCTGGAATTTCTTATATATAGAGAGTAAATGCTATCTTTACATTGTGAGCTGAGATTGCTAAACCATGTAGATACTGTGCGTTACAAGCATTTAGCCATTTTAGCAAGAGTGGTTTAATGCATCATATCACCCCTATTTCCTAGGGCTAGTTTCCTCATTGGCATTAACAATGGAGTGTGACCTTGCTGCATGATTGACTAGATTATCCACTTACAATTAATTACTAGTGATTAAGGAAGAAACAAGTAACTGATAACAGTCCTAAAATTGTATCCATATAGAGGTATTACACTACAGGGCTATTGACTAAAATTAACATTGGTTGATACAAAAAATATATAAAAATCTAACAGAAAAAAAGATTTTCACATGGTTGTGTATGATACGTCACTTATTCTGGCTTAGCTAAGTGGTTTGCACTTTTGCTTTGCAACACTTGGGTCCTGGGGTCAAATCCCACCAAGGACAACATCTGCAAGTACTTTGTATGTTCTCCTCGTGGGTTTCCTCCAGGTACTGACCCTGTTTGAGTGGATTTCCTCCAGGTACTCCTCCTGTTTCCTTCCACACTCGAAAGACATACTCATAGGGAATTTAGATCGTGAGCCCCAATGGTGATAGTGACGACAATGTCTGTAAAGCGCTGTGGAATATCGTGGCGCCATATAATCAAACAATATATAAGTGAAATTCTTTTAGTTTGTGTGTGCATTTTAGAGTTTTTTACATTTTTAATCTACGAGTTACTTTATTTTATGGGATGTACTTTAGTGACAGATTTCACTTCTAGGCTAAACATTAATATGCAATCTGAAATCTAATACTTTAAAACTCCATTAGCTGGGACAACAGACTGCATAACATTACAGAATTGGAGCTGCAATTGTATTCTTCTCACACCATTATTTATTAATTTCAGAAAAAAGCTGGGGTTTGCATAAAGAACATTATCTATTACACAAGGAATCATTTTCCGGTTATGCAACATGAAAAATCACGGCTGCCACTGCGATGATGATTTATCACTATGTGACATCGGCCAAAATGTTGTAACATTGCCGACAAATAAACTGAAAGTTATATGAGAAAACCACCAGTGGGAAAAATCTGTAAGTAGACTGTGAGATAAACTTCACTGATGCGAAAAGCCAAACACAAGTCGCTGATAAAATCCTTGTCAAGAAAAATAAGGAAACTACATATTAAAATTTAGATAAACAAAAAAGCTTAATGTTTCAATACACCAAGTAATGTTGAGACTTTTTCTTTGAAACCCAGTGACTTTAATTTGTGCCTAATCTCCATTAAAGCCTGGAGATACTGAGTTATTCCTAATACCTTGTGACCACGGACAAGAGAGCCTATAGTAATCCAGACTTTGAGATCCCTTAGGCTAAATTCACATGATGAGTATATGGAACGTTTTTCCCATGTTTACGTTTGGTACTGAAGACTAAGAACACAGCAGTTGTTCGAAACGCGTTCAGTCGTCCATGGCTGCTCCCTAACTATTTTGCTGGTCATTTGTAAGCCCTTGTTCCAATTTTTAAATGTTTGAATAAAGTATTTTTTGATATTTTACATCCTGGAGCTGGATTCCTACATTTTTCTTCTCGCGTTTTTCCCACTACATATTTCCATGCATAAATGCAACAGAGTATCGCAGTTGATGCAAAGTGTGTGGGATATCTCTAAACCTGTGGGGGTTTTTTTTTACAATGCCCATGGTGTGATTTTGAAATCAGCTACTAAACAATTTTTCTTGCTCTAAATATGCATTTTATTTGTGGATTTTCCCCATATATTTGAAAGAGATGAAGAATATCAGTGCAGCTCCCCAGGGCCCTGGTCGTTGCAGTAATGTCATTTCCCTCTAGGGGGAGTGATGCTATGTTTGGAGGCAAAGAAAGACAACTGAATCCAGGTATCACAAATATACAACACATTTCGCACTCCAGGCCACCAGGGAGAGCTATGCTCCTATTTATTAGGGCACTCTTCACACTTAGGTAAAACTGGTGGCCTGGAGAGGACGTTAGGCAGTTGCTGGCTGAGCTTTGCTCAGGTAGTTGGCAGGGGTGGGAGCCTGTCAGAGATCCAGACAGAAGGAAACAGGGCTGTGCCTGCCCTAAGTGCGGCAGTTCCTAAGAAAGGACACAAAAAGAGAACTGTATTGTAGAGAGGGTGAATAAGTCATAGCAAAGGAGTGGATATCAGAAGAGTTCTGCCCTAGACAGGCTGCCTCCTTCTGAGGCGCAGGATCCTGGTAGCCGGAACACCGAGGGAGCAACAGTCCTTTATGCCTTGCTCCAGAGACCGGAAGGACAGCTAATTTCACGTTACTGATCTGCCCCTACACCCAGGAGGCAAGGTGGCACCACTTAGAGGCCGGGGCATGATACAGTCCCTGTATAAAGCCTCAAGCCACCGGTCATACGGGTTTGTCCTATTCATATGGGGGACAGAGAGAGAGAGATAACATCAACAACATCTACATAATCTGTGAGGACCTTATGAGAGGCTTAGCAGTAAGGTACTACAACACCAAGGTGCTAGAGAAAGGCTACTGATTTCCACCTGGATAAGGTGACTCTGGATTTGCCTTCAGACCGGCTGGACTCTGCCTGCCCTGTGATCTGGTGCTCTGGACTGTACATAGTAACATAGTAACATAGTTAGTAAGGCCGAAAAAAGACATTTGTCCATCCAGTTCAGCCTATATTCCATCATAATAAATCCCCAGATCTAACATAGTAACATAGTAACATAGTTAGTAAGGCCGAAAAAAGACATTTGTCCATCCAGTTCAGCCTATATTCCATCATAATAAATACCCAGATCTACGTCCTTCTACAGAACCTAATAATTGTATGATACAATATTGTTCTGCTCCAGGAAGACATCCAGGCCTCTCTTGAACCCCTCGACTGAGTTCGCCATCGAACCGTGGTCCAGCCTATAGCTTACCTCTTCATAAAAACTGATTAGATTGGTTTGACAGGAGCGATTTCTCATAAACCCATGCTGATATGGAGTTAAACAGTTATTCTCATTGAGATAATCCAGAATAACATCCCTCAGAAACCCTTCAAATATTTTACCAACAATAGAGGTTAGACTTACTGGCCTATAATTTCCAGGTTCACTTTTAGAGCCCTTTTTGAATATTGGCACCACATTTGCTATGCGCCAGTCCTGCGGAACAGACCCTGTCGCTATAGAGTCACTAAAAATAAGAAATAATGGTTTATCTATTACATTACTTAGTTCTCTTAGTACTCGTGGGTGTATGCCATCCGGACCCGGAGATTTATCTATTTTAATCTTATTTAGCCGATTTCGCACCTCTTCTTGAGTATGATACAATATTGTTCTGCTCCAGGAAGACATCCAGGCCTCTCTTGAACCCCTCGACTGAGTTCGCCATCACCACCTCCTCAGGCAAGCAATTGCAGATTCCCACCACCCTAACAGTAAAGAATCCTCTTCTATGTTGGTGGAAAAACCTTCTCTCCTCCAGACGCAAAGAATGCCCTCTTGTGCCCGTCACCTTCCTTGGTATAAACAGATCCTCAGCGAGATATTTGTATTGTCCCCTTATATACTTATACATGGTTATTAGATCGCCCCTCAGTCGTCTTTTTTCTAGACTAAATAATCCTAATTTCGCTAATCTATCTGGGTATTGTAGTTCTCCCATCCCCTTTATTAATTTTGTTGCCCAGCTTTGTACTCTCTCTAGTTCCATTATATCCTTCCTGAGCACCGGTGCCCAAAACTGGACACAGTACTCCATGTGCGGTCTAGCTAGGGATTTGTACAGAGGCAGTATAATGCTCTCATCATGTGTATCCAGACCTCTCTTAATGCACCCCATGATCCTGTTTGCCTTGGCAGCTGCTGCCTGGCACTGGCTGCTCCAGATAAGTTTATCATTAACAAGGATCCCCAAGTCCTTCTCCCTGTCAGATTTACCCAGTGGTTTCCCGTTCAGTGTGTAATGGTGATATTGATTCCTTCTTCCCATGTGTATAACCTTACATTTATCATTGTTAAACCTCATCTGCCACCTTTCAGCCCAAGTTTCCAACTTATCCCCATGATGCTGAAGCCTTCAGTAAAAGGTAAAGAGACTGCAACCTTGTGTCCTCATTCTTCACTGCGCCTCTCACCATCCACCATCTACACACTGGGAAGCCCTGGGGACATACTTCACCTGTGGGAAGGTATACCATCTAGCTGCCATAACATCAGCCCAGCGGACCCCTTAAAGCAGCGTCAGTCACCCTGACCGAATACCACAAGTGGCGTCATGAACTTATCCCTTTAAAGACCTTTCCCTTTTACACGGATGTCCCTAGGGCCATGGACCGGGTCAGCCACCATGACATCCCCCTGAGAACCGAAGGACCCGGTACCGAGTACCCCACGGCCCCATGGGGGGCGCTCCATCAACAGATGTAAAAACAAACACTTTTTATTGTTTTTCCACAGAGGAAACTCAATAAAAAAGCATGTAATCCGCACATGACTTTAGAAATAAAGATTCATCATAACTAAGTAACAGGAAATATCCAACACAAAGCAGTTTTATTTAAAACGTGACATACCAAGAGGAAAAAACTACAATAAAAAATCATGTAAAAAATACACTGAAAAATGTGATGAAAAATCATGATTAACCCAATAAAGTTAATAGCTTATACTGTAAAAATTCTGCAGAAAAACTGCAACAACAAAAATGCACTGAACACTCACCGTGGGAACTTAACCCTAGTCATACAGTAAGTAAAGAGCAGGGACATAGCTACTGGAGGCAGAATTAGCATGTGCCCTGGGTGCAGATGCAATGCAGGAAAACTGCAAGGTAATTAACAAGGTATTAAGATGCGGAGCTAATAGAGACCATACACATTATATAAAAAGTAGACTAAGGGCATATCCGGGACTTTAAAAAAAACTGTGCCTAAGTACTAACAGGCATGTAATTGCTAACAGAAGCAACTACCTGTCTGTTTTACCCTGTGCCGGTCAGTAACCGCTCCTGCCAGAGATTCAGCTGCTCCCTGTCAACAGAGCAACAATTTATCCTCCTGTTGACAGAGTAAACATACTGTATCATGCTGATTGACAGCCGGCTTCCTCCAATTAGGCTGCGGGATGCCAGTTGTAAATCAGCATGACACCAGTAGTCCCATCCTGTCTACAGGAAAAGAAACTGCTGCTCTGTTGATGTGACATCAACTGAAGTCTGTGGCAGCTCTGTGCTGGCGGAGAATGGCATTGGGCACAATGGGCAGGAAGGTAGCAACTACCTGCCTGTTAGTGCTTAGTACATTTTTTTCTAAAGTCCAGGGTATCCTTTTGATTGAACAACCGTTGAAAGTGGACCAACTGTTGAACTACTTCTCTGTTATGCCATGAACATTTTAGTCTATATTGGTTGTTGCTACCATTCAAACTGTTTAAAAAGACAGCAGCCTTAGGTAATACAATATCGGGGGTGGGGGGATCAGTATCATGGCCAGCACAAGATGACGTTCAAAATCCACAGAAAAAAAGTTAAATGAAAGGGATAAAGAAAAGGTGTTTATTCACCCAGGTATGCAAATTATCTCTTTAGAGAGGAAGAGGGCTTAAACTCTAGTGCCACCTAATGGAAGCAGCAATCCTAAAAGTCACTATTGATCCTTTAATGAGCCTTGCAATATGACTTAGGATAAAAGCCAAATCAGAATCTCAATTTGTAGACAGTGTTTCAGGGTACTGCCCCTCGAAAGTGCAAAGCATGAGATCTGATTTGGCTGGGTGAGAGGCTAAGACTGGGATCTAAGGGGTAAGGTTTTTTATTGTGTAGAGTGACTTGCCAGGTCTGGCACACCAGTATGAGGAGTCTTAAAATCCTTACATGCTCTTCTGGTACCAGCATCATTACAACCACTACTGGTCTTTCTTATCAATCAAAGAAACTTAGAGATAATAAGTCCCTAAATACCATAGTTATGTTAAAATACATAGCAATAAGAAAACATATAAGGGCCAATTCATTTTTGCATTTATTCCTTGCTTTGTTTAGTTTTTGGTGTTCTTCGCCATTTTTTCCACTTATGCCGAATTCTTTTTTTAATTTGCCCTATTTTTAAAATTTATTTTATATGTGTTTGCCTGTTTTGTTTTTATGTTCAAAACTGTGGAAGGAATTAAGGTTTCCTGCGGTTTTCGCTTAATTTATTATTTGAGACTTTTTGAAAAGCTACAAAATATGTCACAAATTGATAAATTGAACCCAACAATGATTTGAGTTGAAATTTCCCATTGCATCAACTTTAGACTAATGTGGCATTGAACTAAACTTTTAGTACAAGTGAAGAAAAACCCAACTACAACGTCAAGGATTGAGAATTGTTGATATTATTGTATTGTAGATGTCTTTGCCATTCAGAGTATGCGGAAAGCCAAGTAATATGAATTGGTATAATTTATTAGTTCTTACGAGCAGTCAGAATGGATAAGGAGCATCCAACGTTATGTATAAACAGTGAATTTGGACTTAATAGCTTGGACATTACATGACTGTCCTCTAACCTATACCCTACCTTTCGGGCTTTGAAAGATATACAAGCAATAACCTGATGACACGTCTGGGTATGAAGTAACAAAAAAAAAAGTCACAGGCTCATAAAAAACACATTTTGCATCTATAAAGACATTATTATTCTGAATGCAAAAGTGAGAAAAGGCCATTAAATGCAAATTAGCACTTCAGTAGCAGACAGGGATCAAAGTGATTCTGCAGTAGATAATCCATTAGAGAGGTTATGTGAAAGTTCGATGTCCTGCTAATGTAAGGAACACTGTCATTTTATTTGGTGGCTCACATACAGCCTCACCTTTGCTGAAGGTACATTGATATATTAGGGAATCATATAAATGGCACATATCTCAAAAGCTTATTGGTCTGATCACATATCTCCATAGTCCTTAGAGTTGGTCAAAGTGGTTGGGATTATTGGCTGCACTAATTTTGATATAAATAAAGCCTTCTTCACATTAAATATAGGAGATCTGCTCTGATCAAACAGAAGAATGCATATCGGCACAATGGAGAAGGAAATACTGCCTAACACTTTATTAAGGAATTATTCCCCTCTCCCTTGTGTTGAAATCCAAATCTCCTATTAATCAATAAAGAAGTACAGGTAAGAAGATCTCCCAATCTAATATGTAAGGACTCGGAGCCCAATCTGTTCTTTTAAGGACAGTAATGGAAGAAAGAATCATTTTTTGGCCAAAAAACATATTGTGTATTCTGGAATATTAGGAAAGCTTTTTGAAATTTCCATTCCTTAATGCTTCATTCATTTCTATTTGTAGTGTAAAGGAAACTATTTCAATAATAAATATCTATTAAGAACTGAACTTTGGGCAAATCCGATATTTTATATGAAGGACTAGAAACTATCTAAAGCCATGTTGCCCAAAGCAAAGGAAAAAAAGGCTTAACCTCAAGGGCAAAGGTGACAGATTTCTGCCTGTCTATCACTGTAAGCATATACAGGACATCATTGTGTGTCCAGTGGGCACAGTGGTACAACAGTCCCTCATTGTCCCCAAGGCCTACAGCAAAGCCTTGTGGCTACGTAAATGAGGCAAGGGTCATTTGACTCGTGTCGGGGTTCCTGTTTCTTTTCCTGATAAAACCAGCATAAAAACATACGGGTTATGTAGCTAAGGGCTAGAATTAACTCTATTGTACTTACTGTGATTTAATAGGTAAACAGGGTATTTCTGGATGTTGTTAAAATGTCATGTTAATTAATGGAAGGTGGTAGAGCTAGTAAATCATTAGCTCCTCAGAAAATATACAATATGAGCATAATGCTATCAGTGGCTATACCTTAACACAAGAAGAATGGTTTCTAAAGGATGTAGTGTTATAATCTGGACTCTCACATAAGTAAAAAGTTTTACATTCCTTAATTTACCAGCAACAAAAAGAAATATGTAAGAACAAAAGAAAAAGGCTTTCTGACAATATATACTGTAAAGTGTATGTACTTTTGTAACCATTTTTGATAATGCTCAAAATCACCTAAAACATAAAACGAGACAGCTTTGCAAATAAAATGGATAAAAACAAACTAAAAAAGATCTGTGAGCTTCTAAGGTACCAACTGCAAACCAGTACTGTTGGCTTTTTTGTATAAAAACTAGCGCAAGAATGAATAGAAAGTGTTCATCATTGCAACAAATATCTCATATTCAGCTCTGCGCCAATGAAGGAAAAAGCTTAATTCTGATTTGTGGCTATCAGCAGCTCTTCAAGTTCTTGTCTATTCTAGTTGGGTTCCTACGTATATGGTGAGATCAAGGGAGTGGAAGAGGGACGAAGGAGCTTACCACGCTGAGAATGTGTAGCTGGAAATTTGTCCCGTAGTTCCTCCAGAGGGTGCAGGTTCCACCTTATGGGAGCTGACTTTGCTCTAACCTATTGCAATTGTACTTTTGTATAGACGATATATATGTTGGATTGTTACACTTATGCCTCATTTAGTCTATGACTAAGGGTGTGTATACACCTGAAACGCGTGAGGTACGAGGCCTCGCCTTTTAATGTTTTAACTACATTTGACTAAAGAATCCATTTTATCCCTGGATGGTTGTGCCAGAATCTTTCCTTGTTTTCCATGTTCCTACGTATAGTCTTTGTTATTCTACTCCTTCAGACCCTTTTTCTAATAGCTGAAGAAGGAGTAGATTAAAAAAAAAATAAATGTGTCCATACACATAAAAGAAAGTTGGCTGAGAACGTGGTGGAGTTGGCCAACTCTTATGTGTAAAAGGGTCTAGGAACTCTCTCCCAATAGATGGTGCATTCGCACTGTAAAGAGAAAATACATTACCGTTTGAGAAAACTAGACAGAGACAAGTCAGAAGTTTTAATCGGTGGAGGTGTCAGTAAATACTTTGCTTAGACTTTCTATTCAGTCTGTCATATAAACAGTCTCAGAAGACGGCAGTACTTGGTTGATTGTCTCTGCCCCTCTGCTTTAGTTCTCAGTACTTGGGCAACCAATCAAAACATCTGCTATGTTGGAATAACAGGTCACAAGTTTTCTAAAAGTGCAGTCACCCTTTAAGTCTAGAGTTGTACAGTGACTTCTGGAGCTCTGTGTGTCTTTCAGGTCTTAACCATTGAGCTGGTGCTACAGATCAGATCAATAGACCGAATCGCATACATCTCTGTGTTCTGCAAAACTGTGGACTGCAGCAATCACTAACACTGGAAAGTCGTATTACAAAAAGTAGAACCATACAACGAAGACATGAGTCAACATAATGTGTATCTGCGCAGTGTAAGAGCTGTGCAAGCACTGTGTATCTGGAGACGCAAAGGTCTGTTCTGGACCTGTCCCCACAAAATTGAAGACATACTTATACAATACTTTTATTTCCATGTATTGGCAAGATAAAAGCAAGGGTGCAGTGGGTTCAAATCCCATCAAGGACAACATCTGCAAGGAGTTTGTATGTCCTCCTTGTGTTTGTGTGGATTTCCTCTGTGCTCTCCAGGTCACTTTTACACGCCAAAGACCTACTGATTAGGAAGTTAGATTGTGAGACCCAATAGGAACAGCAATAATGACAATATCTGTGAAGTGCTGTGGAATATGATGGCGCTATAGAAGTAAGGATAATAAATACATTTTATAACTGTGACCACAACTCTCTGTATTCACTTTGCCTACTACAGTGGTCTATCTGGCAGAACATCCTTTCAAAAGTTGGTCAAATCTGAATGAAAAGGTAATTCCTATCTTACAGGTATTGTTGGAAAGTGCTTGATGAAATAAGCACTTTTGTAATTTACTTATTAAAAAATCTCCCTCTGTTCCTCTGATAAGTACAATTTAATTTCTTGTTATTTCCAGCTTATTTTCTAGGTTACTGGCAACTTCTGACCAATTATACACAGTGCTTCAAAGTTCTTTTCAATAGAGATTGTAAGGCCTGCACTTAGGGTGGCCAGGATTGCTGAAGATCAAAGTTATCTCCTAATCCCAGCCAGTTTCATCACTCATCCCTTTCTGCATAGGCAGAAATGCCTCATCTGGTAGCATCGGGAGTGCACACCCCAAGCCAATAGTACAACAATGCTGCTAGTCCCAGCTGTCAATCAAGCAGCAGCAGCAACCGCCCCGACCATCAGTCAGGAAGTCGGCCGGCTGGGGAGCACTGCGCTCCTGAAGTGAACAGATAGTGTGGGGCTAAGGGTACCGTCACACTATACCATTTCGATCGCTACGACGGTACGATTCGTGACGTTCCAGCGATATCGTTACGATATCGCTGTGTCTGACACGCAGCAGCGATCAGGGATCCTGCTGAGAATCGTACGTCGTAGCAGATCGTATGGAACTTTCTTTCATCGCTGGATCTCCCGCTGTCATCGCTAGATCGGTGTGTGTGACACCGATCTAGCGATTCGATCCAGCGATGCGTTCGCTTGTAATCAGGGTAAACATCGGGTAACTAAGCGCAGGGCCGCGCTTAGTAACCCGATGTTTACCCTGGTTACAAGCGTAAAACTAAAAAAAAACAAACAGCACATACTTACATTCTGGTGTCCGTCAGGTCTCTTGCCGTCTGCTTCCAGCACTGTGACTACCGGCCGTAAAGTGAAAGCAGAGCACAGCGGCTGTGCTTTCACTTTCACTTTACGGCCGGCAGTCACAGTGCGGGAAGCAGAGACTGCAAGGGACCTGACGGACACCAGAATGTAAGTATGTGCTGTTTTTTTTATTTTAGTTTTACGCTTGTAACCAGGGTAAACATCGGGTTACTAAGCGCGGTCCTGCGCTTAGTTACCCGATGTTTACCCTGGTTACCCAGGGACCTCGGCATCGTTGGTCGCTCGAGAGCTGTCTGTGTGACAGCTCCCCAGCGACCACACTACGATTTACCTACGATCACGGCCAGGTCATATCGCTGGTCGTGATCGTAGGTAAATCGTATAGTGTGACGGTACCCTAACTGATCAATTATTGCTTAGGAATGGATCTTGGGAAACCAAGATCACAAACTCACAAAAGAGATGATAACATTTAACATCTTTGCAAAATTTTGACCTACGAGTTTTCTTAAAAATCGGATCAATGCTTCTCTATCCAATGTATTCATTGTAATTAACTCATTATGATCAATACATGGAAATCATTATCTGACTTAGTACATCCTTATTATCAGTTCATCTCCTTGCATGCAAATTCCCTGTCTGTGCTGGGGCTTAAAATCTAATTTCCCGATATTTTCTGCCTCTTCCAATGCACCAACTCTCGCATGTTATTCTGTCTAGTAAAATAGCTGACTCCTGCAGTGCTTTCCACTCTTGCTTGCAGGAAATATCCCATGTAATATTTATAATTGGTGGCCAATGATAACAAACCGCACTCCACAGGAGTCCTTCAAGGGGAGCACTAGTTAATAGTGGGAGTATTTGATAGGTATTAAGCCTCACAGCAGGAATGCCAGGCTTCTCCCTGCCCACATGTTTACCCAACTATACATGCAATCATCCTTCAATTTTTATTTGCAGCGTCTATGACTTTTCATCTGTTTAAGATATCAGCCCATTTATATATAATAGAAAAGGACACAGGGTAAACCAAAAGGGCAAATTCCCCACTCGGAGATTCTGATAAGGATTGCATTTGGGACATGTATTCCTTTCAAATGCCACTTCCATTAAGCTTCAATAGCAGCTGCGGAGGCGTTCTTCAAGGTACAGACATTTCTACACCTATTCATGTTCTCAGCAGGGGTTCAGTAAGTTTCACTTGATGCAAACACGATGTCCATCAGAAAATATAGAGTGGGACAGAACCTGATTCCCATTGGAACCATAGGAAAACAGGCAGGATTTATCCTGGACCAGAGATCAAAGGGCAGTGATATAATGTGTTTACGATGGGATCCTCGGAAACGTGGAGAATTATTCAGTTCAGAAAGACTTACGTAAGATACTATGTAGGTGTAACTATTACCAGGCTAACGGACTAAAGTTTGTAATCAAGTTATAGTTCTGGCAAAAAGATAAATTGTAGTGATACAGGTTCAGTTTTGAAACAGTAAATTACACTGAGCTGGTTATTGCTTAGTTGGAATAGATTTGTGCAGGCCTGCAGTCCTATGTAAGACCACTGATAAGATATTCTTTTACGTGCTTGATGTTAGAAGTTGTTATTTAAATTGACAGATGACATAAGAGCTTTATTTTTACAGACCTGTCTATGTGGTTATTATATACGCCATTATTACACAATATCTTTGCCTTATTAGCAGCAAATATAAGGGTATAAAGGCTCCACCCGTATTTGGTCCAGCCACCAGTGTCTTTTACAGAGGCGGTTCCCGATATATTGCCTGACTATAATGACGCCATCATTATCAGATTAGTGAGGGTACAACCCCAGGTAACCCCACCGATCAGCTGATGATGCTTCTCACCAGTGTAGTGATTGTGCCAAGTATTGCAGCTCAGACCTGATCAGAAACATCTAAAACCACAAACCTCATTGACAATCCAAAATGCATAATAGTAGATAAACCAAACAGGAAGCTTTATACAGGCCAAGCAAAATACAGTAACTTTATTTCAATAATCAAAGATAAAAATATATATAGGTATAAAATGAAACAGCACATATGGGGCTAAGGTCACGTTCACACGTTCAGTATATGGTTAGTATTTTACATCAGAATATAATCAAAAGAATAATAGAAACTTGTCACCACTTCCGTATTTATCACACACTCCTGGTTTTGTGTTACAAATACTGATCTAAAATACTGAACTTGAGGACATGATCCTATGGTGGGGATAAGCAGGAACAAATATAGAAATCTTAATCAGATACTGTATATGTAACATAAATTAAATCCTTCAAATTCAAAGTTTCGCACTGATCCCTGGACGAAGCACTTCAGTGCAAAACGCGAGTCGGGTGTGGTGGGCCTCTGGACATCTATCCTTAGGGTAGTTATATCATGATCATTTTTAACTATATCTAAATACTACTACTTAGCATACAGTTACCTACTTATTTTTGTATTTACAACCTCAAGTAAATTATGGATGTGCTATATGATTGCTTTCTGCCATCCATCTCATTCTATCACCCTATATCAAGATTATATGGTTGCGTTTGTGGTTTTGCTATGTGTATGTGTGGGTACATATGTATATACACATCTGTTTGCATGTATATGTGTATATGTATGTATACCTTGAATGACCTGCAGGATTGAATTTATGTTATGTATACTGTATCTGATTAGTACCGTATTTGTATATTTTTATTCGGGTATCCCCACCATTAGCCCCATATGTGCTGCGTTATTTTATACCTATATAGATTTTTATCTTTGATTGTAGAAATAATGTTATTGTGTTTTACTTGGCCTGTATAAAGCTTTTTTTTAGTATAGCTCAGACCTATTCATTTGAATGGGACTGAGCCACTGCAGGTTGTATGGAGCTGTCACTGGTGAACAGTGAAGAGGATGCTCAGCAATCATCTGATCTGTGAGATCACCAGGAGTCGGAGTTTCATCAAGCTGATATGGAAGGGCTATCCTTAGGCAATCATTATCAAAATCTTGGAAAGCCAATTACATAATTCCACAATCTCTGTCTGATCTACAACTGCAAAAGTGCAAATTCTGCGAAATTTCTTTGACATAACAAGAACATAAATATGTATTTTTCAAGCACCTACCTGTTTTTCTTAACGGAAAATCATCCTTGCTATCTTGAGCCCCTGTTAAAGGATATTTGTATGATGGAGAGGTCCCACTTAGTGGAGGAGAACTTTGATCCAATGAAGCGTGATGTGCTGCCCTGCAACATAGACAACTAAATTAGACAACTCTTAACAATGGTGTTACCCATATAACACTTTACAATTCTCCTGTATATTCGCTCGCATTGTATTATACATGACGGTGAGCTTGACAGATCTATTTATATGTCATGTGCCATAAATTGATGTAGAAGGAGGCAAAGGATCTTGAATAGTGATGGGCGAGTATACTCGTTACTGGAGATTTCCCGACCATGCTCGAGTGGTCTCCGAGTATTTGGGTGTGCTTGGAGATTTAGTTTGTGTCACCATAGCTGCATGATTTGTGGCTGCCAGACAGCTTGAATACATGCAGGGATTGCCTGTTTGTTATGGAATCCCCACATGTGTTCAGGCTGTCTAGCAGCCGCAAATCATGCAGCTGCGGCAACAAAAACTAAATCTCCGAGCAGTTACAAATACTCAGAGAACGCACGAGCATTGTCGGGAAATCTCCAGTAACGAGTATACTCGTCCATCACTAATCTTGAGTACATTTTTGAAGTCCCATACAGTCACTAATGTATGTCTGAGAACCTACAAAAACATTTTCTTACACAGGAAGCTTTCAATATAAATGGATATAATATTCAAAATGTTAAATAGTTGTTAAGTATGTCTTCCCTGAGCTGCAGTTCTCAGCAGTGGTCGCCGTCAGAATGATAATTGCTGATTGGTGGGGTGCTGGACCTCCACCAATTTAATATTCATGACCTATCTTAAGGCTAGTGGTCCGTTTACATGCACAGACTGATGGGACAACACACGACTGCCTGTCTACACAGGAAGACCAAAGTAATTTATGCACGTAGGCTTCCATATTTCTCAGAAGTCTGAATCCTGTTCACACAGGACGATCCGCTGCCAAGAACGATGAACTTTTTATGCTGCAACAAAGATCATTTCACCCAATGAATGACCTCTTTGCTCGTTCATCCGGTGATCGACAACCTGATTACACAGCAAATAATCATGAAACAAGCGTTTTTAACATGGCTTGTTCACAATTACCATCCTTAGGCCATCCATGTCGTTAGCCTCAACAACCCATTTACGAAGACCAAAGCATTGACTTTCTTGATAAGGTATGAAACATGTAGTCCTGTTTTAGCAGCAGGAGATAAGATGATATGTTTGCAGCTTTGTGTATATCTTTGGTAAAGCTGGTAATGTCTAAGTGTGTTTATATTAAGCTTAATTTTTTAAGTTGATTTGTAATGAAAAAAACATGAATCCAAAACCTAATAACCCAAGTAATTTTTGATAATAAGACATTGAGATATGATGACATACGTGTACCAAAGCTTGGGGTGGCGGCCCATGGAATGATTGGTTCCGTTTGTAAAAGTATCTTTTGTGGCAGATTTACTCAGGAGGAATTCCTGGAGTTTCAGCTTTACCTCGGTGCTGGCTACAGCTCCTACAACCCAAAAAAAGAGAAAACATCACCAAACAATGTAAAACCGATAGGAGCATGAGACTTCTCTAGACAAAACGAGAACACCTTTGTGAGGCACACAAGCCAGAAATATAAAACTATAAATACATATTAATGTTACAGCATATCCCCTGTGTGGAGAAGGGGTTAAATGTGATTTAGGAAGTGTGACTTCATTTTGCTTGTTTCTAGGTAACAGAGTCACGCAGTGTGCACTCCACTAGGAGGAAACTCCTATAAATGTGACAATTTAATTTAGCTTCCCACACTATTTGTTTACCCATAGGGTAGTAGAGGAATTACTTACTGCCGGCATTGCAAATTAATATCGTGGCTCCGAAGACATAAAATATATTGAATATGCTGTTGGAAAATGGATTAAATGCACTCCCTTAAGGTCAATTAAACCTCAGTTTGTTCTTATTGAGCGCTAAATGAAAAACCTGCTGCACCTACATGGTGGGATGAGACCAAACTCTGCAAATTAAGCAAAAATCAGTGCAGTTTGTAGCAATCAAATGGCCACTGGGAGTCATTCAATGCTTGACTATGCAAAAGGGTAATGTCACCAGGACTGGTTCCCTTAAATTGGGATATCTATTGGCCTCAGTGATGTAGAGTCCATAGTCTTCCCCCTCTAAAAACTACTTATGTATAGAAGGAAGAGCATATACTACATAATGTATGTTGTGTCTACATTGACCTACAGGCTCCTTCATAGCCAGAAGAGGCCAAAGAAGTGTCATGTGACTCTTCTTTCTGAATACATAAGAATAACTCACTGAAAAAAAAGACTAAAAATAAATAAAAACATCGCTGAAAGAGGGAAATAGCAGCCATACTTGAAAAACCATGCCCAGACATAAATGCACAAATAGGATGCAGCAGGTTCCCCATCATAAAGTCGTGGGGCAGCACAGGTGCAAAACACTGAAAACAGATACTTACTAACCCACTAAACATCTGTAGGGTGGCTGCCCAGTATTATAATTGCTCACAGGTCTGCATAGGGTGTCATTCACACTATTATGTGAGATGCAGATCTATCTGTATAGCAGCCAATTACCAACACCCCTACTATTACATCAGGCGGGCTGCCAATACCAAATGTGCATCCACAGGCAAGACACCCCACATTACCCAGCCACCGCTAGGAAAATTAATTGATTTTTAATTTAGTGTAGGATTTGCAAGATTATGAGGCCCTTGACGCAGGTTGCGAGCTTGTGCATTTGGGGCAAAATATCGACCAATAGCTCTTGCATTATATATATTTTTTTGCGTTTTTTTGATCCAGTGATGGCTGGGTAATATGGGGTGTCTGGCCTGTGGGTGCACATTTGGTATTGGCAGCCTGCCTGATGTAATTGGAAGGCGTCGGTAATTGGCTGCTATAGACATAAACGTGCATCTCACACAATAGTGTGAATGACACCCAATGCAGGCCTATGTGCAATTAGAATACTAGGCAGCCGCCCCACGGATGTTTGGTTGGGTTAGTAAGTGGTTGTTTTATTTTGCACCTGTGCTGCCCCCCGCCTTTATAATGGGGAACCTGGCTGCATCCTGTTTGTACATTTGTGTCTGGACATGGTATTGTAAGTATGGCTGCTTTTTCTATCTTTCAGTGATGTTTTTTTATTACTACATAAGAAGACTAATTAGTAATTAAGTGAATTTATGGTTAAATGATATATCAGAGAGTGAAATCAAATTTTTTGCCAAATTAACTATAAGTCAGCAACTAAGGCTGTGGAGTCACAGTTGGAAATGAAGTCCTAGTGTGGAAAAGTCAGGCTCTCAACTTACCGGCTCCACTCATTAGATTTAAGTTTTGCAATTACATTGCAATACTGTATATTGTATTGTTATCATTATTTTATTCACTGTCATTAAACCCCTTGATTTGGACCGATTTATTATATTCACCTCAACCATGAGCGCTATCGGAGGTGCAGAGGTCGGAGCTGCACCCAGCCCTGGTCCTTGGTTGTACCTCTGCCACATAATAGGATATCAGTATTATAAATTGTACATGTTGAGGGGCCAGGTTTCAGTTTTTGCATTGGGGTCCTCGACCTTAAAATTACATCTATTTCCCACCATGGATATAAAACTATAAAATACTAAAACTATAAACTATAAAAAAAACTATAAATAGAACCCACTTGGCGCCCACACCTAGACCCCATCTTCCGGGGGAAATGAACCTTATTCCTCCCGGAAGCATTCATGTATCAGTTATGAGGGTGGCGTTGGTGCGGGTTCAGTCACTGCTCTATGTGTAGAGAGCAGCAGCTGTAATCGAGCTCCCAGCACTAACTGACAGCAGCTCAGCATTAGGGCTGGCTGTCAGTCAGTGTCGGAGGCACGGTTATAGGTGCCACTTTCTATAGACAGAGTGGTGACTGATCCCGCGCCGACAACACCCCCATGACTGAAACATGAATGCTACCGAAAGTAATAAAGTTAATTTCCTCCGGGCAGCGGGGCTTTCAGTCCATGCAGTGGATCAGATGACAAATAAATGCTTTTTTTAAAAAAAAAATTCATTCCTTTCCATTTTAATCACAGTTTTCCTTTTAGATCATCACTTAGTAAACTATTCGGCACCATATACCAATCGCTGTCCATGCAAGCAGAGATATCCCAAACAATGGCGTCTGCTTGTGGAGTCAGCAACACAGTATGGAGGCAATCCTTTCCTTTCATATAGAAAAGGGATACATTGGTTACAGCTTATAAGTTTCTGCAGTGCCCCTAGACTACATAGCTGATAAGGCAGAAATATAAGGCATATGGCCAGCATAAGTCACCATGGAGCAAATCTATTTTACAAAAATTAACTAGTGATTTGCACCAAAAAGAACAAAACTTTGTTCCAGACTTGTCACTTTAATGTCTAAATATTGAACATTTCTATTGTCTAAATATTGAACATTTCAATTTTTTTTTAAATCAAAGTCAGTTTTTGGCACAAAAATGGTCGACTTGCTACCACCGCACATTTATTCTAAGATTAGACTTTCATCTTAGCAAATAAAAAAAGACAGAAGTAATGCCGCAGTCTCTGTTTTGCTTCACAAAATGACAATTTAAATCACATACATGAAAATAAATATTATATGAAGAATTAAACTATTTATTCTATGCAGGGAAAAAATGTATAACACTGGATATGTTTGGTACACACGCACAATAACATGAATTGTGTCCTCCACTACACTAGATATAAGATAAGAACTGTTCATCTTCAAGGAAAACTGCTTGTATTTGTCT
This sequence comes from Ranitomeya imitator, assembly GCF_032444005.1. Classification (NCBI taxonomy): domain Eukaryota; kingdom Metazoa; phylum Chordata; class Amphibia; order Anura; family Dendrobatidae; genus Ranitomeya; species Ranitomeya imitator. The sequence goes on from NC_091287.1 coordinate 83,497,558, forward strand.
CCCTCTAGTGAGCAAGCACATACAACACTTATTGTTCAAAAATAGCTTCAGCTCTTCTTGGTTCCTCTTCATCGAAACATCCTGCAGATATTTGTGAACCTCTAAAAATGTTCAAGGTTACTGAAAAGGGGCTAAAAATGTTTGTTGTGTCTAAAGAAACCAGTAACATCCTACTCAAAGAACATCTAAAAATACAAGTGATGTGAGGAAGCAGTAGGACAAGGGTCTAAGGAAGTGTCCAATGGTGCTAAGATTATCTACATCTTCGTATTTGGGCCAAATACAACAAAATATACATGTAAGAAATAAGTTTTATTCTACAGTGGGGATTTTATCTACCAAATTTAGAAAGAAAGTAATGCAAAACTTCTTTGTGTCCCTTCATGTTCATTGAATTCCCTGGAGACAGCGTTAGGATCTTACAAGAAGGATGCTTTTCCGCTAAGAGAAGTGGATGCTCTTCTGTGGAATCAGGAATTGAATTGGTCCTAATAACTTGATTCATCTCACATTGCAAATAAATTTTGTATTTTAAAGAGGTTATCACTTTTCTATAAAGAAAATAAATACAAAAAATAACAGCACATGCTGTAAAACAAAGAAAGGAAGTGCTGAGATCTTATCCCTTGCCGATCCAGTGGTCCTCAGGCTACCGCTAGAGTCAATCAATGACTGCATTACTGGCATCCTGGCTCTCTGTTGAGCGGTGGTGCCAGGAAAGTGTGGCACATAACCCCTGTGGCTACTGACTGGCTGCAGTGGTAACTTGGCTTGCCACTTCTACATATGACCGAGGAGGGGACCATTGCTATTGAGCTGAATCAGTAAAGGATACTAGGGGTGAGTACTGTTTTGGTCCCTCATTTTGCTTTACAACATTTGCTATTTTTCTCTTTCAGAAATAGAATAAGCCATTTAAGACTTTTTTTATCTTGACCTTGAAGCACGATGATTATAAGGAGTCTCTGATGTCTCTCATGGTGAACTATAAATTTGCTGAGTAATAAAAATCTCTAGGCACCATGCAGATCTTTGCTATGTCTCTTGAATCTTGATCCTATAGTTGGCAATATGGCTCCTGAACGAAAACTTGTCAAATGGATTAATGAGCTACAGACTTCCATTATTAGCTAAACATACTCATAAAGACCATGAATATAGGTAGTTTGGTGCAAACAACTTTCTAAAAACAAATATAAACTATCTCAAAATATGAAAGTTTATTGTTAAAGGGTTGAAGGTTTTGACCGACATTCTATCTTCAGGGGTGGACCTCTGCGCAGCCTCGTCCTGGCTTCCTCCTTCCATCGGGTCATGCACTCCTGGTTGATTGACAGCTTGGACTAGTAGTATAGATAAGCCTCTGGGCCCAAAAGTTCTCATTCCAATGCTGCATCTACAGGAAGATTTGACTCTGTAGCATTGGAGGAGGGAATGGATACGGAAGCAGACCAGATAATGCCAGCATCAGAGCAACACTAGGAAGCTGTATAGCAAAGACCTGTCTTCTTGCTTAGGTGACGGGCCACCTATGATAAACTGCAAACGTGGCTAATAACTTAGGTAATGATGAAAAAAATATAAATAAATGAAAAAAATTATGTCTTCTTGAGAGGGTAAGAGAGATCGATAGGATTTTTTGAGAGGTTTGTAAGTTCAAAGTTTGCTTGTTTTTACAAGCTTTTTGCTATTTTAGTCATTTAAGAAGATGGAAAAAAAAACTTTAATCCATAGGAGGTATTATTTGTTCATAATATAATATGTGACATTTATTATGCTAAAAGTAAAGGAGGAATGTGATGTTATGGGAGATTTGACCATTTGTGAAACTGTAAAGTTTTCATATGCAATTTGCTCTTTCCTGTGGAAAGTCTATAGTATTCTACAGTTCTTTGGACAATATGTAATGGATCTGATTACATAGCAAGATGGAAAGTATGAAATATAAAAGTCAAAAAAATTCTTGATTTTTATAACCAGTGCTTTTTTCTAGCCTGGTATTGAAAGTATACTACACCATTACATCAATATAGATGACTATAGAAATGTTTTCATTAGAGGAAAGGGATTCACGGATAAATCTGCTGCACTGCTAGTCAAGAAGATATCCAACGGAGATGATGATGTTGAACGAAGAGCAGTTTTACAGTTTTATTAATCTACATGTCTCAGAGATGAACAAACTTCTTCATCAGGCCAAAACCACAGTGAACATTTTTTCCTGATGAAAGAGTTTGCTCAACTCTGAAACATGTAGATTGATAAAACTGTCCTTTGTCCATAGTTTGTAAGCTTGCGAGCAGGGCCCTCACTCCTCCTGGTATCTGTTTTGAACTGTATTTCTGTTATGCTGTAATGTCTATTGTCTGTACAAGTCCCCTCTATAATTTGTAAAGTACTGCGGAATATGTTGGCGCTATATAAATAAAAATTATTATTATTATATTATTATTATTATTATTTGTTCAACACCATCATCTCCACTGGATATCTTCTTGACCACCAGCAGCAGAATTAGGCCGGGGTCACAATTACGATTGTGACGAGAGAAACTCGTGGAAGTCTCTAGCATCAATACTTGGCACAGCCATGGGCACTCAGAACCAGAGTGTGTGGCTGCATAGAAATTCATGCAGCCGAACGCTCCGGTCCGAGTGCGGGCAGCAGTGCCGGGTACTGATGCAAGAAACTTGCATGAGTTTCTCGCATCACAATCGCAAGTGTGACCCCGGCCTTATCCATATATCCCTTTCCTCTATTGCATTTACTGCTGGTATTATTCCACCATGAGGAGTACCAGCAACTGGTATCTATATCTGCATAGGAGTGATACCTGACGCAACTCAGCCAGGTGAGCAACACCACACTATCTACAACGTTTATTGCCCGGGAGATGCCCTAT